>NC_141137.1:155232037-155582037 GCF_053477565.2 Lygodium microphyllum
CATTAGGGTTAGCCATCGCTATCCCTTGGCCACTACTGCCATTGGCCATTGCCATATTGTTTCCCAATACTAAACCCATATTCGAATTGCCTCGAGAAGCATAGGCTGCTTGTAGTCGGGATTCCACCTCTTGTGCTCGTGTAATGGCAGTATCTATATCCCCCAAGGGGACACTACTCAACTGCAATTGGATATTAAAGTCCAACCCATGTAGGAAATATTGCAATTGGGCAGCTGCGGGGATAGGAATAGAGGTGTCCAACTTACGGAAGACCTCTTTTATCTTCTTCGCATAAGCACGAATATCCTCGTGTGGATCTTGGCGGGTCACGTTGAGTACACGCAACCAATATTGCCCACCCCTTTCAGGGGCAAACTCCCTTCGAAAAGCTCCATAAAATGCATCAATGTTCAATATGGTTCCGGCTTCTAATCCATGATACCATATAGCGGCTCTTCCTTTGAGAGTCATATTGAAGAACATCATCAAATGTCCTTCCTCTTGAATGCGACAGTTAAACATCAGCTTTTGAAACTCCCTAATGTGGAGTTCTGCATCTTCCTCAACTAACCCATTAAAGATGGGTAGCGGATAACCTAGAGCCGGCAAATCCGTCGTTCCTACTGGAATTGCAATAGGCTGCGCCATGACGTGGATTGGATTTGCACTAGGAATAGGGAACGGTGGGGTTACACCTCCCGCAATTGACGTGGACTGGCTTATGGCAGGAAGGGGAGCACTAGAGCTTCCACCTTCTCCTAACTTACTACTTGTGGTCCTAAGACCACTAGATCCACTCCCTCGTAAGGGTTCAGCACCGCTACGCTTAGGGGAATATCTCCTAAAAATTTCAGCACGTCGCCTAGCTCTTTCGTCTCTTTCTTGCTTTTGGATTTCTGCTAGACGATGCTTATCAATAAATAACGGATCAAGCTCAGTATCCTCTGGCATAAACTGCTAGGTGGTCCTTAAACAACCAGGATTCGAGAACCGCCACTTTTAAGCAGCTCCCGGCAGACACACCACTGATGGACCTAAAAACGGGCCGGCACTGGCTCATGCACTAGCCGGACCTCGTCACTATGCACAAGACAACCCCTCGGCCTCGCGGCCAGGAGCGTCTATCAAAATCTCTGCCTTCCTAAACATTGCGTTTGTAATACGTTGTAGTCCAACTGATCCTAACCCAATATTGCTCCTCAGAGGGAGTCCCTTTCACATAGCCAAAAAGCTCGAATCACATACACATGGGGTTCCTCCTACGGCTGAATGCCGTCAACCCTCTGCGACTCTCCTACACCTTGGGGATTGGCCCCTCGATGCATCGCTCAACATTTAGACACTTCGCACAAACGTCACTCAAGGTACCAAATAAACGTATCCAGGAATGTACCATTTTCCTTACTTGACTTCCCCTTTATGATCCCACGACTAGCCTACAGCATAGGAACCTCACGCTCTCAACGGTGGGTCAAAGGCCTACTGAAAACAATTGCTATGCATGTCCAGGAGCTAACTCTGATACTTTTAATTTCCTCTAAATGATCATGCAAAGAGGTGGATGCCTAGTGCTCAAACATTTTAAAAACCAGCAGCGTACAAGTGCAAAACATCTCTTTCATGCTTTTCTTTCTAACCGCTTTGTGCTTCGCTGCAACACCTAGCACCGAAGTGATCTTCGTGCTACTAGGTTTTAATTTTTATCATTATTATTCCGTCCTAGATGCGATGCATATAAAATCAGCAAATTATTCCTCATGCTCAGCGGCATTTAACCATTTTTTCCACAACTCCACCCTTCCCCGTTGATAGTGCATCATTGCATTCATTTCTTTCAGGGTTTCCTTGTCATTTTATGTGGAGAAAGGAAGGAAACACGCACTAAAACATATAAACAAGGCTGAACTGAAGCATAACTTCATGCCCCAGCCTTGCTATACATCAACAAACATAAATCCTATTTTTCTATATTTTTCGTAGCCCCAAATGTATTTTTCCCCTATTTTTCATGGTTTTTTTATCATTTTCCCGCCATTTTCTTGTATTTTTTAAATTGCTGAAAATGAAAACCAGTTTGTGGGCTGTGGCCCTTAGTTCATTTGCAACAAAATTGAAAGATTAGTTGATGTGTATCGACGGTTTTCCCCATTTATATGCCCAAAACCCTTGTTTTTTCCCATTTTTCATGCGTTTTCGGGTTTCTTGACATTATTTCGAGCCATGAAATGCATGTTTTTTCATAATTTCTGGTTATAAACAGTAAGAACTCAGAAGAATCAGCAACATAATCAAATCTTAGTCCATATGAACGGCATTCCATCAATCAAAAGCATAAAACACTAAATTTTCTTTGTAATTTTTTAGTTTACCGCTTAAACGCGTGTTTCGGGTTTTTTTTCCATGGCTGTAGATCAGGAAATCCAGCAGCCTTCAATGCTTCTGACGGTCACACACCATTGTCTTCAGCCCGTGGAACGATCCGATCCGTGTCGGACAAGCCTTCATCGTCCTTTCTTCATTGCTCCTTCCCACACATGAACTTGCCTTTAGAAGAGAGAGAGGGAGGAGAGAGAAAGACTAGAATCAGAAATTTCAAACCAGGCCACCATTGCGCGAGCGAAGGGCGGCGATATGATCAGCATACGGAGTGTAGGCAAGGGCCAATGTCAAATAGGGGGGTTGTTTGCAGGCAGGGAGAAGCACCACCAAGATGGGAGCGTAAAATTCGGCGCCATCTCTGATCACGTCTTCTTCATCTTCTTCACGATTTTTTCATCCACATTTCATGTGGCATAAAATTTGGGCCCCAAAGGTCATGCCCACTTTGGCCAAAAATAAGTCCACCTTTTCAAATCTTGACCGGTTTGTGGCCTTTCCCCCGTCCAGACTCGGAATCGAGCTCTGAAAAATCCTGGGCGTCCGGCTTAGCATCCCGCATTGGCTAGTAGCTCGTGTCAACCCGCACGACTGTCTGAAAAATTATGAAAAATCAACAAGTGTCGCTCGGGCGCCTTTAAAGCACTTTGGCGCTTAAAATCGTCCTAGATCGAGCCGCCGCCTTTGACGGTGAATATTTTTCCCTTGATATTCATAATTTTTAGCTATTTTTAAGCACTTCCCGTCACCTAAATTCCGCTCTCATCTTACTCTTGAAGGGTTCCAAGGAGTCGGTTCTTTGCCTCTAGTAGCTTTCTTGTTGATTTCTTGTACTTTTGGGCCTTAATATCTTGCAATTCCTTCAATATTTGTTCTTTTTTTCTCCTCTCCTTCTAGAATTCTGCATGGGCTTGTGTGTTTACCCTTTTTAGCTCCTCGGTGAGCTCCTCTCCTAGGTTCTTTAATTGTTTGAATTCCTCTACCATAATTTTTTGTCCCTGTATGAGGCTTGAGAAGTCCATTCCTAGCTCCATTTCTCCCTCTATATTTTCCACTTCTAGCCCTTTTCTACTTTCTTCTTCCTTCTGCGCCTCCATTTTTTTCCTTGCTTCTAATTCCTCCTTTAGGTAATTCATCTACCTTTGATAGATGGTTATCTTCTTTGTCTTCTCTAGTTGGTAGGAAAGAAAACATGTCCTTTTACTTTTCAACCAATTCCACCATGGAAACCTTCTTATCTTTCTTTATCTTTTAAAGTTGGCCTAGGATCTCCTGCATGTACTCATCATAGTTGTTCATTGTCGGCATGGCCAATGGCATAGACATTGTGGATGCTTTAAACTTGGAATTCTTTGGATCCTTTCTAGATTCTACATCCATGGTAGTAAGTTTCTTTGTCCCTATTATTGAAGCTCTTCACCAGGGTGTTCGTTGAAGCTGTTGCACCATGTTGACTAGGTATTGCACTCAAGCCATCACGTTGCTTTGGTCCATTTGTGGAATTCATGGTTTCTTGGGCGATAATAGTAGTGGCGACCATGATAGGTGGGGGAGGTTCCCATGGGGACTTCCCTTTTCCTTCCATCACGGGTTCTCTAGCCACTTCTGTTGCTACTTGCAGAGATGTGTCCCAAGAGGGCACATCCTCTGGGCTCCTTCTAGCAAGCTCTTTGGCACAGGAGGGTTGCTTGAGTGATAGTGTGATAGTGAGGGCCATTTTCACATCCTCTTCTCTCCTTATCCTTTTCTCCTCCTTTTGTCGCTTCTTCCTTCATTCACCCTCCATCCTTCAAGATTCTTTTTTTGCCTTCTGTAGACATTCCTCCTCTTCTTCTTGCTTATTCTTCTTGCTTGGGATTTTTCTCAGGTAAGTTACTCATGAATATATGTGTGCATCACGTGGGTTCAAAATAAGGTATTTTAAAAATACCATTTTTAAACATTTTTACACAAAAAAGGGTGAAATATAAAGGGGTTATTTACAGATTGAGTAGAAAATGAATATATTTTATTCAAGAGAAAATCATAGATAATGATATTTATAAATTTCCTTGAACGCACGTGATGTAGAGGATATACATATAGTAACTTTCTCGAGGGATTCTAGCAAGATTTTCTTCTACCCCTAGCTTGGTGGGACGGAACCCTCCCTGTCTTACTCACTCATATTCCTTTCACTAGACTCCTCATGTTGCTATGCTAAGCTCGAGGTTGAACTCCTTTCTTAAGGCTTGCTCTGCCTGCTCTTTTTGTGGCTTGCTCATTTCTTTATTTCCCACCTTTCTTGCTTTCGAAGATGTTGATGGGCTTTGTGGGACTAGGGAGAGGTGTTGCTCATAGGTCGGAGATATCTTCTTGGAGTCTATCCTACTTCTTCTTCCCTTTCCATCTTTCCCAATGCTTCTTGGATAATGGTGGTCCGCACCCCCCCAAACCCTATCAGGGATGCTTTTGATGCAAGTGTTTTTAATCTGATTCGGTTGTGGTGGATGGTGACTCCTCTCCTGCATGTCTCTTGTTCAATGATAATGCCTTGGCTAATGATTCAATCATCTTGCAAACATGGGTATCCAAGTTTACTTCATCTAGGGCCCCCTTTGTAATACTTTCAATCATCGACACTAGAATGTGAGCCATGAGGGTATTTTATCGGTGACTAGATAATAGGGCATGCACCACCTTGGCGTGTAATTGGATGGCAGGTTCAGGGATGCCTGCTAGACTGATCCCATCATTGGTGTGAACCCTTGTCTTAAGCATCTTCAACATGCTATAAAAGTTGCTTTTCCGTCTCTTCCCTTATGTGTTGGCCAAACCCTAAGGCCTTCTCCACTATCTCCAAGATAAGCACTACTTCTATTCCTTTATGGAAGCCTTCCTTCCTAACAATTACTCTACCATTGTTCTTTCTTTTGTTGAAGGTTTTGAGGAATTCAATGCATCTATCGTGGTTGATCTTTTGCCCCACCTTCTCTACGTATCTGTGGAGATTGCACTCACCAACTATTTGTCTCACCACTCCTTACTTGTTTACCAGCTCTTCCAAATTGCTGATGTTACAGTACTTTTAGCTGGTTGTAGACTTGTGTTTGAGTGGTGAGTCAATACCTGTTATGCTCTTTCTTTGAATGGAAGTTGGCCTACCAGCTTGAGTTCCTACTATGGCACAATAACTTACAATTAGCTCCTTTGAGAGCAATTTTTGCAAAAAATAAAAAATTTTAAGATCAAATATTATGGAATGGTGTGATTGTTTCAGTAGGGAATGCACATTTTTATACTTGAAGCAATCCACACCTTCCAAGCACGAATTCCATACCACTTTTCTTTATTCGTCCTTTTTTGCTAAGTTTCCTTTATTCATCATTTTTTCCTTTTGAACCTTTTTTACTTTTGAAATTTGGTTTGAATGTTTGAAGTTCAAGTCATGTTTTTTCCTATCTTACCCCTTCGCCCTTGAAAATGATAAAAATCCTTTCTAGGATTGAAGGATGAAGGGTTTATGGCATTTAGGCATATGCTTGCTATGCTATTTTTTCATGATCCAATCATATAAGTTTGGGTTATACTGCAAGTGGATGGTGTGATGGTCCATGTCATGAGATCTAATGCCTATGTGTGTAATGTAGGTGTCAAGATGACATCAGTGAGGAAGTCATTGGAGTTCATTCTCCTAGCAATATGTAGTTCTTCCTTAGTCAATATTCTTTTGAAATAGACGTGGGCCAAGATATATTCCTCTATTAAAAGGTTTTTTGCATATGATGGCCAATAATTTGAATGAGGTAGGAGCGACATAGGTAGGGTTATACTCAACATTTTTTATTGCATGTCTCTACTCGGTGTGGATCATGATTTGGCAACCCTTTTGTTCCCATTGGAGATGTAGAGCAAAACATTTTTGTAGAAAGGAAGATTTTGAGTCAATACGGTTTTGGTCAATAGACTCGTTGAGGTTTTATGGATTTGGTGCTTTTTGAGTCAATGGATTTCTCATTCCTAATTGAATCACTACTTCGTGGAGATGGGCTAAAGGGCTTGGATTGAGAGGCAGGGGTGCCCTCCTAGTCTTGGGCAACCAAGTCTAGTCATTTCCTTTGTAGTAGTAGAATTGAGTGCACAATAAGTCTTTGGGTACCCATCATGGATTGACTGTTCATCTACTTTGGTAGTGCCATCTTTGTCTTCTAGGCCTAAGAGGTGATGTTCCATGGTCAGGGTTTGTGAGGATTGATTTCTAGGTGGTTGTGGTTGTCCTTTGGGCACCCATTTGAGCTGCTCCTTGGTGGTCTTAGATGTGTCTCATTTAGGTTGCAGCAAATTTGTCTTGGCAAGATGGGGCAAGTTACGACCCCTCTCCTTAGACCTTGCATTAGGTTCCTCTATCAATGGCATTGCATGCTTTGATGGAGCTGCACTGCCCTTACTGAAAGAAATCACTATCTAAACATTACCAATGGCGAGATGAATACATTGTGAGTCATACTCAACATTGCAATATGCTTGATTCTTGAATGTGTGTCCTAGCAGTGATTCCTCACCAGCGGGCCATGGTGTTAGGCATTACATAGAAGATCATAGGTAGGCTTTCAGCCTAAATAGAGACCGTTATTTTGCACTTTCCTAGAAGTAAGTAGGACTATCCTCCAAATGGGTTGAGTTTAGTGTTTGTAGGCTGAAGTTGGGACTGACCAATGAGGGTCCAATGATTGTATGTAAGGATATTATAGTCAATGAGTGCATCAAAGACATGTGTATTCTCGGAAATCACTGATACGCATAGGTAGGCAAGTTTTGTCATTTCCTCATCCTCATCCTCAATCTCAATGATGGTGGCTACTCTTACATTTATAGGTGGTTTGAACATTGGAGGCTCATGTGGTGGGTGCATGGGTGTTGGTCGATTGCTAGAGCTGCTGGCCATCATATAGAGTGGTATTGATGGTGGGACCCTATTCTTTGGTGGTAGTTGAGATGATGTAACTTGTTGGAACTCATCAATTGCCCTGGAATCCTACTTATAATCCTCCTCTTCATGTGAGAATGGGAGATCAATGGTGACTAGCATATGCATCCAACCCCGCTCATCCTCAAGGCAAGGGATATACTTTGTTAGTGGCCCATAGGATTTGGTAACTTGTGAGTCTCCTTTCAAATAGCAGAGATGGCATGACTGAAGTGGTATTCCAATTATCCATCCTAACTCTTATAGGCTCTAATATATTGCCTAAGAATATGAGACGGTTCCCCCAATCTTCTATCGGTCGTGTATTTCACATCTAAGGTCAGCCTAGTAGAACGTCATAGTCCACTCCTTTCATGACCATGAAGTTCACTGAGAACTGGACTCCCGCTATCGTCGTGTTAAAGGCTAAAGGTCTACCACTGGGGCTTTAATGCAAAATAGGAGTTTAGGATTCAAAGTTCAGGAAGGGGAAAAAGATTGGGGTTTAATAAGATCCGGGATTTAGAAATGATTTAGGTACGAAAGAAGAATTCAAGCTTTTTCTCTACGTATTTAGCATACATGAACGGAAGAAATAACTCTATCTTGATTACATCAAATGTCTCTAGATACATACATCATATCATAAAGGATATTTTTAAATTCTCAATTCAATTATGAATATCAAATGCAAGTTCTAATGGCTTTTATTTCAAGTACATAGATGGATTTCAACCCTTTGGAACAAGTATTATGTTGATAGACTCAAATACATTCAAGATTTGGGCCAATGATACATGAAATAAATTGAAGAAGCATAATTTTAACTTCAACCATGTTTTAAAATAGAAAATTCCAACCCATAATCAAGCTCAAAATGAGTGCATAAACTCATGAAGAAGCTCCCCTAATCATTAATGAACAAAGTCCTGATGAAAAGATGTCATTTCCTTCCATTACGACCACATAAATCTCTTGTTTGCTCATAAAAATGGACAATAACAATGGGCTGCCCTGTTTATGACTCGTTATTTCAGCCCATAACAACCCATATACCTTTAAAATCCTCACCCTTTGCTTGCCCCAAAGTCACTCAAGTACTTGGGTACAAGTCGGGCTTCATTGGACCAAGAATGAGGTAAACAAAATGAGAGAAGTCGTGCATAAGAGCAGGCTGAATCCTTTTCTCTCAGATTTCCCCCTTTTATAGACTGTTTCAACATGCATTTTTGTCAGACCAAATGGGTAGAGAAGTGGAGCTCTCACCTTGTTAACATCTTCAGCTTCTGGGCCTGTTAATCTTCAGTTTGCATGCTCCAAAGCATGCACCATAGCTTCAGCTTTCTCCAGTTGTGCTCAGACTGTGCTGCCCACATTTTGCGCCGAAAAATGCGGGCTACTCCCTGCTCAGGCCCAGGTCACTTTTTGACCTACCCAAGTCACTTGCTGGTCACTTAAGTTTATTACTTCAGGTCCCCTGTGTACCTAGTGGACTTTTGGCAACTTTTGGCATTTTTCTTGAGTTCTGACCATATTTTTGCACCTGAATCAATGTGATTTATCCTGCAGACTGTCAATTACTTCCAATTGACCAAGTTGTAGGTTTCCATAGACTTATTTTTCATTAATATACATGGTATAACTGAAAATTATATGCTAAATACAAAAGAACTTATGTAACTAAGTTGGTTATTGGATAACAATGTCTGAATTCTGTGTGCAAATTCCTCATATAACTTCCAGTGAAGTTCTTCTATGTTCATAAGAATCCCATGATTTATGTTATAAATAGTAAACTCTTTGACATTCACCCCCTCCTAACCTGCATATCCTTCGGCATGTGCCATTTCATAAGATTACAGGTCAAGGAGGGTCTTCTTCTGGTATATCTTCATCTTCCTTCTCTAAGTCTTCTTCTTCCTGCATGTCTTCAAGTAGAGGGCCCATATCTAAGTCATCAAGTTCATAAGTTGAAGATTCTCTTCATTTGAAGAGCTTGATTCGTTTCCAGGCTATTGGTATCTTAATCATGGTCCCATCCATTTCAGCCAAAGAGTAAGTAGCATTATTATGTACTACTTTTACAACATATGGTCCAAACCATCACTTGACTAACTTTCTATGAGCACTATATTGATTGTCCAGGCTGCTATCATAGACAAGTACCCAATCATTCTCTTGAATAGCTCTTGGACAGAGTCGATGATGCTTGTTAAACCTCTTCTTATTCTTTAATCTTGCTGTTTTCAGCCTTTCAATGGCTGTTTTGACATCTTTTGGCCGTCTTTCGAGTTGCCTTATGCACAGAGACAGCAACTCTTCTCTATTCATGCCTTCATCCCAAGGTAAGATACTCCATGTGACAATGGATTCCTCAATAGGCATAACAGGTGGCTGTCCATATATAAGTTCAGCTGGCATATATCCTGTCACTGCACTATGGGTAGTTCTGTTAGCCCATAATGCGAATGGTAGCATTTTAGGCCATTCCCTCATCTTTCCTTTGCATGATTTTGCTAAAGCTTTAAGAATTGGTTGATGACCTCTTTCACTCTTACCATTTCCTTTAGGGTTGTAGGCTGAAGTAAAAGATAGCTTAATTCCCAATTGAGAAAAGAAATGGCGAGCGTCATCAGCATCCAATTCTCCTCTATCAGCAGTTACTTTAGAAACACATCCATACCTGCAAAATACTTCTTCAAGTAAAAATCTACAAATAGCATGAGTAGACTTTGTTGTCAAGGCTTTTCCTTCCACTTGATTTGTGAGATCTTCTCTAGCAAGTACTAGATATCTCATGTTCCAAATTCCTGTAGGCATGGTTACTAAATCAATAACCCATCTATAGTGAATGGATAAAGGATAGGTAGGTTGAAGCCCATCTCTATGCTTTACCATAGAGTACATTTGACAAACATGACAAGACTCAACAAAATGCTCAATGTCTTTATACATGTTTTGCCACCTTTTTTTTTTTGGTAAAAGTGCCCCATATGCCTCTATGACCGGCCAATAGGCTTTCATGAAATTGTTGCGTGACCTGTCTTTGAGTCTTTTTGTCTCCTAAGACACGAACAGGCACCCTTCCTTTCTTTTTCGCATGCCTCCAAAGGTAACCATCTTTAAGAAAAAAACCATAAGCTTTTCTCTTAATTCTCTTGAACTCTTCATTAGTCCAATCTTCCTTCTTTGTCATAGTGCTAAAAAATTGGCCAATTTTTAGCCAATCATCTGCATAATATTCTTCTTTAAAATGTGAACAAACCATAACAAAACATTGAACATGTTGTTTGCTAGCTGTCCATTGTTCTTCTTTGGTTGTTTCATCCTTCCTTGTAAAATTTGGTTTAGCAGTTGAACCTGTTGTACTTGCTGTAATTTTTGTTGTATCTGCATTTTTGACTGCTGAATCAACATCAGATTCAGCTATACTTACTGTTTTCAGATTTGTACCTGCATTTACAGCATCATTTATAAACTCAGATTCTTCTTCATCCATAATTTCTTCTTTATGCCTATATTTGGCACGCGAAAGCATGTCAGCAACTGGATTATCTCTACCTGCAATATGTTTCAAATCAGGATTTAAGGATTTAATATAGGCTATCCATCTTATCATGGCTATGTCGCGAGTAGAACAGTTGGCGATCATGCCCAAGAGTGGAAGGCAATTTGTTTCAACTATAACATGTGCGCCCATGAAGTACTCCCTGTCACATTTTAATGCAGTTACTACTCCCCAAAGTTCTCTTTTAATTTGAGCATACCTTCTTTGTCGTTCATTAAGAACCTTTGCTTCAAAGTAGATTACATATCTATTGCCTTCAAGGTCGTCTTGACCAACTACCCATCCTTTTCCAATAGGACTTGTGTCCAGTGTGAGTATAATGGGCTATCCATTAGAGTAATTAGCCCTCTTTAAAGTGGGGGCTGAAATCAACATTTTCTTGAGTTTCCGAATAGCTTGAGTATGTTCTTTTTCCCATATAAACCTTTGGCCCTTTCTTAGCAACTGATAAAGAATTTCAGCAACATGAGAAAAATGTGGTATCCAAATAAGGTAGAAGACACATGCATCAAGAAATCTTCTCACCTCTGAAACATTTGTACATTCTTCTTGCATTTTGCTGATAGGATTATTTTTGGATGGAGATGGATTTCGGTCATATGGACCACACATATGTCCAACCACAAGGACTTCTTCGACTCCAAAAATAGATTTAGCTCCTGAAAGAGTAAGATGGACTTCTTCCAATTTAGACAAGATTTGAGCACAATCATTAATATGATCAGAAACAAACTTTCGACATCCAAGTTCATTGAGTTCTTCATTTTTCTCATGAATTTCACATCCTTTGATTGGAACATCATCAAGAAAAGGAAGAGTTAATTGAGGAATATAATCCCTCAATACTTTATGCATAGCATTCATCATGTGAGCTACTAAATTCGTAGCCCCTTGAGGTAGAGTACACATGCAGACTAGGCCAAGAGGCATCTTCATTGTGGTAATGTCTCGGCTTTCCAAAGCAAGCTGAAATTGGTCATAGCCTGAATATAAATCTCCCATGGAATAGATTGCCCTTCCTGCAAAAGCTTCAGCAAACTCATCAACAATTGGCCCTGATCCAACATTTCTAATAGTGACTTTATTAACGGGTTGTAAATCTTGAATGAATCGCAAAGATCCATTCTTCTTAGGTACGTATATAGTAAACCATCGGTTGGAATATGGAGCTGAAGATGGCTCCAATATTCGCATTTTTATCTTTTCATTTAGAAGTTCCAATAACTTAGGCAAATGAGCCCTTGGAACCGGAATTGGTTTAAGATTCCAAGGAACATGTGGGACCGTAAAAATCACCATTGGTGCCACAATGCTTGGATCCACACAGCCGATTTTATGTGGCTGAAATGAAAAGGCTTTGCCATGATTCTTTAACATCTGCATGAAGATTTGCTTTTCAGCCGGCAAGAGGAAAGAGTCTTTACCAATTTTCAGCTTTTGTAGACTTTCTGCTGTAAATTGGTGACCAATATATTTAGGATCACGAAGGCTTGGCTGTTTGGATACCCTTTCTGCTAGTCCTTCGCTTTCAGGTGGTAGAGGAGTAGCTACCGGCTTGACCTTTTTATCAACTGTTTTATACTTTGTTTCTACACTTACTTCATCCTTGTTTGGCTGTCCAAAAGCTTCGTAATCTGCAAATTCTTGAATTATGTCATACATATCCAATGTACATACCTGTATGGACTGATTTTCTGCTTGATTTTCTGCATGAATAGCTGAATAAATTTCAGCCATTCTATCATTATAATTCAGCCCATAAAATAGTCCTGAAATTTCTTCATCTTTAGGTAAAACATCAATTTGCTTCAGCTCTTGTTCCATATGACACAAATACTTTCTTTGAGCCCTATTCATGGCTGAAAACTATTTATAACAGCCCACATTATTGGCTGTAAAACCTTGCAAATCAGCTTTTGGCCTTGCCTCCTTTATATGTGGAGGAAATTTTTTGTGACATGATGCACTGCCATAGCCTCCACTTATAGCAGCGCTACCCGAAAACCCTTAAATTCTCGGGCATTAGGAGGAATAAGATGATCTCTCAACCGATCCCTATTCCGGTGGTGATTAACACAGACGGTCAGGAATTGGATAGCTTTGTCATTATCCTTACATCTTATTCGAGCATATGATGAACCATCATCAAGAGCCTTTGTCTCTAAACGAGACTCGAAAATAAATGGTTGTCCAAGAATGATAGGATAGCTGTAGGAATCTTGAACAAAGAAATGAAATTCATCTTTTACATTACCAATAGTAACTTGTACATAAGGACATGCTGTATAAAGATCACCAGAAGAATTATTGGCTGCCTTTATGCGCTATCTTGGGTCCACATCAATGGGCCATCCGCCATTCTCATAGAGACTTCTTGACATAACATTAATTTCCGAACCATGGTCTATAAGGGCAATGCATGGAGTTTCTTTTTCACCGAATTTAACAATGGTTTCAGTAGTCGCCCTTGCCCAATGGGTACGGGAGTAGTAACTACTAGGAATAAAGTGAGCTTCACTTTCATCTTGTATGTTGTGAAGAAGAGCCTCTTTCTTATGCATGGGCAACACTTTGGATTGAGAAGTCCCCACCATTATGGTGTCGAAGGGTTTCGAAAGCAATGTCGCAACTTCAGAAGTCCTTGTTAAATTTCAGGATAGAAGGTCAATCAAGCGTGACATTTACATCCTTAATCAACATCAACAGTTTCAATTTCATAAAGGAAACAAA
Organism: Lygodium microphyllum; assembly: GCF_053477565.2. NCBI lineage: Eukaryota > Viridiplantae > Streptophyta > Polypodiopsida > Schizaeales > Lygodiaceae > Lygodium > Lygodium microphyllum. Next base: position 155,245,658 of record NC_141137.1, read on the forward strand.
TTCAATTTCTAAATTGGTTGTTCAAAAACTGAAGTCCACAAACGCATCTAGAAACCCTTTTTGTTGTAGTGATGTAGCATATGAGCCAACCATAATGTCCTAGAGCCAAGCAAGTCCCCTTCAAAGTAAGGTTTCCCTTCTACAAAATCTATCAAGAAACATGTACTTACACATGCGTAAGGGTCTTTAGGGAGAAGTGGGTTAGGAGAAGGCGAGGAGACGTCAATGTATTCGATGATGGTGGTGGACTAAATAGGTGACAAAATTGACGCTTGTCGAAACACGTTCTGAAGATTGTCTTTGTTGCAATCATGCAAAGAAGTGAAATCTCTGAGACACATTCTTTTCAGCCGTCAACCTTTGAAGTTTTTGTCGTCTTTTGGCTCTTCTGCTTCAGCGTTAGCTTTCATGTTTTTGGTCCTCCTTCTTCATCCTTTATCTTCATTCTGAGCTCTCCGAAGTTCTGCCTTCTTCTCTGTCCCAGCAACAAGCGGCGCCGACGCTTTTGGCTGATGATGTGAGACGGCCAAAAACTTCACAACAGCTTTCGATTAAGACTCTTCAATGTGCATGACTATATATCCGCCATGAGTGCCGCTTTGACGTTGTTCAACACGAGTTGCAAGCCACGATTACGCCTTTCATCGTTTCTTCAACCGCTGCAGACTAAGCCATTACAGAGGTCGGCTTCCAACAATCATGACGAGCATTCCACATAACAATCGCGATGGAGAGTCTGCATGAGTGTGGATTTCCCCATTCTGCTACATCGCCACATCCTTCCTTCTGATACCATCATCGACTTCGCTCGTTTCGTCTTCAATCTCCCTTCGGCTTCTTTACAGAGTCATCCAATAAACGGATGGCCCAGCTCTCCGCCTGGCAACCATCAAAAACACTGTCTTTCCCCTTGATGATCAGCGCTTCTTCACCGATTACACCTCCTAGAGTAGCCGTCTCTCGTCACCTTCCTCATCCTGTGCGTCTCTTCTTCTTCCCGTTTGATCTACGTCCCCTCGTCTTTACTGATGATCGTCTTTGACGTCACCCCACTTCATCAACTTCGGTTGTCTCTTCTGCTGCATTGCCTCACGTTCCTCTTCTTCGACTTCGCTACAGCCTCGTCCTTGTCTTCCTCCCGAGCTCGTCGAAGTCCCTTTGTTCTCCTGTTCTCAATTTGCTTTTTCTTTTCAGCACCCTGTGTCGTCCAGGAAAAAATGGCCTCGCTCTTTTTCCCCCCCTCGTAGATCCAAGAGTGCCTGCCCTTTTCCCATCTGTTTCGCCCTCATGAAAAACTAGAGAGCCCTCCCTTTTCGCTCCCTTTCGACAGGATTAGTGGCCCCTTTCTTTTCTCCTTACCTTCCCAAATTGGCTTTTCTTCCCGAACCAGAAAATCCCCCTTTTTAGCCACTCTTCCTTTTCATAGCATGTCACATGCAGAAAAGCGGCCTTCACCTTTTCAACTTCCCGTGCATACCGTAATGCTCGCAAAGAAGCCGATATGTATGATCTATAAGTTGAAGTGTTGCATCAGCCATTTTACATAACATTTGTTCGGATTGACAAGAGCATTATACTGAAGTAGCAACTCCACTATTGAGCAATGTCCCTCACTAGCGGCAAGATGTAATTCAGTTCTGTTATCATAATCAGCTGCATTTGGTGAAGCCCAATCATCCAACACATCCTTCAATGCATTTGTGTCACCTTTGCTTGTCCAATTTCTAGTAATGTCATCTTCTCTATGACTACTATGCATGCCTGAAGGCTAAGGACTCATATTGCCTTGCAAGGAATACAACCTTCATCTTGCATTTGTTTGTAGCACGATAAACTGCTTTCCACTTGACCTTGCTCAACATAGGATGAAAGCATCTCATCTTGCTCACCACTATGCTTCCAACTCCTCCTCACTATACTTATACGCAGAAAATAAATGTAAACACAACAACTAAATATGTACAAAGTATCAAATCACACACACAACTTTTGGGTGGTTTTCACACCTCGAATGCGCAGCGATACGACAATGGCTTCTTCAGTTTCTGCTTCATAAATGTCTTCATCTTTGGCTTCTATGGCTACAATCACTTCTTTGATTGCCTCCAATCGAATCCCTTGAGTTTTCAGCTTCTCTTCATCCTGCAAATACACCTGAAGTACTTGCAAAAAAGCATGTACAGATTCCTCAATTTTCTCACCAACATATTGTCTTTTTCGTTTAATTGCATCAATTATTACATCATGAAATCCTTGTTTTGCAATACCAAGAATTTCACCTAATGTAAATTCAATTCTACTTCCAAGAATCCTTTCTTCTAGGATCCGTTTAAGGTCCGTTGCAGTCTCTATGTCAGACTGCAACTTGTAACTGGGATGTTTACTTTTTCTTTTGGTTGTAGGCCTTTGAGAAACACTCCTTTGTGGATACCTTCGTCCAAATGATGGTTAGTCCATCTCTTCAGGATGGATTCCATTTGCAAGACACAAGCTTCTACTTTTTCTCCACAGGACTGACTTAGGTTCATGAACTCCTCTCGTATTTGCTCTTCAAAACCTTCATGTCTGAATTTAGTGAGCAAGGCCAACTTCAGGTCGTCCCATGTGTGAAAAGTTCCTGCTGCTTGTTTCTCATACCACTAAATGCCGCACCTTTGAAAGTGGCAAGGAAGATTGCTAACCAATGCTCAGGGGTTCTGGCATTGTTAGCCACACATGCTACCATAAATTCTGCTACATGAAGATCAGGGTTTTCATTGTACTCTCCCTTAAAAATTGGCAATGGGACTACATTTGCTTGCATGTTATCGATATTTCTAGGACGAATCTGACTAGGAAGAGGACCTTGAGTCACCATGGGGACCTCTGTAAAGAGTGCTTTTAGGGCGTTGAAGGAGGCTTCTGCTGCGAGCTCATTCTCAGCCTTGATTCTTGCCTTCTCTCTTCTCACGTACATTTGGACTCGTTCTAACGCTTGCCTCTTAATTGAGTCATTCATCACGGGCTTGGCTCCAACCAGTTGTTCAATACTCAAGAGAATAGAATCAGAGAGGGGCTTCAATCTCTAAGGGATTCTCTGGCCAACATCTCTTCTACTTCCTTCTTTTCAACATCTTTGAATTCAGCTTTCAAACCACTACAGAGGAGGAGATATTCCGTTCTGAAAGTATCGAAACTCATTCTTCTTAGGATCTTGTTGTGCCATCATTATAATAATGCCATATTTTGAGGGTTTCAATAGTGTATGTTGTGAACAACACTCTGTCTACCAACTTCTAGTGGGTTGCTAATTGGACAAACAAAATATTGTTAGTGCACCAAGCATCCCACGTATCTTGCTGTGAGCATCCACAAACAAATTCCGACTCTTTTTCTTCTTGTTTTTGTGAACCTCCGCCACGACTCCTGAAGCTTCTTCACAATCTCCCACTTGATGATGTCTGGAAACTTCTCAATGAATACTAAATATTCCATGGATAGTCATTCTCTCTGCTTCTGCTCTTCAGTTTATTTCCAAACAATTTGCCACCAAGATGCAAGTTTCTGTTGCTTCAACAAGAAGAGGAAACAGTCCACCACATAGAGCTTGTATCATGATGGTAATATGTTTCCGCCATTGTAGAATGAACTTCTTGTTGAAAGTGGCTTTGATAATGACAATCTCCAACTCTTCAGTGGAAGAAGGAACTTTGCAAGGATCCATTGAATTCTCCTCTTCTTGGCAATGCCATTTCTTTCATTTTTAGCCTCTTCTTATGCTTGTTGATGACAAGCTTTCCCGACTGCGCACCAAAAACATGGAGCCCCAAGAGAGACACCAAGGAAAAATGGATTCTATTGTAAGAAAATCTATCTTGTAATATCAACAAGCTTTTATTTCATTCTTTTGATGACCAAAACAAAGAAAACAACAATTCTTCATGCAGCATCATAGTAGATATCTCCCATGGATTTGTTAGAATCAACCATAATCTTCAACATATTCATAGAATCCATCAATAGAACAAGGAACATAGAAGAATACACCATTTTTGAATGGAAATAAATCACATAATATTCATCTTCTATGTCTTCATAGTTTTCGCTCTCAATCTCTTATATACAGATATACTGTTTTGATAGAATTGACTATCTCTGGCTCTCTCTCTCAATAATACATCATCTCCTCACTAAAATTATGAGTAATGATACTTATTAATCCTTCTTAGGTTATGGATTAACCTCCCAAGAGGTATGGGAGGTATAAAAGGGCACCAGAGCCACTACAGTGTCTCTTCATAGCTCACTATTGTCACTGTCACTTCAATCTTCAGCAGTTGCTTTTTCCATTTGTTTTTAGCTCTTTTGAACTTAGATTCATCCTTTCCAAAAGTTAGAAAACATTTCCAAATTCACACATACATTCTATAGAACACTTGCAGAAGATCTTCAAAACAGAACAGAACAAGAATAGAGCAAAGACAGAAGGTTTACAGAGGGTTACAAAAGGTCATTAGAGAATAGCAGATCCTCCTAACTCATACTAAAACCATTACAAACTATGAAAAACTATTCAATAAGTTTTCAAAAAAACCTCAACCTTCATCAATCATCAATCCATGTTTCATACATAAGAAAATCAGAACAAAACAGAAGCTATACAGAAGGTATCAAAACCAATCAGAACCTCAACAAAACCTATCAGAACATCACAAAGCCTCATATTTCTACTGAGAATCATCATGAACTTCCAAAACATAATCAATATCATCCAAAACACTCTCAAACACTTCCATTAACAACCATACACCACTCAAAATCCATAAGAAATCAACCATTCAGACCTCAAAAACAACAAAAATCAGTCAAAAATTCAAATTTTTTCCGCTCTCAACAAGAAGAAACCATGTAATCATTCAAACTTGCTTTGTATTTGGGAACAAGAAACAATCTTCCAAGGTAAGAGAACCTCTCCAAGGTATGAGCACAAAATCTAGAAGTAAAGTGGTATTATAGAGAAGGTGTGGACGATAACAAAATTGTAAGATGACAAGTGATGAGTATGCGGGAGCAAAGTGATTTGTGTTGATTAAATGATTAGTACAATGATGAAGCATGCTTTGGTGAAAGATATAAACTTGCTGAAGCCTTGATATTATTGTGCCCTTTTGTCGTCTTCATGTCCTTTGTTTATCTCTACGAAGGTGACAATCAAAAAGCTTTTACTTCATAGTGGTATACCACCATATATGGACAATCAATATAAGAGGATATTGAATTTTCAGACCGAATGAGGTTTCAATAGAAAATCTTGAAAGTGTAGGAGATCTGTAGAAGCATTAGGTTTGTTTATTCTGTGTTAGCACCATTTCTTTTCTTAACAAAAGAGAGTGTGCCTATTTTCTGTAGTTCTTGCTTTCTCATGTAAGCTTTCAGACACTTCAGCTTTCTCCAGCAATGCCCTTTGATCAAACCACCCTTTTTTTATAGCAGGCTAGCCAGAAGGGATCCAGGTATCAACATCGTCTCCTTCTCAATTCCGCTACACGTAGGTGATGATAGATATCAGCAACATAGTCACAAATAGATGTAGTTGAGTGGAAACAATCCCATGTAGCAAGAGTACATATCTCTTCGTACTTCCAGAGAGGAAACAATCGATGTAGGACACACTCAAATAGAGAGTATCTGGCACAATTCTGTCTCTCAGCTTTTCTTATGTCATCACAATTCTGCCATGGATCTTTCTTTCGTCACTTCAGCTCTTCAAATTCTGAAGATGATGATAAAGCCTCCTCCTTCATCGTCGTCTACATGCTCTCATTATTCATCTTTTGCAGTGCTTGCCGCCGTCTTTTCTTCAATTCCACTTTGTCATCGTTCCTTCTTCTATGCCTCCTAGACCGTGGAACATGCCCAGTGGACAGGCCGCTCCCATAGCACTATAATGTCCACCGTTCGAAATGAAGCAATTGCAACAAAAGACAATCAAGCAGGAGCTTCTACTGCAGCTTACGACTGCCACAGTGCATGATGACACCCAGCAAGTTGATCGTTCTCACCGTGTCTTGATCTCGTGTGCATCAGTCTCAAGAGATCCTATCACGCTCAATGATTGCAAGAGCTTGACGAATTGGAACATGCCCCCCTCCTAGTTGACCAACCTCCTTTTAAACTTGTCATCATGCTCACAAGCTTGTGCTTTTTTTCTTGAGAAAAGCTTCCGAGCATCTGTCAGTGTTTACGACAATCTTGTCGCATGATTGCAAGAGCTTGACGAATTGGAACATGCCCCCCTCCTAGTTGACCAACCTCCTTTTAAACTTGTCATCATGCTCACAAGCTTGTGCTTTTTTTCTTGAGAAAAGCTTCCGAGCATCTGTCAGTGTTTACGACAATCTTGTCGCCTTTTAAAAAAACTTATTAAAAGCATTCAAATTTTTTGCCCCCTTGCTTTCATCACTGATGACTCTCAATTTGCCTCATTTATAGCTGTTATGATTTTGGTTGGCCCAGTAGCCCTTTCGTGTGATTGGCACGTAAGTATGTTGCCCAATGTAATGTCTAGGATCCATGCCACCAAGGATGAGCTCTCCTCCATTGCCATCATTTGTATTTTGGTTTAACCAGAAAGAGAAGACACGTTTAGACAACCGTTGATCGTAATTTGCATCATCTCTCCTGGCTCAAGTCCATCGTAATTTTCATCATCCCACCCCTTGATTGCATAGGCTGAAGCATCTTTTCTCTTGAAGAGTTTGATTCTCTTCCCTGCAATTGGAATCTGCAAGGCCATACCATCAAGTTCTGCCAAGGAATATGTAGCATTGTCATGGACATGCTACACTAGATAGGGGCCAAAATATTGGCTAGAAACCTTATGAATAGCACTATACTGGTTGTCTAGACTACTTTCATAAACCAACACCCAATCTCCCTCTTTAATCTCTTTAGGCCTCAATCTCTGTCTGCTATCGAAGTGGTCTTTATTGCAAATTCTGTCCTCTTTGAGATTTTGAATTACTCTCTCAATATCTTCAGGTCTTCTCTCCAACTCACAAATACGAAGAGTCAAAAGATCTTCTCTAGACATGTCTTATTGCTGCCACGGTAAAGCACTCCAAGTAAGTGTACAAGTCTCTGTAGGCATGACTCCCTTTTTTCCATACATCAACTCAGCTCGCATATATCCTGTAGTCACACTATGAGTAGTGTGATCGGCCCATAAGGCATAAGATAAGAACCTAGGCCACTCTTGAACTCATCCCCCACATGCTTTGGCCAAGGCTTTTACAATCGGTAGATGGCCTCTTTCCCTCTTCCCATTGCCTTCTAGATTATGTGCCAAAGTTAAAGCAAATTTAATACCAAGGCGAGAGAAAAACTCCCTAGCCTTATCAGCATCCAACTCACCTCTATCTGCAGTAACTTTTCCAATACATCCATACTTGCAAATAACATCCTCCAAAAGAAACTTCCAAACCATTGAAGTAGACTTTGTTCGTAATGCTCTTCCTTCCACTTAATTTGTGAGATCTTCTCGTGCCAAAACAATATAGTGCGTCTGCCATAAACCAATAGGCATAGTAATCAAATCAAGAACCCACTTGTAATGAATACATAGCGGGTAGGTAGGATGAAGCTCATCTCTATGCCATACTAAAGAGTACATCTGACAATCAAGACATGTCTCAACAAACTGTGAGATATCTCTATACATGCCTCTCCACCAATAACCCTCTTTGATCTTCTCATAGGTCACCAAAATAGCTCGATACCTAGCCCAAAGACTTTCATGGAATTCTTTCATTATACGTACCTATGAAGCTCTATCACAAACAACTCTCAATGGCTGACCTCCTCGCTCTCATGGATGCTTCGAAAGTAGCCCACTTTACAAGAAAAAACCATAAGATTTTCATCTAATCTTCTTGAAGTATGCATTAGTCCATCCATCCTGTCTAGATATAGTTCTCAAATAATGACCAATTTGTAAATACTCTCCTGAATACAAAGTCTCATCAAAGCTTTCCAAAGCAAACACATGAAAAACATGATTAGTATGCATGGCTGAAAGATGATCCCCATCATCAGCATCATCAATGCAAGAAAAATCCATATCATCATACCTCGATCATGAACGCATATCAACTACTACTGGGTTATCTTTAGGTGCTATGTGCATGGACTTAGGACTCATAGATTTTATGTACCCAATCCACCTAAGCATGGAAATATCTAGAGTAGAACAACTTATGATCATACGTAGAAGAGACAAACAATTAGTCTCAACACCATAGCAGCTCTAATGAAGTACTCTCATCATTCTTGAGAGCCGATGGAAACTCCCAAGAGCTCTCTTTTAACTTGAGGATACCTTCGTTGTTGCTCATTTAGGACTTTTTCCCGAAAATGAATAGCATACCTATTCCCGTCTGCATCATCTTGGCCAACATCCCATCCAACGCTGATAGGACTAGTATCAAGAGTAAGCATAATAGGTCTCCCACACTCATAATCTACCTTTTGAAGAGTTGGAGCAGCTCTCAATAATTTCTTTAGTTTTTGCATGGCTTTAGTATGTTTTATCTCCCAAGAAAAATGTTGCCCTTTTCTCAAGAGTTGATAAAGATCATATGCAATATGAGCAAAGTTAGGAGTCCAAATAAGATAAAACACACAAGCTCCAAGAAACCTACGAACCTCTGAAGTACAAGAAAAAGTCTCAGCAATTCTTTCAATGGCATCAACCTTTGCAGGTGAAGGTTTCCTGCCATAATATCCACACATATGACCAACAATCAAAACTTCTTTGGCACCAAAAATAGACTTCAACTCTGACAAGGCCAAATTTACTTCTTCTAGTCTGCAAAGAATCCTCTCAACATCTCTAATATGCAAAGCCACAAATAATCTGCATCCATGAGCATCTAAGGAATCGTTTTTACCTTCTTCCAAGCAACCCTTGATTGGTAAGTCATCAATGAAAGGCATAGTAAGCTCAGGAATAAAATCTCATAGAACCTTGTTCATCCCATTCATCATATGAGCAACCGAACAAGTAGCTCCCTGTGGAAGCATACACATTCAGACAAGGCCTAAGGGATTCTTCATTGTAGTCAAATCTTTTCTTTCAAGGGCAAGCTCGAATTGATCATATCTAGAATAAAGATCACCAAGAGAATAGATAGCACGACTAGCAAAATCCTCAGCAAACTAATTTTATTAAAATTGTAGGGAGGGAGTTATTATGCGGGGATATTACACACACACACACACACACACACACACACACAGAGGGAGGGAGAGGGAGAGAGAGTTATGGAAGGAGAGTGAGAGAAACAAGAATATTTCCTTAGATAGTATAACAAGCTTGACAGAAAATAATAAGACTTGTGGAGAATAAGACTTATGGCTCTAGATTGTAAAACAATCCTGAGAGAATAAAATGTTGTTGCTTATGCAATGCATTAGAATTTTAGTGCAAAAAGTGTAGCTTTAACAATGGATGTCATGGCATAATGGATGCCTATGTTAGCCATTCCTATTAGGTTCTGCTTGCAACATCTCTCTCTTTTAGTGTATCTAGACTAATATCCATCCACCCACTATAAAGCTCAAATCTATAAACTTCAACCATAGTTTAATCATGTAATGGAAGAGGGTAGTAATCCCTTTGAGACATTGCAATGTTAAAAGGCTCAAAGTCTACAAAGATTCTCCATTTTCCATTCTCTTTAGGACTTATAAAAATATGATATATCCAATTTTAATCATCTATAAAATAAATAAAGCTTGTATTCTCAACAATTTTTGTCTCAACTCTAAGTACACTTTTCTCAACGTACCAAGCATTCTCAATTTACGAGATACTAGATTACATCCTTTATTCAAATTAATAAAATGAATAATGCTTCAAGTAACCCTTATCTAGTAATATTTAGCCACAAATATGAGAGGGTAGCTAAGGTATTTCAGAGAAATGGATGAGTATTTTAGCCTCTCATAATTAGCTAGGCCATTTTATAACATTCACATTAACTTAGGGTAGTTTATCATTCATTTTCTAGCTTGCTATCTTCTTTTTTCACAATTCAAAGAATGTTTTTTTCTTATTTCAGATCCTAAATTGATAGTAAAAAATGATCTACATCTCCAGATAGTGCATTGGCCACCTATTCCCTTATCTTCCTTATCCATGCTAGAGTTTTGTGTTCTTCTAGTTCCCTCCTTTTCAACATTACTATCACATGCATTGTGTATTACAACCCCTACCATCATGTCAAAGATTACTATTTTATGAAATGGATTGAATAAGTAAATCTCTAATTGAGCTCTAGTCCTACCTCGACTTCATCCTATTGAGCCCTGCACTTTTAGGAATACGAGGAATTCCACCCGTCTTCACAATCATGACATGGAAATCTAAGCAAATTATTTGATCTTAAATACAATTGTTGTTATATATAAGCACGTAACAAGCATGATCCATTGTTGCTTCTTCAAATATGTATTTTTTTAATAAATTTATGATGCTCATGTAGCAATTTTTCTTTAGTAAAATTAAATTGATTCATGCATAGCCATCTACACAGATGTAATAATCCACCTTCCTCCATGTCTCCATGCATCCATGATAATGACCATGATTAATACTATGTCCCCCACGCCTTTTGAAGGTAAATGACATAAACATTATTAGTCTTAGTTTTTTCATTCTTGATGCTCACTAACCTTTTTTATGTTATTGGAAATAGATATACTCAACAAATAGAGAACCTGACATAGGGAAATTTCTATATAATGAATATTAATACATTGTGAAATCTAGAATAGAATAAGTATAGAAAAATAATTTAAAAAAGAGATAACATTCATTGATACTCAAAATATAGGGAGTACATTGCCACAGAGAACTAATTGCTCATTGAATATTCCTCATGAAAATGAATACAAAGTACAAGTACTTGTGATTGAAGCTAATCTAATCAATTAGTAGATCATAGAGGACAAGATTAAGAAGACAAGACTATCAAATCATGAATCATGACTCTTTGGAGTTTATCTATTCAACACTCAATCCATTTGACACTTCTATTGTCAAATGCCCAACACATGACATGCATGGTGGACATGTACCCACTAACACAACTAGTCTTTAATGTCAACTTGGGCATCCAAGGTTGGCTCATCTAGAGTGTCTACCAAGGGAGCTTGTACATGGACCACAAGAGCTACAATCTGCATTTGAACTTGAGCAATACCAGCTCGAATACCAAGTGGAATTGGAGAACATAGTCATAGTAGCAATAGGGCCCAAAAATCCTTGTTCTTCATGTACAACTTTCCCAATCAGAGGAGAAGGCTGATTCCTCACTAGAAGGAGTAGTAAGCTAATGAGGTAGCCACCAACAATGGAAAGGGATCATAAATTAGATGGTTGTGCTACATTCAAAGATTGACGCGATCTAGAGAGGTAGTTTTGAAACATCATAAAAGATGAGCTGAAAAGCCAAAATCTTGATGAGTATTGTGGAATTCCAAATGTTCAACTAGAGAGTATTTGATCCATTCAAGTCGTGGCAAGATACTGCTCCAAATGATCAATATGATGTATGTATATGATGTATGTAGTGACAAGTAAAGTTGGTTTGCAAGCTATGTATTTGTATCATGCATTTAGAAGATAATACTTTTGCTATAGTTAGTCATCCCTACAATCATACCAATTGAGAGCACTTTTTGACATCAAGACTCTACTCTAGATCATCACCCTTTTTCTCCTCTTTCTATTCCTTTGCAGTAGAGAACTTCCACTACCCACCTAGTTAATACGTTTGAGCTTGCCCTGATCCCTTGCCCAATGCCACAATGTGGAGCTAGGCCTTTACAAACTTGTGAAGTTGTAGAAGAATCTATAGAAGGAAGAGAAATAAGAGTATTCTACATGTGTGTTGTAAGATTCTTGCAATTCTATTATGAAATATGCTTGAGAAAATAATGAACTTGAGAATCCACATGTATAAGAAATTTTCAAGCATCTACATGTAAAATTTGGATTTTCTAGTGCAAATCAACATTTTTACCATCCAAAACCTTGCAATACTCTATTAGCAACTCCATCTTTGGGTTGTTTCAAAAGTTTCACTTATAGACATTGAAGTGAACATGACAGAAAGAAAGTTGCTTTTGTATGGTGTGGTTGCAATGAACAAGGCATGTAAAAATCCTACCAATGCAAGCTCACCATATAAGCTTGGAATGCCATGGTTGGTCATAACTTTGACTGCATCTTGAAAACATCATACAACTTCTAAAGATATCACTCCTTGTACAAAATAATGAGTGAGTCCCTTTAAGAGATGCCACATAAGCCAAACATGCCAAAAATAGATCCAACTAGACTAGAATATTGACGATTATAAGAACCTAGTAGTCAAGAGATCGGACTTTGAAATGATCATTAGAATAATTGAAGGAGTCATTAGACTCATTCAATATGGGAAAAAACACAGTATCCTATCACATGCTAACGTCATAATTGAAATCCATTGATTTTTTGTGGGAGAAGATTGCCCTAAAGAGTCGTTAGGTAAAGAGAATTAGATTTAGAATTGCAAAACATCCATAAAGTACCACTCTACCAAAATTTTAGCTTACTTTGAAGCTTGCACATCTAGATATTGGATACAATAGTATTCTATCTTGTCTCAAAGAAGTGTTTGCTTGAAAGATGGTATGTTTGGTACCTTTACCACAACTAGAGTTCAAATAAAAGGTAGGAACTTTGAATCCAATCTTCCTTCCCTCGTGCTAGTTCTTCCAACAAAAAGAGTAAGGAATACCCCTTGTCATATTGGGAATCAAGTATTCTAGTGGATTCATTGCTTCCAGCCCAAAAGATAACTTGTAAGGAGAAAGGCGAGTGGCCACTTTGAAGAAAGCTCAATAAGCCATAAAGTAGTTGGAAGCTTACTATCCCAATCTTTGCAATAGTGTTCAAATAACTTATAAGAATTTTACATAGAGTTTTATTGGTGGACTTGGCTAGTCCATTACCTTGAGGGTAATAAGGAGAAGATTTCTTATGGATGATTTTAAAGGCTATTATAAGGCACTTTATTATCTTATTGAGAAAGAGACCACCCCAATTACTTAGCAACTCCATTTAATAATTGCACCAATTGAGAATATCTTTGAACAGACAAGAAAATGCTACAGAATTTGGAAAATTTTCCTTCAATACCCATTCTAGTAGTCTGTAGCAATGAAGATATACCTACTTTGAGTGTGGGATGCCACTAGCCTTTTCAACACCAATAACATCTAAGGACCATTTCTATAATGGCTCCAATGAAATAATTCAATTGAGGTAATGTATCTCAAGATAGAGGATGTTTGAACTATGGGCAAGAATCACACTTGTGGACTCACTTTTGCATATTACCATCCATAGTAGTCTACCACACTTTAACTTGCTAGATCTTCTAGATTGTTACTTGAGGTGAGAAATGACCATCCAAGACACCCTAATGGGCCTTGTCCATTACCTCTACCTAATCTATAAAAAGCATCACCATTTGGAGAACACTAGATAGTGTCTCCTTATAGAGATGACCTACAATAGCTTTAACTTTATTGCTTTAAAGCACTAAGCACTTCCACTGGTCCATAGAGAGATGATTCATAACTTATCATGTAGTAAGGAAAGTTAACGTTTCCCCATATCATTTCCAAGGTGCATTTTCTAGAATAGCATCAAAATCACTAGCAAGTGACATTGTGAAGAGCTGAGGATAAAGGAAATCATCATCACACTACCTAGAAGTTCACCAAAGTCTAGCCAAGAAAGAAAATATACAACTATGTGTTGAAACTACTGTACAAAATAAAAATAAAACTTCTACACCAAAATAATCCATCAAGTAGGATAGCCTAAAACATTCAACTACTTCACTAGGTATATTATGATTAAACTATACACATGAAAAACAAAAAGTGGCCTAACAAACTAATGCCAAAATTAGTTCACAAAGTAAATCATGCCAAGGTATTCCCTTTTGATAATAAAGTAATTATTCTTTGTTGTTGTGGACAAGTAGACAGATAGCATAAAAAATAGGTAGGAATCATTCCATCATATCCTTTGCATTAGAACACTACCAATCATATGATATCCACAAAGATATGCTTGATGTCCCATCCTCCAAAGGGACCACCAATAATCCATGGAGCTCTAATTTGCAAGGCACCCATTATGAGGAGAAGACATGTGAAAGTCTTGTTAAATATGCTCAATGCCCCACCCTCCTAAGGTACGACTAATGATCCATGGAGCTCTAAGTTTTAAGGCACCAGTTATGGGGAGAAACCATGTGTGAGTCTGAATGTTGGTTGGGTCATGACTTTTATGCTAGATGAGGTCTATGTGAGAGGATGGTAAAAAGGTGACCTCTATGGATCTAGCCTTTGTGTTACATAGAGTAGTTATGCTAGTAGCAACTTGAGGCACAATGCATTGAGTTGTGAGGTGTGGGAGAGGGACCCCTAGTTTGGGGCCCGAGGGCCATGGAAGCAACCCATGATTGGGGGGGTTTCAAGGGGGCCAAATAGCCCCCTTGATGGGGGTGCAAGGGCAATGCCTTAGCAATGCCTTGGCCTAAGAGTAAAGGGAATATTCCTTGGCTAACTGGGAAAGTTTCATAATATGGTCGGAGAGGCTAACTAGAATACCTTCCAAGGCTCTAAAGGGAAGATCCCTCCAAAGCCATCATCAATCTATCTTTCACCCAATTAGAGTATTTTTAGCTAGCTTGAAGGTCTTCAGAATATCATCTCTCTAGATTGCTATCTAAGTTTCATAGTGGAAGTGAATGGGTGGATAGAGCCTTCTTTGTATTAGTTCATTTGAAATTACACTAGTTTTTGTTCTTCTAATATTTGTGTACTCTTTATTCCTTGATCAGATTCTGTCATCTACACTGTGTAATTTCTACAAGTTTATAGGAATGAGTATAGGAGTCCTTGGATAACATTATCCAGAGATGGAAGAATACTGATTTTGGTACTTTATCTCACTTGAAAGTAGTTCTTGGGACATGAGCTAATTTGTTTAGAGGAATGGGCATATAGGCCTATTGTTGAAGATATCAAGACCATGCAAAAACATTTGACTAAGGAATCTAAGAATAGTAAAAGAAGGAGAGGTAGGAATTTGTGCCTACATAACAATGATCACCTTCCATGGATCTACCACAAATCTATCTTGTGAAATCACATGGTTGAATAGCATGTCTCTCTTGATAGAGAGTATTCTTTTCATTGGATTTAAGCTTAAATTGACTTCTCTACATCCTGTTTAATAGACTTGCAAGTGGTAAGATGTATAGAACTATATCAAAAACACTAAAGTTATCCAAAAAGATATACATGAGTTCCTTTATGGACTAAATATTTCTTCCATGTCACATTGAAAGGAGGCTAGTGCATGCTTTAAGCCAAATCACATGATAGTATAGACATATAACTCACCAAGCAATGATAAATGTTGTCTTTTCTTGATCCTACAAAGCTAATTGGACTTGGCTATACCCATTAAGACATCTAGGAATGAATACATTTTATGACCAGGTACTTCATCCAAGATGCTACCTAAGTATGACAGAGGAAAAGGATCTAGGATGTTCATTTCATTCAACTTCTGGTAGTCGACGTAAATCTCGAGTTTCTTATTCTTCTTTGGGACTATGATAGTAGGAAAATTCCATTTTTCTCAATCTACTAGAGCTATGAATCCCACTTTAAGTAGTCTATCAGATTCCTCCTTTACCAGCTTGGCCATGTGCAAGTTCATCCTATATCTTTGCATTTGAATGAGTAGTATAGCTAGCTTCAAAGGAATGTGATGCTGATAAGATCGAGGGTCAATGCCATTCGTGTCATAGTAATCACACAAAATACATATTTAAATTCTATTAGCAATTCAAGTAGATGCACTCTAAATGTCATATCTAGGTGCATTGCCAAGGCGTTTCCTGATAAGTCACAATTTCTAGGAAATTAGAAATAAAAACTATAGTATAGGAGTCTCGTTTGTTGGATACCAAAATAAACTTTATAAAATCACAGAGATGCTCTTGCAAGATATATTGTGCTATCCAAGACAAAGTTTGAGTGACAATGATAATATAAGGCCCCTCAACTCAAGGAATCCACACAAGAATCCAAAGCAAACCTAGATTTTGCAAAGTTACAATGCAGAGAAGATCCAAACCCACTAAAAGGGCTTAGAAACTTTTGAATAAGCATAACATGAACCTTACATCATGTAGCACTATAGCATTTCTTGTATGCATAAGCATTGGAGAAGTGCTAGAAAGAAGGGGTATTACCAATAACCCTAATAAGACTTTGAAAAGATTCAAGCAAAGGCAAAACAATATTAGGTTGCTCCATAAGTTGTTCCTTCTAAGAAGAAGAGGTTAGCCTCATCACCCTTAGAAGCTAATAATTCAATTGAATCCTTGCAGTTGACTGCATGCACATAAAATATCAATTCTTCCATGAACTCTACCACCCTATGATGATGGCTTCATTAGGATTCACAATCTGTATTGCATTCAACATTTAAATGGTTAGTTGCTTTGCCTTTCAATCATATGTATTCAATAATAACATCTTTGAACAATAGCGACAATATTCCTACTCTAGTTGCTATCCCTGATGATTGCGATATCCTCTTTATGTACTTCTTCTAGCCTTCAAAGCATTCTAATGTGTTTCTCTTCCAATCCCTTCCTCATAAAAACAATAATAGTGGTTTCTCAATTCCGTGGGTTGTAATGGCTTGTCACCCTCATGTTGCAATTGACAAATAAACTGACCTATACAAAGCACATGCTAGAAATCACCAATCATCAAACATGCGAAGGAATCCAAATAGACAACATGCTCCCTCGTGAATACATTGCCACCTTTATCTCTCTAATAGAGCTAGGAGCTCGAACGAGGAAGTCTTGACTTAGCTCAGGCATCCGAGGCACTTAAGTTTGACTCACTCAAATTCCCAAATTGAATAAGGCTATTGTCCATAGATTAATTCAGCAAGCATATACCCTGTAACTGCACTATGAGTGGTCCTATCAACCCATAAAGAAAAGGGTTACATTCTTGGCCACTCTTTAATCCTGCCCTTGCATGACTTTGTTAATGCCTTAATGATAGGCTGATGACCTCTTTCACTTTTGCCATTTTCTTCAGGATTATAGGATGAAGTTAAAGCCATCTTGATAGCCAATTGTGAAAAGAAGTCACGAGCCTCATTTGCATCCAATTCTCCTCTATCTACAATCACTTTACCAACACAACCATACCTACAAAAGACTTCTTCCAATAAGAACCTGCAAACTGCTTGAGTAGTCTTTGTACTAAGAGCTAGACATTTCACTTGATTTGTCAAGTCTTCTCATGCAATCACAAGATATCTCATATTCCATGAACCTGTAGGCATGCTAACCAAATCAACTACCCATTTGTAATGCATAGACAATGGGTAGGTCAATTGCAATCCATCTCTATGCTTTACCATGGAGAAAATCTGACAAACATTGCATGATTCCACATAATGCTCCACATCTTTATATATGTTTTTGCACCAATACTTATCTTTGATCTTGGCAAATGTGTCCCAAACTCCTCTATGTCCAACCCATAAATTTTCATGAAACTCTAGCATCCCCTACTATTGAGAAGCCCTATCTCCCAATAGACGTACTAGAGCTCCTCGCTTTTTCTTTGCATTCCTCCATAAATACTCATCTTTATTACCTACAACAGGATCAATGCCTGTCAAAGCCCTGAACCCTTTCGTATGGTTAGTGTGCATATGCTAGTGCTAGCACAATTCCCGTCTGCAACAACGGTCTCCACAGGACATGAAGGAGAACCTTTGTCAAGATGAGAGACATCATTCCCCAGCTTTTCCATTCCCAACTGAGTACTTATCTGAAAGACATGGATTCGAGCTCTTATTTTGACCTGGTTCCTGTAAACTTCACGATCTGCCCTGTTATCCAAATTCCATCAACTGGCCTCAAGACCAAGAAGTGTGTTCTTTGACAGAGATTCTGTCATTTCGTTCAGCTCTCCGATCTTGTCGTTGCACCCAAAATCCCATTGATAGATCAGTAAATTCTGTTATTGTTCCGCTTCCTCTGCCTCCATGACGAAATTATCTCCCCTCTCCTCTTTGTTTTTTGTCCCTTGGATGAATTCGTTCATCACCCAAAAAACAACCTGCTTCCCTCTTGCTTTTTCCCTCCAAAAACTGTTCAAACCAAATTAGTTTCCCCTTCTCCTCTTTTAGCTGAGCGGGAATAAAAAAAACTCCTCTTTGACAAGATAGTTTCTTTACACCCTTATGAGATCTATGCACCAACATTGATTTTGACCTTGAGGATTATCTTTGGAGTCATGCATTGCCCCATTGACAGTCAGCTTTACGATGAGTGATCTGCGCATAAACTTCGACTTCGGCCTTGAGAATTGGGTGACAAAATGCTCCCTCGGTGCTTCACTAGTGCTTTACTCGCTTAAGCAGCTTTTGAGAGACTTCCTTCAACTCTATGTCATGGGAACTTTTGAACTTAGATGATCGCTTCCACAAAGCTTCCTTTGATTCCACAATTCCCTGCACTTTTGTTAGAGATCATCATTGAAATTATCAGCTTGATAATGTCTTTTGGCATCAATTTTTCATATTTTTCTAACACACACACATCATGCATCCAAACAGAATCACACACACACACTAACGGAATATATACATTGGATGCGGGTTATCGTAATGCATCTCACTCACAATGAATCACACGCAGAAAAATAACACAAATGCACAATTTAAAAAATGGAGGTGTATACGGCTCGGATGCCCAGCAGCATGACATCCACCCCCTCTAAACCTGCGCATCCTCCGGATGAGCCAACTATCCAGGATCATTCAAGTCCACAAACAGGTCGAGTCCATCTTCTGTTTCTAGTAGACCTGTTTCTCCATCAGCTTCATTATTCATATACTCTGCTTCTTCTGCTTGTCTTTCCTCTACCTGCTCTTCTTCTGTCAACGCTTCAAGTGCATATTCTTCATCTTCTCTTCTCTTGAAAATCTTGACTCATTTTCCAGCAATGGGCACCCTCAATATTGTTCCATCTAATTCAGCCAACTCATAGGTACCATTGTCAAAAACCTGTTTCACCTCATATGGTCCAAACCATCTTTGAACCATTTTTCTCATGCTACTATGCTGATTCTCTAGACTACTCTCGTAGACTAGAACCCAATCTCCTTCTTTCATGGCTCTAGGCCTCAAGCAATGCCTTAAATCAAACATGTCCTTGTTTCTGAGTCGGGCCGCTTTCAAACGATCAAGTGCTAGCTACACATCTTCTGTTCTTCTCTCTAGTTGATGAATCCGCAGAGCTAGAAGCTCCTCCCTTGATAAATTCTCATGGCACAAATTTCTGTAGGCATGACAGGTTTTTGCCCATACATCAACTCTGTAGGCATGTATCCAGTAGTCACACTATGTGTAGAGCGATCAGCCCACAATGCAAAAGGTAGTAATCTCGGCCAATTCCCAATCCGACCTCTACAAGCTTTTGCCAATGCTTTAACTATCGGCGGATGTCCTCTTTCACTCTTGCCATTTCTCTCTGGATTATAGGCAGTAGTAAGAGCCAATTTAATCCCAAGCCGTGAGAAAAATTCTCTAGCTTCATCTGCATCTAGCTCTCCACGATCAACTGTAATCTTGCCTATACATCCATACCTCCAAAATATTTCTTCCAACAAGAATTTACATACTGTAGTGGTGGTCTTTGTCCGCAAAGATCTGCCTTCAACATAGTTTGTAAGATCCTCCCTAGCCAAGACAAGATATCTCATCTGCCAAAGTCCTGTTGAGATATCGAGCTCCACTCGTGATACGCCAGGGTGACCGTTGTGTATTTATTTCACAGACTTGTCAGTTGCAGATGCGGTTGGTACACCGCCCATGAATAATAGCTACATGATAGCTATCCTTATCTACTCTAGTTTGTGGCTCAGTTAGTATGCCACCTTAGTTAGTTGAGTTTGGTTTGAGACCCATATAGAGGGTTCTTCTATTTCTTTGTACTAGAGTTCTTTTTTGGCTTACACAACTAAGAAGAGGAAAACTATTTTCAGCCTCCACCCTTGTGTGTCTTCCCCCATTGTGCAAGCAAGAAAGCTTCAAGCGAGACTCCTTCCTTCTCTCCCACAATCTTGACATGGTATCAGAGCCTTGTTCGTGGTAAGGAGCTCAAGAAAGCAAGCCAAGCTCGCGGTGTTCTGGTAAGAGGAGCAGTGTTGCTTTTATTTTCTGTTTTGGGAGCAGATCTCTGCAGGTAGCACAGCCGGAAAGTGCAGGAGTGCATTGTCTCAGGTTGAGACGCCCTTCGCGATGAAGCAAGAGGGCGACCCTGTTTTTTTGATTTGAGGCCATTTCGGGGCCTGTTTTGGAGGCGGAAGTTTTCTGCACGCACTCAGGAAAAAGCCCTGTTTTATGCTATGCAACCACTGTTCTACAGGTTGGTGAAAAGTTACCACAGATATTGCATCGTACGCTCGTGTGCAGAGACATTGGGAGTTACAGAATCATCCTTGGTTCCTGTATATGCAAAATCGTCACTAGGAAGTGACTGTGTGGTTAAATACTACTTTCGTCAGTTTTGCAGATTTGCCCTTGTGAGGCTGAAGCTGTGTTCTCTGCAGTTACATAATTTTTTGCAGGATTCTGTAATGGCGTCTGATTCTCTTTCACAGATTGTAATTGAAAAGCTTGACAAGAACAACTTCCAAGCATGGAAGTTTAGAATGACGAATTTCCTTATGGGAAAAGGATATTGGGAATTTGTTGCAGGAAATGAAGAAGAACCAGTTCTTCCTGATGTTCCCAATCAACAACAAATGCAAGCATTCAAAGCATGGCATGAGAGAGCCAGAAAAGTTATGTACTGGCTGTCTATCAGTATTTCTGACTCTATGATTGTGCATATTCAGGATGCAAGTACGCCAAAGGAGGCATGGGATACTTTATAAAAAATGTACAGCACAAATACTCAAGCCAGGAAAATGCAGCTCAAGCAAGAGTTGCATAATGTGCAAAGAGAAAATATAAGCATCAACGACTACCACATGAAGGTGAAGAAGATTGCAGATGCACTTGCTTCCATTGGGTCACCAGTGGAAGATGATGATTTAGTTTCTGTGACCTTGAATGGTCTAGGAAAGGATTATGCACAGTTTCGGACATCCATTTCAGTTCGTGAAAGATTTCCTGATTTTGAGGAGCTGATTGCTCTTCTAATTTCTGAGGAGCAAAGAAATGGTGGTGCATCTTCTTCAGGAGGAACTTCAAAAGAAGCTGTCTTCTACTCAAATGCTGGAAGAGGTAGAGGCAGAGGTAGAGGAGGCCGATTTGGAGGCTGTGGCAAAAATCAGAATATGCAGCAAACTCAAGAAAACCAGTCCTATGGAGGAGGACGTGGTAACTCTAGAGGCAGGGGGAGCCAAAGAGGTCGTGGTGGATGGCAAAGAGGTCAAAATGCAAACTGTAATGTTGAATGCTACTACTGTGGTAAAATGGGTCATATGGCTAAAGACTACTATAAAAAGCAGAATGACATCATGAATGGAAAACTGCAACAAGAGAATTATGCATCTTCTAGCAGACAGGGTGATGACAGAAATGAGCATTTGTTCATGGTGCAGCACATGAACAATTCTGTGACAAGTGCAGAAGAAAGCAATGATGTATGGTATGTTGACTCAGGTGCATCAAACCACATGACAGGTCATGCAGAATGGATGGAGGATGCAAGGAAAATGGAAAAACCAGGATTTGTGGAGACTGGTGATGATACTGCACATCCTACTATGCAGATTGGAAAAATTCCCTTGTCTATGCAGGATGGGAAAAAGAAATACCTGTCCGATGTATTTCATGTCCCGAATATCACCAAGAATCTAGTTTCTGTTGGTCAAATGGTTGAGCAGGGCTTGCAGGTCAGATTTAATCCTCATGGATGCTTTGTTGAGGATATGAAAAATAAAGGTCGCTTGATAGCAAAAGGAAAGAAGAAGGGCAGAATGTTTACGTTGGATGCAGACATGTCTGAATTGAGTGCAGCAATGTTTGCACATGGGACCGGTGTAGTTGCAGATATTGATATCTGGCATAAACGCATTGGTCATGTTAATGTACAGCGACTTAAATCAATGCAGGCCCAAAATATTGTTGCAGGATTGCCAAAATTCAAGGTTGCAGAAATGCATAAGGTATGTGAAGCCTGTCAGTTTGGAAAACAGGCAAGGAAACCATTTCCTAGACATGTCCAAGAGAGTGAGAAGCCATTGGAATTAATCCACTCTTATGTGTGGACTACTAAAGCTGCATCTCTTGGAGGCTGTCATTATTTTGTCACTTTTATTGATGACTATAGCAGAAAAGTTTGGGTGTATTTTATGAAAAAGAAAAGTGAAGTTTTTGGGCATTTCAAAACCCTTAAAGCTATGGCTGAAAAAGAAACAGGTCTGCAAATAAAATGCCTAAGGTCAGATGGAGGGGGAGAGTACCTCTCAAATGAGTTTGCAAAGTTCTTGCAGGAGCATGGCATAAAGCAGCAATATTCATGCAGTTATACCCCACAACAAAATGGAATTGTAGAAAGGAAAAACAGGCATATTGGAGAGGTATCTTGTGCCATGCTCAATGAAAAAGACTTGCCAGATTTTTATTGGGCTGAAGCAGTTGCTACAGCAGTCTATATAATGAACAGGACTCCCACTGCAGCAATACATGGGATGACTCCAGAGGAGAGGTATACTGGTAGGAAACCAGATACTTCTCATTTGAAAATTTTTGGTTGCATTGCCTATGTACATGTGCCAGATGAGTTGAGATCCAAGTTGGATCCAAAAGCTGAGAAGTGCATCTTTATTGGTTACTCTCTGCAGCAAAAAGGGTATAGATGCTATAACCCTTCTACTCGCAAGTTTACAGTGAGCAGAGATGTTGTTTTTGATGAGATGAGTAGCTAGTATAAACCAGTAAATGTGATTGATGATGTAGATGCACAAAATGGTAATGCTGCACAGAATTCACAGCAGCAGTCACAAAATATTAGTGGACCTGGAGCGTCCTCTAGCAGTGGTTCACATTCTTCGCTGTGGACAGGCAGATTGAGATCAAGAGAATCTTCTCAAAGCAATGCAGATAGTGATATGCAGGTATCACGAAAAGGAAAAGAGAAGGTTGATCAGCCCATGTTTGATGTGAATGCAGGTCACTCTTATGTGGATGGTGAATCGAGTGGCTCAGAACAGAGCATTGATGATGAGTTGGGTATTCCTTCTATTGTTACACCTGGAGTAAGGAAGACCAGGGATGTTTTGAGAGCACCTGGGAGTGAACCTACTTTGCGCAGGTCTACGAGAGCTAGGTATCCTGTGGATAGGCTGAAATATGATGGATTTAAAGCCATTCACTATGCATATATGGTCAAAGTGATACAAGAACCAGAACCCACATCTTTTGAGCAAGCCATGGGAAAAGAGAAATGGGAGAAAGCCATGGATGAAGAAATGGATGCCTTGGAAGCAAATGCTACATGGAAATTGGTACCTTTGCCTAAAGGTAAGAATGCAATTGGCTGTAAGTGGGTTTATAAGGTGAAGCACAATGCAGATGGTTCTGTGAACAGATACAAGGCAAGATTAGTAGTCAAGGGGTATGCACAAACATATGGCATTGACTATGAAGAAACATTCAGTCCGGTTGCAAGGATGGCAACCGTAAGAGCACTCATTGCTATGGCTGCATCAAAGGGATGGTCTTTACATTAGATGGATGTAAAGAATGCATTCTTGCATGGTGATTTGCAAGAAGAGGTCTATATGGAGCAGCCACCAGGTTATGTGCATGCTGTTCATCCTGAGTTTGTTTGCAGGTTGAAGAAAGCCTTGTATGGCTTGAAGCAAGCACCTAGAGCATGGTCTGACAAGATATGACAGTATCTTGTCACTATTGGCTTTCAGATTTCCAAGGCAGATTTCTCACTTTCTGTGAGAAAAACAGAGAAATGTATTATGCTACTTGTCATTTATGTTGATGATTTGATTATGACAGGTGACAGTGATGAAGATATCCTTCATGTGAAGATGCTATTGAAGCAGAAGTTTGAGATGAAGGATTTGGGAGAGCTGTGTTATTTCTTGGGCATTGAGGTGATTAGAACACCAAGTGGGATTCAGCTCTTGCAGAGGCAGTATGGATTGGACATGCTGTCCAAATATGGGATGACAGGCTGTAAGCCTATTTCAGTTCCTTTGGAGCAGAATGTGAAGCTGAGCACAGATGCAGGTGAGCTTCTAGAAGACCCTACTATGTACAGACGCATAGTAGGAAGTTTGATTTATATGACTATTACCAGGCCAGATTTGAGCTATGCTGTTGGATTGGTAAGTCAGTTTATGCAGGCTCCAAGGAAACCACATTTGGATGCGGCTAGACGCATACTCAGGTATGTGAAGTCCACATTGCAGTATGGACTATTTTATGAGACTGGGGTTCAGATACAGTTGCATGGATACACTGATGCTGATTGGGCTGGTAGTATTTCTGATAGACGATCTACCAGTGGATATGTGTTCTCTTTTGGGAGTGCTGCAGTCACTTGGAGCAGCAAGAAATAGCCTACAGTTGCCTTGTCGAGCACAGAGGCTGAGTACAGGGGTGCAGCAATGGCTGCATGTGAGGTAGCTTGGTTGCATAAGCTACTTTATGATATGCACCAGTCTACAGATGGGCCAGTTGTCATTTATTGTGACAACATGAGTAGTATACACTTGGCAAATAACCCAGTCTATCATGCTAGAACAAAGCACATTGAGGTGCATTATCACTATGTGCAAGAGAGGGTTTTACTAGGTCTTATTGATCTAGTTTATGTCAGCACAGAGGATTAGGTAGCTGACATATTCACGAAGGCATTGGGCGCAGAGAAGCTGCGCAAGTTCAGAGACCTGCTTGGTGTGCAGGAATTGGGATTGAGCTCGAGGGGGAGTGTTGAGATGTCGAGCTCCACTCGTGATACGCCAGGGTGACCGTTGTGTATTTATGTCACCGACTTGTCAGTTGCAGACGCGGTTGGTACACCGCCCATGAATAATAGCTACATGATAGCTATCCTTATCTACTCTAGTTCGTGGCTCAGTTAGTATGCCACCTTAGTTAGTTGAGTTTGGTTTGAGACCCATATAGAGGGTTCTTCTATTTCTTTGTACTAGAGTTCTTTTTTGGCTTACACAACTAAGAAGAGGAAAACTGTTTTCAGCCTCCACCCTTGTGTGTCTTCCCCCATTGTGCAAGCAAGAAAGCTTCAAGCGAGACTCCTTCCTTCTCTCCCACAATCTTGACAAGTCCCACTGGCAAAGTAACCAAGTCTACCACCCACTTATAATGCATACATAGTGGATAAGTCGGATGCAACTCATCACGATGTCGCACTAAAGAGTAAAGCTGGCAGTCCCTGCAAGTCTCCACAAAGTGAGAAACATCTTTATACATCCCTTTCCACCAGTATCTTTCTTTGATTTTCTCATAGGTAGCCCACACACCTCTATGTCCAGCCCATGAGCTATCATGAAACTCTCGCATAATCTGTATCTGCATCACTACATCACAAACTACTCTCAAGGGCAAGCTTCCTCTCTTAAATGGATGCTTCCAAAGAAAACCATCTTTCAAGAAATACCCATAAGCCTTCCTTCTGATTTTCTTGAATTCATCATCTGTCCAATCAGCTCTTCGAGTCAATGAACTTAGATACTGTCCAATTTGCAGCCACTCATCAATATAAAGTTCTTCAATAAAGGCTTCAACAGTAGATACATGACAATCATGAACAAGAACAGAAGCTGCAAGCTCTGTTTCATCATCTTCTGCAAGCATTGACTCCTCATCCTCATATCTTGCTCTAGATAGCATGTCAGCAACTGGATTATCTTTCCCTACTATGTGTCAAAATTCTGGATTCAATGATTTGATATAGGCAATCCACTGAAGCATCGCTATATCTGGAGTCGAGCAACTAGTAATCATGCCAAGAAAAGGCAAACAATCTGTTTCCACAACAACTGAAGCTCCAATGAAATACCCTTTATCACACTTTAGTGCAGTAACTACTCCCCACAACTCTCTTTTGATCTGGGGATATCTCCTCTGTTGCTCATTAAGAACTTTAGCTCCAAAGCGGATTGCATATCTATTTCCATCAGCATCATCCTGTCCCACTGCCTAACCTATGCCAATAAGGCTAGTATCAACTGTCAACATGATCGGCCGTCCACACTGATAATCCGCCTTGCGAAGAGTAGGAGCAGACTGTAATAGCTTCTTGAGTTTACGCATGGCTTTCGAATGCTTCTCATCCCAATGAAATTTCTGCCCCTTTTGAAGCAGCTGATAGAGAACATCTGCTATATGAGCAAAATGAGGAATCCAAATCATGTAAAATACACAAGCTCCCACAAATCTCCGCACCTCTGAAGTAGTCGAGCAATACTCTCCAATCCTGCTTATGGCATCCACCTTTGCAGGTGAAGGCTTCCTGCCATAATATCCAACCATATGCCCAACTATGATGACTTCATTAACACCAAAGACAGATTTCAGCCCTGAAAGAGTCAAGTTTACCTCCTCTAATCATGTCAATATTTGCTCACAAGCAACCAAGTGGTCAGCCACAAACTGTCTACATCCACGCAAATCAAGACTTTTATTCTTTTCTTCTTCTGCACAACCCTTAATAGGCACATCATCTAGGAAAGGCATGGTATACTGCGGAATATAGTCTCGTAGAACTCTATGCATAACATTCATCATATGAGCAACTGAGTTTGTGGCACCTTGAGGCAAGGTACACATCCTCACAAGACCAATAGGTGTCCGCATAGTAGTAATATCCCTGCTTTCCAAGGCAAGCTGAAACTGATCATAACCTGAATACAAGTCACCTAGAGAATAGATGGCTTGTCTTGCAAAAGCCTCAGCAAATTCATCCACAACTGGACCTGTTCCCACATTCCTGATTGTCACTTTGTTCACAGACTGCATATCCTGAATAAATCTCAAAGTACCATTCTTCTTTGGTACATTAAACCACATGTTAGAATAGAGTGCAGAAGAGGGTTCCAAAATCCCCATCTTAATCTTCTCATTCAGCAACTCTATCAGCTTTGGCAAGTGTGCTTTAGGCACAGGTATAGGACCTATATTCCATGGTACATGAGGAACAGTGAAGATGACCATAGGTGCAACCAATTTGGGACTAATGCAGCCAATTTCATGTGGAAAGAAAGAAAATGCCTTACCATGACGTCCAAGCATCTCTCTAAAACATTCTTTTTCCACTAGAATCAAGAAATCATCATTTCCAATTTTCAATTCTGCAAGAGTTTCAGCTGTAAATTTATGTCCAATATTTGCAGGATCTCTCAATATAGGCTGCTTCATAGCTTTTTCAATCTGCTCATCACTATCAGGAGAAAGCGGCCCTGCAACCGGCTTAACCTTCTTATCAACTGTTTTATACTTCGTGTCAACCTTGGCATCATTCAAGCACTCTTTTCTTTGCTGCAAATTTTGCAAATTTTTAGCAACTCTCAACTCTGTTGGCTGAAAGTTTTCAGCCCTTTGCTCTATGGACTGCATCGGTGCAGCCTGAAACTCTGTATGCTGAAAGTTTTCAGCATTCAACTCTGTTGGCTGAATGGATTCAGCCCTCGGTTCTATGAACTGCATGGGTGCAGCCTCATACTCCATATGCTGAATTTTTCCAGCATTTAACTCTGTTGGCTGAAAGGTTTTAGCCCTCTGCAACTCTGTTAGCTGATCAAGATCAGCCATAAATTCAGTTTGTTGAGTTTTCTTAGCCTCTAACTTTGTTTTTAGCAAAAAACCAGAAATTCCCTGAAACATATCCAAGGTTTGCACAGGTATGATCTTTGAATCCTTACATACATCAGTTTTCAGCATTGCTCCCATCTCAAACAATGTATCTGCATAAGACATCCCTTCATACAATCCATCTACATGCTTTTTTGCTTGCAAAATACTTGCATTCTTCAACTCTTTCTCCTTACGACCAATGTACTGCCTGGCAGCTCTAGGCAAATCTGAAATTTTCTAATAACTCACTGAACTATCTAAAGAAAAACCAACAAAATTATTGGAGAAAGACTGGCTGCCAGGAGGCGAGATCTCCTCTTTTCTCCGCTCCGTACCACTGGCGTCTCGCAAGACAACGGTACCTAATGAAAATCCAACTCCTTCGCAGGTAGTGGTGCCTCACGCAAGGAGTCCTTATTTCTTGGATGATTTACCCCAACAGTCATAAACTGAACAGCTCCCATACCATCTTTACTGCGTATCTGCGCATAAGCTGACCCGTCATCCATCACTTTTGTTTCCATTCTTGCTTCTGTAATGAAAGGCTGTCCAAGAATAATCGCATAAGAGCAAGAATCCTGAACAAAGCAATGATAATCCTCTTCAACATTACCAATAGAAATTTTGATACTCGAACAAGCAGCATACATATCACCAGAAGTATTATTGGCGGCTCTCATGCGCCAGCCATGCTCTGCATCCATAGGCCACTTGCCACTCTCATAAACACCTCGAGAAATAAGATTAATCTCAGAACCATGATCGACTAAAGCGATCAAAGGAATTTGTTTCTCTCCAATTCTTACCACCGTCTCAGTGGTTGCTCTAGCCCAATGACTTCGTGAAAAATGGTTGCGAGGAATGAGAATAGGGGTATCATCATCTTCATACTGCATAGGCTGAACTATTTTCTCCAATTGCGGATTAACAGAAGCATTCTCAACCATCACTGCATCATCATGCTCTTCCCCAAGAGATCCATGCCACAATCCCTGTAAAGCAGGTCCTTCCATCGCATGTCGTTTCCTCCGCAAAAGATCCTGCATCTGATCCTGTATTTCTCTTCTAACAATCCCAAGAGCTTCTCCAACAGTAAAAGTGACTTCACTATTCAAAATTCTTTCATGAAAAATCTTACTCATATCTGTCTGCATATCAAGGTCTGACAAGAGCTTGAATCCTAGCTCCTTTCTTGGTTGCCTCTTTTCTTTCATCTGCTTGTCTCCCATAGGTTGTTCAGGACCTGTTTGAGCTGGAGAACTTGACATAGGTGGAGCTATAACAGGTGGTGAAACAAAGTCACCCCCTCTAGTCTTTTTGGAGGTGCTGGGACCCTCCTCATCTCTTCTTCTCTTTTCCGCAACCATGGCATCTAAACCCTGTGTTTTAGCCATATAAGCAAAAATAGAATACCTATCAACAGGAGAATCCCATCCCGTTTCTCCTCGAATGCTGGAGCCCACACAAGTCATAGTAGATGCCTGAACTTTCCCTCTTCTCGCTATCTTCAAGGCAGAGGACCATAAAGCAGAGTCTCCATCTAATTTCTGCTCAAGCTGGACTCCATAAGCTGAAGCATCTCCTCTAACACTCACATAAGCTGATCGCGCAGCCATATCATCAACAAGCTTCTTCATGCCTCCCTTACCGAAGTTCATGTCAAGAGGAGTGCCAGTCTCTGTCAGCCATATCTTCCCATCTTGTCCCCAGAACACTACATTCTTCTTACGCGCTTCCTAAAAAGCATCACAATCTCTGTAGTGTTGGTGCTCTGTACTATCGCACCAAATACATCGTCTCCCTTTTCTTTGACTAGCTGGAAAAGCAGTCGCTGGAGTAGGTGCTACAGCAGGTATTGACATAAGTTGCTCTTTTAACTTACCAACTTCAGCTTTGACTGCTTCTATCGTCAAATCTGCCAAGCCTTTAATAACATCATCTACAAATAAGGGCACTGGAGTAGCAGGAACTGGTGGATTCACAACAGGAGGAGTAGGCTTAGGCAAAGAAGTTGCAGCAGGGGTAGAAGAAGAAGTCTCCAAGGATTTTTCAGAAATTGATCCTGTATTACGATGCAATCATACTCTCCTGCGCTGCTTCTTAACAAGAGCGTTCACAGCATCAATGACATGTCTCCACTCGGTCTTTAAACCTGAATCAGTAGCTTGATCTTCCAAAAGATCATCCAACTTTTCCTGTAAATCGGCATCAGCAGCTTGTAAAAATAACTCCACTTTCTGCATCTCCAAAGCTTGCTGCTCAGTTCCATCCAACTGATCATAGCGGCTCTCAAACTCTCGCAGAAGAGCGGTAACTGAAAGTCCCTTACTAGGCATAGAAACCCATGCTAAGAAATTCCTGCGATTCATAAGACCTGTATCCTCCAGGAAATATTCATCTTTTAATGCCTTCTTAAACTCTGCCCAACCTGCATGTGTTTCTTGAATTTCTGAAATTCGGACTTCAAGAGCGCGGACCACGATCCGCAAGAAGTAGCGGCTCCAAACATCTTGAGAAACCCCAAAAAACTTCATCTTTTCTTCATACAAATGCAGGTAAGTTGACACTTGCTGGCCATTAAACTGCTTCATCTCTTGTTGGACAGCTTTCAAGGCATCCATAGCATCGCTATCACGTTTCGCGTGAGCTTGCTGCTGCATATAAGTGGTAAATGACTGAAACAGGTTCTTCATGACATTATCATATGTCATCTCTTCTTGCGAGTCTCCCATCTTGCTGAAAAGTGACGCAACACTTTCACGTCGGGTTCACCAGAAATGTCGTAAAGTTCATGCAAAGGCTGCAGAACACAGGGTTCAAGATACAGCAAGGGAAGAGGCTAACAAGAAGAATTCAAATATTTGATGCCAAATTTCACTATATTTCTTGTCAAGAGTGTTACAAGAAATTCATGATCAGAAAATTCTGGTGACAGTTACATTGAACAGGAGAATGGACACTATCTAGTAATCCAGTCAAACATGTCCCTTAGTGCAGAGAATCATCTGTTGTACCATATGATATGCTAGATGAACACAGTCCTTGACTTCACCTACTTCATTGCAAATGTGCCATGCTTCAGGACTAGAACTGGTGGATGCTACTTTCCACATTGCAGAGTGCACAGACTGGTCTAATAATGTAATAAACTAGTCGTGTTAATCCTGGACATGTCTCCAATCCTTCCAAAGATTCAAGAGTGCACCTCTTGCTTTTGTTGCTGCTGGCATTATTGCCTAGGAGGTTGTTGGTGATGAACGTCTGACTGATAGATGCCAGGATGAAGCTGAACGTGGCATTACCATTAAATCAACTGGAGTTTCTTTGTACTATGAAATGTCAGATGCATCCTTGAAGGACTTTAAGGGAGAAAAGGATGGCAATGAGTATCTTATCAATTTGTTTGACTCTCTTGGCCATGTTGACTTCTCATCTGAAGTTACAACTGCTATGCATATCACCGTTAGAGTTTTAGTGGTGTTAGACTGTGTGGAAGGTGTTTGTGTTCAGACTGAATCTGCTGGTGCTCCCCATGTTATATAGATGTCTTCCTAGAAAACTGAAGAAGGAATTGCTTCCGCCCTGCACATGAAAATAAGGTTTGCCAGAGCCTCAGTTCTGTGGCCATCTGAACAGGAAGGGGCAATGGAATCACCTAGAATCTGATTGTTTTTCTCATTATCATATACCGGTCTACTATCCTCGTACAACTGCTTGTTGTTCTCGTAAAAGTCCTTGCCACCATTTCTGGGAGAATGAAGGTTGCACTGGGCTCTGAAGTTTTTCGTAACATTCCTGTCATAGCTGTGAAGTCACCTGTTTTATAACAAAGCGACGCTTGCACTTGAAGATTTAGATTGTCTGACCCTTCTCTTGATACATGGTCTGGCTTTTATTACATCTGCACAAATGAACTCGCCAATTTTTCACCAAGAAGATGGCTTTACCAGTCAGAGCTTTTGAGGCAGCAACTTCTTGATTACCTACAACAGGATCAATGCCTGTCAAAGCCCTGAACCCTTTCGTATGGTTAGTGTGCATACGCTAGTGCTAGCACAATTCCCGTCTGCAACAACGGTCTCCACAGGACATGAAGGAGAACCTTTGTCAAGATGAGAGACATCATTCCCCAGCTTTTCCATTCCCAACTGAGTACTTATCTGAAAGACATGGATTCGAGCTCTTATTTTGACCTGGTTCCTGCAAACTTCACGATCTGCCCTGTTATCCAAATTCCATCAATTGGCCTCAAGACCAAGAAGTGTCTTCTTTGACAGAGATTCTGTCATTTCGTTAAGCTCTCCAATCTTGTCGTTGCACCCAAAATCCCATTGATATATCAGTAAATTCTGTTATTGTTCCGCTTCCTCTGCCTCCATGACGAAATTATCTCCCCTCTCCTCTTTGTTTTTTGTCCCTTGGATGAATTCGTTCATCGCCCAAAAAACAACCTGCTTCCCTCTTGCTTTTTCCCTCCAAAAACTGTTCAAACCAAATTAGTTTCCCCTTCTCCTCTTTTAGCTGAGCGGGAATTAAAAAATCTCCTCTTTGACAAGATAGTTTCTTTACACCCTTATGAGATCTATGCACCAACATTGATTTTGACCTTGTGGATTATCTTTGGAGTCATGCATTGCCCCATTGACAGTCAGCTTTACGATGAGTGATCTGGGCATAAACCTCGACTTCGGCCTTGAGAATTGGGTGACAAAATGCTCCCTCGGTGCTTCACTAGTGCTTTACTCGCTTAAGCAGCTTTGAGAGACTTCCTTCAACTCTATGTCATGGGAACTTTTGAACTTAGATGATCGCTTCCACAAAGCTTCCTTTGATTCCACAATTCCCTGCACTTTTGTTAGAGATCATCATTGAAATTATCAGCTTGATAATGTCTTTTGGCATCAGTTTTTCATATTTTTCTAACACACACACATCATGCATCCAAACAGAATCAGAGCTTTTGAGGCAACAACTTCTTGATTACCTACAACAGGATCAATGCCTGTCAAAGCCCTGAGCCCTTTCGTATGGTTAGTGTGCATACGCTAGTGCTAGCACAATTCCCATCTGCAACAACGGTCTCCACAGGACATGAAGGAGAACCTTTGTTAAGATGAGAGACATCATTCCCCAGCTTTTCCATTCCCAACTGAGTACTTATCTGAAAGACATGGATTCGAGCTCTTATTTTGACCTGGTTCCTGCAAACTTCACGATCTGCCCTGTTATCCAAATTCCATCAATTGGCCTCAAGACCAAGAAGTGTCTTCTTTGACAGAGATTCTGTCATTTCGTTCAGCTCTCCAATCTTGTCGTTGCACCCAAAATCCCATTGATAGATCAATAAATTCTGTTATTGTTCCGCTTCCTCTGCCTCCATGACGAAATTATCTCCCCTCTCCTCTTTGTTTTTTGTCCCTTGGATGAATTCGTTCATCGCCCAAAAAACAACCTGCTTCCCTCTTGCTTTTTCCCTCCAAAAACAGTTCAAACCAAATTAGTTTCCCCTTCTCCTCTTTTAGCTGAGCGGGAATTAAAAAAACTCCTCTTTGACAAGATAGTTTCTTTACACCCTTATGAGATCTATGCACCAACATTGATTTTGACCTTGAGGATTATCTTTGGAGTCATGCATTGCCCCATTGACAGTCAGCTTTACGATGAGTGATCTGCGCATAAACTTCGACTTTGGCCTTGAGAATTGTGTGACAAAATGCTCCCTTGGTGCTTCACTAGTGCTTTACTCGCTTAAGCAGCTTTTGAGAGACTTCCTTCAACTCTATGTCATGGGAACTTTTGAACTTAGATGATCGCTTCCACAAATCTTCCTTTGATTGCACAATTCCTTGCACTTTTCTTAGAGATCATCATTGAAATTATCAGCTTGATAATGTCTTTTGGCATCAGTTTTTCATATTTTTCTAACACACACACATCATGCATCCAAACAGAATCACACACACACACTAACGGAATATATACATTGGATGTGGGTTATCGTAATGCATCTCACTCACAATGAATCACACACGGAAAAATAACACAAATGCACAATAAAAAAAATGGAGGTGTATACGGCTTGGATGCGCAGCAACACGACAACGGGATTTTCTCTACCTACAATATATTTAAAATGAGGGTAAAGTGACTTTATATATGTAATTCACCATAACATGGAAATATTAGGAGTTGAGTGATTCACTATCATGCCCAATAGAGGTAGACAATTAGTCTCTACCACTACATGAGCTCCCATAAAATACTCCTTATCACACTTAAGGGCTATCACTACACCCCAAAGCTCTCTTTTGACTTGAGAATACTGTCATTTCCATTCATTGAGGAACTTTTCTCCAAACCAAATGGCATACCTGTTCCCATCACCATCATCTTGACCCACTACCCAACCAATGCCACTTGGGTTTGTATCCACGGTGAGAATAATAGGCTACACATTCTCATAAATTTCTCTCTTTAGTGTTGGGGCTGAAATCAATAAGCTCTTTAACTTCTGAACTACTTTCGTATGCTATTTACCACACCAAAACTTTTTCCCTTTTCTACAAAGTTGATATAAACTTTCACCCACATGAGCAAATTGTGGAGTCTATATCAAGTAAAAGACACATGCACCCAAAAATCTTCTCACCTTGAATACATTTGAGCATGTCTCCTGCATCCTGCTTATGACATCAATCTTTATTGGTGAGGGCTTTATCCCATATGGTCCACACGTGTACCCAACAACTAATACTTCCTCCACTCCAAAAACCGACTTTTCTCCTAACAGAGTTAAATGCCCTTCTTCAAGACGGCTCAAAATCATATCATAATCAGCAATATGGTTAGCCACAAATCTTCTACATCCCTTCTCATTTAGCTCTTCATTCTTCTCATGGATATCACACCCTTTTATCGGCACATCATAATCAAGAAAGGGTAAGGTCAACTGAGGAATATACTCCCTCAAAACTTTATGCATAGCATTCATCATATGTGCCGATGAATTGGTTGCTCCATGTGAAAGTATACACATCCTACCCAATGGTAGTGATATCTCAGCTTTCTAATGCAAGCTGGAACTAATCATATCCTGAATATAATTCACCCATAGAGTAAATTGCCTTGCCTGCAAATGCTTCTGCAAATTCATCCATTATCGGGCCTGATCCAACATTCCTTATGGTGACTTTATTAATTGGTTGCAAATCTTGTATAAACCTCAAAGAACCATTCTACTTTGGAACAATAAACCACCAATTCAAATATGGAGTTGAAGAGGGCTCCAAAATCCGCATCTGATCTTCTCATTCAAAATCTCCAGCAACTTAGGCAAATATGCGTGAGGTACTGGAATGGGCTTTAAATTCCATCGCACATGAGGTACTGTAAAGATCACCATAGGTGCAACTATGGTCGGAAAATCAACACATCCAATTTCATTTGGCTCAAACACAAAGGCTTTCCCATGCCTTGCTAACATCTGCAAAAAACAAGCACTTTCTGCAAGCAAAAGAAAGCTTGTATATCACCAATTTTTAGATTTTGTAAAGTTTTAGCTATAAATTTATGTTCTACTCCATGTGGATCGCGTAAACTAGGCTGGCTGAGTCACTTTTTCAGCCAACCCATCACTTTTAGGTGGTAAAGGCAAAGCCATAAGCTTTACCTTCTTTGCAATTGTTTTGTACTTTGTATCCACCCTTGCTTCAACCCAATTTTGTAGCCCATAACATTCATGCTTAGCAAACTCTTGAATGAATTCATACATCTCTAAAGTGTCAACATAAATAACCTCTTTTTTTTCCTTATTTCTGGTATTAATTACTGCAAAAATTTTAGCCATTGTATCAACATCAACCAGCCCTAAAAATAGCATTGAAATACTTTCATTGCAGCCATCAAACCATATGTCTTCATTTCTTTTTTAGCCCATCTTACATCTGTTTAAAAAGCCCTACACATGGCTAGAATATTCTTAAAACTACCAAGACTACATGTTGTCCTATCCTATAATCCAGACACAAACACAATTTTCCCCTTTCTTGGAGGCATAATTATCTTCCTAGAGGCACTGCTATAGCCTCCACTTATAGCAAGGCTATCAAACAACCCTTAAGCTCTCGTGCATTAGGTGGCATGGGATTATCCCTTAGCCTATCTCGATTATGGGGATGATTTACACAAACATTAACAAATTGTACCGCCTTTGTATTCTCATATGAAGAACCATCATCCAATGATTTTGTATTCTCATATGAACAAATTGTACCGCCTTTGTATTCTCATATGAAGAACCATCATCCAACAATTTTGTTTCTAGCCTTGATTCTGAAATATAGGGCTGCCCCAAAATCACCAGAGAACTACATGAATCTTGCACAAGAAAATGGTATTCATCCCTAACATCTCCAATAGTCATGGGTATATTCGGACAAGTCACATAAATATCCCCTGATTAATTGTTGATTGCTTGCATGCGCCATCCTAGATCTACATCAATTGGCCAACCTCCATTCTCATACAAGTTGCATGCAATAACATTGATTTCAAAACCATGATCCAAGAGAGATATGCAAGGCATCTCTCTTTCTCCCACTTTAACAATTTTCTCTATTTTAGCACGAGCCCAATGTGTTCATGAATAATGACTGCTTGGAATAAAATGAGCATCTTCCTTTTCATGTGCTTGTTGATGGACATCCCTATTATACATAGCCTTCTCTCTATGCTTAATGATGCCCATAATACCATTTTCAACCATAAGCTTGCTATCTATACTCCCATTTAGCTCATTTTGAGTGTCAGCCTTATGTTTCAAAAAAACATTACATGCATCATCATATTCCCTCTGAATATGTTTCTCTATGTCTTTGTCAACCTACATCAATGCTTGCAAAACTTCACCATCAAACTGTCTTTTTTGTTTTAGCATATCAATTATTGCATCATGAAATTCATGCTTTGTGATTCCAAGAACTTCATTAAGTATGGATTCCACTCTATTGCCAAGTATGCGATCTTCCAAGACTTTTTAAAGGTTTATGGTAGTCTCAAGATCCGATTGTAACCTGTAGCTAGGTTGCTTGCCCCTTTTCTTCCCTTCTTGTTCTTCTCTTGAGATGCATCCTCCATAACATGCTCAGGTATGGATTTTTCAACCTCTTTCTGTTGCTCTATTTTACTTCATGTTATGCATTTAGATGGGCCTGAAGAGGAAGGAACAATAGTGTTCTTATCTCTTCTTCTCTTTTCTTCCACAAGAGCTTCTTAGTTATAAACCTCAACCAAATAAGCATAGGCTGAAAATGAATCCACTAGTGCACTCCATCCTGTTCTCCCTCGCATACTCTGACTTGTATCAACCAAATTAGAATTTGCTATTTTTACCTTTTCCATGCAATCTAATGCTTGCATCCAAACATAAGATTTTGCTTTAGCCATGCCTCCTTTACGAGCTTCATCAGTCCTTTCAATTCTCAACCCATATGTGGCTGCATCTATGGCAACAAATTTTGTCCTTGCAGCTATCTTTTGGAACCTCTTCTTCATGCCACCATTTTCAAAAATTTTCTCTATTTGAAGATTGGTTTCTATTGCATGTATTTTGCCATCTTTCCAAAATACAAACCTTTTTGCTTCCACTTTATGGTAGGCTATATAGTCTCACTTTTCATATTGTAAACTGTCATACTAAATGTATCTCCTCTTGTATCCTTCTCTATACGGCCTTTGGGATGTTGCCTAACCCTTCTCTTCTACCTTGGCATCCAAATTTTTGACCTTTGCATTGATTTTTGTCAAATTCAACCTCAAATCATGTATACCTTTATTAACTCATCCACAACATCACCTTAAAGAGCTGGACCAGTAGGTATAGCTGATTGTTCTACCATAGCTACATGCGCCTTGGTTGCAATTTCAGCCCCCTTCTCTGAGCATTGGCAGGTGTGGTGCCTGTAACCCATCTTAATTTCATCCGCTCTCTCTTTACCAACATATGCACTGCCTCAATTGTTGAGATATCGAGCTCCACTCGTGATACGCCAGGGTGACCGTTGTGTATTTATGTCACCGACTTGTCAGTGCAGACGCGGTTGGTACACCGCCCATGAATAATAGCTACATGATAGCTATCCTTATCTACTCTAGTTCGTGGCTCAGTTAGTATGCCACCTTAGTTAGTTGAGTTTGGTTTGAGACCCATATATAGGGTTCTTCTATTTCTTTGTACTTGAGTTCTTTTGGCTTACACAACTAAGAAGAGGAAAACTGTTTTCAGCCTCCACCCTTGTGTGTC
Organism: Lygodium microphyllum; assembly: GCF_053477565.2. Lineage (NCBI taxonomy): Eukaryota > Viridiplantae > Streptophyta > Polypodiopsida > Schizaeales > Lygodiaceae > Lygodium > Lygodium microphyllum. Next base: position 155,283,965 of record NC_141137.1, read on the forward strand.
TTCCCCCATTGTGCAAGCAAGAAAGCTTCAAGCGAGACTCCTTCCTTCTCTCCCACAATCTTGACATGGTATCAGAGCCTTGTTCGTGGTAAGGAGCTCAAGAAAGCAAGCCAAGCTCGCGGTGTTCTGGTAAGAGGAGCAGTGCTGCTTTCATTTTCTGTTTTGGGAGCAGATCTCTACAGGTAGCACAGTCGGAAAGTGCAGGAGTGTATTGTCTCAGGTTGAGACGCCCTTCGCGGTGAAGCAAGAGGGTAGTATATGCTGCGGGAAAGGGCTTTAGCCCTTGGCGACCTTGTTTGTTTAATTTGAGGCCATTTTGGGGCCTGTTTTGGAGGCGGAAGTTCTCTGCACGCACTCACAAAAAGGCCCAGTTTTATGCTGTGCAGCCACTGTTCTACAGGTCGGTGAAAAGTTACTGTAGAAATTGCATCGTATGCTTGTGCACAGAGACATTGGGAGTTACAGAATCATCCCTGTTGCCTGTTGATGCAAAATCATCACTAGGAAGTGACTGTGTGGTCAAATACCACTTTCGCCAGTTTTGGAGATTTTCCCTTGTGAGGGTGAAGTTGTGTTTTTTGCAGTGACAGAATTTTTTGTAGTGTTCTGTAATGGCATCTGATTCTCTTTCACAGATTGTCACTGAAAAGCTTGATAAGAACAACTTCCAAGCATGGAAGTTTAGAATGACAAATTTCCTTATGGGAAAATGATATTGGGAATTTGTTGCAGGAAATGAAGAAGAACCAGTTCTTCCTGATGTTCCCAATCAACAGCAAATGCAGGCATTTAAAACATGGCATGAGAGAGCCAGGAAAGTTATGTACTGGCTGTCTATCAGCATTTCAGACTCTATGATTGTGCATATTGAGGATGCAAGTACGCCAAAGGAGGCATGGGATACTTTGTAAAAAATGTATAGCACAAATACGCAAGCCAGGAAAATGCAGCTCAAGCAAGAGTTGCATAATGTGCAAAGAGAAAATATGAGCATCAATGAGTACCACATAAAAGTGAAGAAGATTGCAGATGCACTTGCTTCCATCGGGTCGCCAGTGGAAGATGATGATTTAGTTTCTGTGACCTTGAATGGTCTAGGATAGGATTATGCACAGTTTCGGACATCCATTTCAGTTCGTGAAAGATTTCCTGATTTTGAGGAGCTGATTTCTCTTCTAATTTCTGAGGAGCAAAGAAATGGTGGTGCATCTTCTTTAGGAGGAACTTCAAAAGAAGTTGTCTTCTACTCAAATGCTGGAAGAGGTAGAGGCAGAGGTAGAGGAGGCCGTGGCAGAAATCAGAATATGCAGCAAACTTAAGAAAACCAGTCCTATGGAGGAGGACGTGGTAACTCTAGAGGCAGGGGGAGCCAAAGAGGTCGTGGTGGATGGCAAAGAGGTCAAAATGCAAACAGTAATGTTGAATGCTACTACTGTGGTAAAATGGGTCATATGGCTAAAGACTGCTATAAAAAGCAGAATGACATCATGAATGGAAAACTGCAACAAGGGAATTATGCATCTTCTAGCAGACAGGGTGATGACAGAAATGAGCATTTGTTCATGGTGCAGCACATGAACAATTCTGTGACAAGTGCAGAAGAAAGCAATGATGTATGGTATGTTGACTCAGGTGCATCAAACCACATGACAGGTCATGCAGAATGGATGGAGGATGCAAGGAAAATGGAAAAACCAGGATTTGTGGAGACTGGTGATGATACTGCACATCCTATTGTGCAAATCGGAAAAATTCCATTGTCTATGCAGGATGGGAAAAAGAAATACCTGACCGATGTATTTCATGTCCCGAATATCACCAAGAATCTGGTTTCTGTCGGTCAAATGGTTGAGCAGGGCTTGCAGGTCAGATTTAATCCTCATGGATGCTTTGTTGAGGATATGAAAAATAAAGGTCGCTTGATAGCAAAAGGAAAGAAGAAGGGCAGAATGTTTACGTTGGATGTAGACATGTCTGAATTGAGTGCAGCAATGTTTGCACATGGGACCGGTGTAGTTGCAGATATTGATATATGGCATAAACGCATTGGTCATGTTAATGTACAATGACTTAAATCAATGCAAGCCCAAAATATTGTTGCAGGATTGCCAAAATTCAAGGTTGCAGAAATGCATAAGGTATGTGAAGCCTGTCAGTTTGGAAAACAGGCAAGGAAACCATTTCCTAGACATGTTCAAGAGAGTGAGAAGCCATTGGAATTAATCCACTCTGATGTGTGGACTACTAAAGCTGCATCTCTTGGAGGCTGTCATTATTTTGTCACTTTTATTGATGACTATAGCAGAAAAGTTTGGGTGTATTTTATGAAAAAGAAAAGTGAAGTTTTTGGGCATTTCAAAACTCTTAAAGCTATGGTTGAAAAAGAAACAGGCTTGCAGATAAAATGCCTAAGGTCAGATGGAGGGGGAAAGTACCTCTCAAATGAGTTTGCAAAGTTCTTGCAGGAGCATGGCATAAAGCAGTAATATTCATGCAGTTATACCCCACAATAAAATGGAATTGCAGAAAGGAAAAATAGGCATATTGGAGAGGTATCTCGTGCCATGCTCAATGAAAAAGACTTGCCAGATTTTTATTGGGCTGAAGCAGTTGCTACAGCAGTCTACATAATGAACAGGACTCCCACTGCAGCAATACATGGAATGACTCCAAAGGAGAGGTATACTGGTAGGAAACCATATATTTCTCATTTGAAAATTTTTGGTTGCATTGCCTATGTACATGTGCCAGATGAGTTGAGATCCAAGTTGGATCCAAAAGCTGAGAAGTGCATCTTTATTGGTTACTCTCTGCAGCAAAAAGGGTATAGATGCTATAACCCTTCTACTTGTAAGTTTACAGTGAGTAGAGATGTTGTTTTTGATGAGATGAGTAGCTAGTATAAACCAGTAAATGTGATTGATGATGTAGATGCACAAAATGGTAATGCTGCACAAAATTCACAGCAGCAGTCACAAAATATTAGTGGACCTGGAGCGTCCTCTAATAGTGGTTCACATTCTTCACCATGGACAGGCAGATTGAGATCAGGAGAATCTTCTCAAAGTAATGCAGATAGTGGTATGCAGGTATCACGAAAAGGAAAAGAGAAGATTGATCAGTCCATGTTTGATGTGAATGCAGGTCACTCTTATGTGGATGGTGAATCGAGTGGCTCAGAACAGAGCATTGATGATGAGTTGGGTATTCCTTCTATTGTTACACCTGGAGTAAGGAAGACCAGGGATGTTTTGAGAGCACCTGAGAGTGAACCTACTTTGCGCAGGTCTACGAGAGCTAAGTATCCTGTGGATAGGCTGAAATATGATGGATTTACAGCCATTCACTATGCATATATGGTCAAAGTGATACAGGAACCAGAACCCACATCTTTTGAGCAAGCCATGGGAAAAGAAAAATGGGAGAAAGCCATGGATGAAGAAATGGATGCCTTGGAAGCAAATGCTACATGGGAGATAGTACCTTTGCCTAAAGGTAAGAATGCAATTGGCTGTAGGTGGGTTTATAAGGTGAAGCACAATGCAGATGGTTCTGTGAACAGATACAAGGCAAGATTAGTAGTCAAGGGGTATGCACAAACATATGGCATTGACTATGAAGAAACATTCAGTCTAATTGCAAGGATGGCAACTGTAAGAGCAGTCATTGCTATGGCTGCATCAAAGGGATGGTCTTTACATCAAATGGATGTAAAGAATGCCTTCTTGCATGGTGATTTGCAAGAAGAGGTCTATATGGAGCAGCCACCAGGTTATGTGCATGCTGTTCATCCTGAGTTTGTTTGTAGATTGAAGAAAGCCTTGTATGGCTTGAAGCAAGCACCTAGAGCATGGTCTGATAAGATAGGACAGTATCTTGTCACTATTGGCTTTCAGATTTCCAAGGCAGATTTCTCACTTTATGTGAGAAAAACAGAGAAAAGTATTATGCTACTTGTCATTTATGTTGATGATTTGATTATGACAGGTGACAGTGATGAAGATATCCTTCATGTGAAAATGCTATTGAAGCAGAAGTTTGAGATGAAGGATTTGGGAGAGCTGCGTTATTTCTTGGGCATTGAGGTGATTAGATCACCAAGTGGGATACAGCTCTTGCAGAGGCAGTATGGATTGGACATGCTGTCCAAATATGGGATGACAGGCTGTAAGCCTATTTCAGTTCCTTTGGAGCAAAATGTGAAGCTGAGCACAGATGCAGGTGAGCTTCTAGAAGACTGTACTATGTACAGACGCATAGTAGGAAGTTTGATTTATATGACTATTACCAGGCCAGATTTGAGCTATGTTGTTGGATTGGTAAGTCAGTTTATGCAGGCTCCAAGGAAACCACATTTGGATGCGGCTAGACGCATACTCAGGTATGTGAAGTCCACATTGCAGTATGGACTATTTTATGAGACTAGGGTTCAGATACAGTTGCATGGATACACTGATGCTGATTGGGCTGGTAGTATTTCTGATAGACGATCTACCAGTGGATATGTGTTCTCTTTTGGAAGTGCTGCAGTCACTTGGAGCAGCAAGAAATAGCCTACAGTTGCCTTGTCGAGCACAGAGGCTGAGTATAGGGGTGCAGCAATGGCTGCATGTGAGGTAGCTTGGTTGCATAAGCTACTTTATGATATGCATCAGTCTACAGATGGACTAGTTGTCATTTACTGTGACAACATGAGTAGTATACACTTGGCAAATAACCCAGTCTATCATGCTAGAACAAAGCACATTGAGGTGCATTATCACTATGTGCGAGAGAGGGTTTTACTAGGTCTTATTGATCTAGTTTATGTCAGCACAGAGGATCATGTAGCTGACATATTCATGAAGGCATTGGGCGCAGAGAAGCTGCGCAAGTTCAGAGACCTGCTTGGTGTGCAGGAATTGGGATTGAGCTCGAGGGAGAGTGTTGAGATATTGAGCTCCACTCGTGATACGCCAGGGTGACCGTTGTGTATTTATGTCATCGATTTGTCAGTGCAGACGCGGTTGGTACACCGCCCATGAATAATAGCTACATGATAGCTATCCTTATCTACTCTAGTTCGTGGCTCAGTTAGTATGCCACCTTAGTTAGTTGAGTTTGGTTTGAGACCCATATATAGGGTTCTTCTATTTCTTTGTACTTGAGTTCTTTTGGCTTACACAACTAAGAAGAGGAAAACTGTTTTCAGCCTCCACCCTTGTGTGTCTTCCCCCATTGTGCAAGCAAGAAAGCTTCAAGCGAGACTCCTTCCTTCTCTCCCACAATCTTGACATCAATCACATTGGCCCAATCTCATTTCAGCCCTATTTCAGAAGAGGCATCTTCTAAATTGATCAATCAGCTTCTCCTACAAAACAAGATTTTCAGCCTTCAGAAACAAATCAATTTTTTGACTCTCCAATGATTGCTGATCATCAACATCTAACTACGCATATACTGAATTTCAAATTCATGGAGCAAAGATGTAGCAACCAACCCTTTATTGGGCTTTTCAATCCAATATATAAATGTCTCTAGTTACCAATTCTCCATCTTCCAAGAAAAACTCTTCTCTCAAAGATTTTTTAAAAGCTGCCCAATCATCATCTGTTCTATATGTAACTCATCAATCCAATCATGGAATGCATGCATGGCCAAACGAGAGAAATACTGACTTCATGCATATTGCGGTATCCCATGAAACAACATATTTTCTTCATACAACTGGATGAAGGCAGAAACATTTTGACCTTTAAACTACCAATCCTTGTCCCATTTCCTACAATGCATTCTTAGCTAAGGAATCAATCCTTTCTACTTCCTGCCGAGTTTACATCTATTGTTGTAACAACAACTGTTGTTGTTGTTGCTGCTGCAACAAAGCAATAATTTGTTGTAAAGAATCAGCACCATTGAACTAGCAGAATCCCCCATCTTTACACACCTACTACTAACTTTCAAGTCAAGTTCACCCCACTCTCGAAGCGTTTGGGGTCAAAAGTCTGCCACGGGATAAGAGATTACAGGGTGTTGTTGCAACGAAGCAATCATCGGTTGTAAAGAATCACCGCCAGTTGAACTTACAAAATCCCCCATCTTTACACACCTATTACAAACTTTCACGTCGGGTTCACCCCATTGTCAGAGCGTTTGGGATCAAAAGTCTAGCGCGGGGATAAGAGATTACAGGGTGTTTCTACAACAAAGCAATCATCTGTTGTAAAGTATCACCACCACTTAAACCAACATAATCCCCCATCTTTACACACCTATTACTGACTTTCACATCGGGTTCACCCCACTTTCAGAGTGTTTAGGGTCAATAGTCCACCACAAGGGTAAGAGATTACAAGGTGTTGCTGCAACAAAGCAATCATGTGTTGTAAAGCATCACCACCACTTGAACCACCAGAATCCCCTATCTTTACATACCTTCTCACAACCTTCACATCGGGTTCACCCCACTGTCGAAGTGTTTGAGGTCGAAAGTCTACCGTGGGGGTAAGAGATTATAGGGTGAAGGGAGATTTAGGGAGAGGAGTAGATGGAAAAGAAGGGGTTCAAAGAAATATAAGATGTAGAGAAGAATACTCATAGAGGTGAAGCCTCTCAATTTATTTCTGCATTATGAGAAGATAAATCTATTGTAGAGAAAAAGGTATATACAACAATACTTTCCTCTATGCTGCTCAGACTGCCAATATAATGCTTCCATTGGCTCCGAAAGGGGGTAAAATACCAAGACACTTGACTAGAATTCTGCCAAATCATTCCTTTTTCATCTCCCAGTTTTCGGAGTGCTATTCACTGCCCAAAAACTGTGATCTCGTGTCGCACAATTTTTCCAATCCTTATTTTTACGTAAAATCCTTCAAAATGGATGAAAGCTACCTACTTTATTTTGTATGTCATCCTATTCTAGAAGTGTTCAATTTTTGGATTTTTACAAGAGATAATATCTAAAATATCAAAAAATGACTAAAATTGTCCAAAAATCTAGCATTTTTGAACCATCCACACTAGGACATTGACATTAATGACTAATATGGCATTCACTCTCTAGATCAATAAGCAAGCCACACTTTAGATTTTTTCACACTATGTCTGCGTAGTGGCATGACACTGTCCAAGGCTAGATGGACAACAGCCAAGACAACAGCCAATCATGCCTATTGAGGAGACTATTGCTACTTGGAGTGTTCTACCATGGGAAGAGGGTTTGAATAGAGAAGAGTTACTTGTCCTATGCATTAGACAATTAGAAAGAAGGCTTGAAGACATTAAGACAACCATGAAAAATCTGAAGACTGCAAGGATCAAGAAATATGCAATTACATCCATGTGACAACATCTTCGTATGGAGCAATAGGGAAAGACTAAAATAGTTTACTAGAGAGGATGTCTAAATCCCATACGCATAGTGGAGAAAAAGCAAACCATCATGAGCCTATAGAGTGATCCACCTTCTTATCATTCAATGATGGAATACTATTGTACTTTTTCCTTTCAGTCATAATTAGTGTCATACTCAAGATTTTGTTTAGGAGTCCAAGTTTCCATCTTGGAACCTAATTTACTTGAGTGACAGTTGGTCCATGTAATGTATGTCATCATGAACATTGTCTTTGTGTTCCATCCACCATAGCCATGCTCTAGAACCATGCATTTCAACATGGTATCAGAGCCATGGTGAGCATGGCTAAGATTAGAAAACTCTTCTCTCATCTCTTCTCAACCTCAATCCAACTCAATGTCAGCTAATGACTTCATCTTCAACTTTATCTTAATCTTCCACCTTGTGGCAGCCATAGCTAGACTGCACCTACCCACCTTGGAGCTTCTAGATCTCTCTCTAGAGGTCATATCCTCTAGTGATTCCTTGTGGAGATATCTCTCTCTACTTAGGATGCTTTCTTCTAGAACTTCAAACACAGAAGTTGGTGGTCTACAGCCTTAGCATTGGCAAAATTTGTGGTTTCTATCCTGGTTGTGCATGCATGCTGTCATACGGTTGGTTCTAGGCCTACGTGCGATTCATCTTACGCCTATAGGGCATTTGAAGCCTATCACATGATCTTCCTCTTGACAAATTTTGAGCCCAAATGCTCGATTGTAGTTGCTGTAATCTGAGAAAAACTAGTCAGCCAAAAACCCTAAATCTGAGTTCTCCATAGCCATTTCTCACTCCTGCCACTTGAACTAAGTTCTTGCCACTTTGATGAGTTGATTTAGTAAGTTTCTAGAAATATTTTCCCATCAAACCATAAAAGAGTGAAAGATCTATGAATATTTGAAGGATTCAAGCTCATCATCAAGCCTGATATCAAAACTAGTATCTCTTGATACTAATCTAGTGCTTCTTGGTAATTGTATTTTTTAGCACATTCAAGATAATTTGAGTTACTGGTTATTCTCACTCATTTGAAGTTGATTTACTATCATGGAATTCCAAGAATGAAGAATTTTAAATGGATGCTTCTCATGAAGAGTAACATGACTCATACTGCTCATCTATACTACATGGAAGAACTAGTTGTTCCACTTGCAGGAATGGATAGACTTACTCATTCTAAAGCACAATCATTTGAAGACTCTAAAGACATTATTTTTGCCTCAAAGATGATGATACCTTTGCTTGAGGGAGACATGGACATGAGGACTAATGCAAGCAAAGTCAATGAAAAAGAAGACCTGAAAGATCATAAAGAAAAAGACAAAGTCAATGAAGAAGAAGACCAAAAAGACCATAATGAAGAAGAAGACTGGATAAACTAGAAAGAAAATGAGAACCATGAAGACAAAAAGAGCATAAAAGAAAGACTCAAGATTGTGTTTATGAGTCCTAGCTTCCATCATGGAACCTAATTCACTTGAGTAACAATTGGTCTACCTAATCTATGGCATCATGAACATTTTCTTTATGTTCCATCCACCATAGCCATGATCTAGATCCATGCATTTCAATAGTACTAGCTTGATATTCTTGGGTAATAGATCAAAACCCTATCCACGTAGAGATGGACACTTGAAAAACCTCACCACTAGACTTAGATACCATCACTACCCTGCTAAAGGGTGACTCAATGCCTAAAAGCAATTATGGACCTCTAATAAGGTACATTCCTTGCCTTCAGGATAAGAGATATTGGATGCACGTATTGGCAACCATTGACCTCCCATTGTCAAAGGATGAGAATGAATACAAGAGGCAAGCTATAAAATCTGCTAGCTACCCTAAAAATTCCAATGCCTCTAGCCTGACCACGGTACCCTTGTGCGTGATGGCTTCCATCAGCCACCAATGCCAATCACCTATTGCATCCCAACAAACAAGCTAGAACTTCACAAAATCCTGGAGTACCTCTACTACAATTAAGATCACGGGTAAGCCAGCTATGAATTTAAAGCCCCTCAAGGATCTTATAGAAAGTAAAGAGTCATAATGGATTAAGATACACCACTTAAACTTTTCATATAGCTAGACTCTCATGACAAGTGTGAAAAATGTCGAAAGTAGTAACCCTACAAGCAATACATAGTCTCAGTGTGAGTATTCTAACGATGAGTATGAAGGTTGCTATTTCATTAGCAGTGAGGAGAACAAGAAGGAAGTAGAGACCATAGAATATGACATGGATGGAAGAGTGATTGAGCAAATCAAAGAAATTACTATACTCCAAGAGTTCAACATGTTTCGAGTAAGCAAAGGGGTTGCCAAGGTAGATTGTGATCGAGCTTGGCTAGAATGCCTAGAGATGGTAGACTATGAGAAAGAAAGATTAGTTCATCCTTGCACCACACCATTATTTGAAGTGGATTCAGCTTCAGAGTTGTGAGAACTAGGGGAGAGAGCCTTTTCCAATGAGGATGATGAGTACCATTCCAAGTTGGCGAGCTCTGATAGTCCCCAAAATACCTTGAGCACCTAGGAGTCGATGCACCAAGGGGGACTTTCCAGTCCACCTAAGACACATGAGGCTAAAGGAGGAGAAAAAAAAAAGTCAAATTCATCAAAAGCTGAATGAGAGAACAAACCCTAGGATCTGCCCAAGCGCTTCTCAGGAAGTACAAAAGGGTAATAGAATAGTGGTGTTAATGGGAGCCAAACAGAAAGGGCAAGTAAGTGAGCCCATCAAAGGACCCAGCCAAGGTTAAGGAGGTCAGCTTGGAGAGAGAGGAGGATAAGCATCGACCCATGTATATAATAGATGACCTAACTAAGGAGGAAGAGAACGATCTCATGAATCTCTTAAAGGGAGTTTGCATGGTCCTTGGATAAGATGATGGAGCATAGTGACTCACAATATTCCCATGACCCCCAAAGTAGTACTAGTCAAGAAACAACCATACATGATGAGCCCTAAGCATGCACATGCAATAAAGGAGGATATTGATAAGCTATTGAAGATAGGACTCATTCAGAAGATAGCAAACATAGAGTAGGTGTCACCCATAGTCATAGTCATGAAAAATAATGGGAAGATTTTAGTGTGTGTAAACTATAAGAAGTTCAACATAGGCACCAAGAGAGACAACTATTCATTATGATACATGGAGCACATGATAGAGAGAGTGGTAGGAAAGGAAGCCTATAGTTTTCTTTATGGCTTCTTAAGCTATAACCAAGTGTAAGTCCATCCAGACAATAGGCACAAGATGGAATTCACCACGGAATAGGGGGGTTTTTTCCTTCATAGTCATGCCATTTGGACTAAACCAATGCTCGTGCTACCTTCCAGTGCCTCATGTGTTCCATTGTTATAAGACATGTCACGAACACAGACCATGTAGCCAAAAGAAAGAAGAGGAAGACCAAGGAAGCCTAAGTCAAAAAAGTGAATGAAGAAGATCATTCTACCCAATAAAAAAAACGGGAGGAAAAAGAAAGCTCATAAAAACTATCAGAGAGCACTGAAGATTCTAGCAAGTCTCTATCAAGGATAAAGGAGGTCCTCTCAAGGATCAAGGATTCTCTCTCTAGGATGAGGGGGAACTATGAGGGCTCTCACAAGGAAAGTGCAGGGCACAATGTAATTCATTTTATAAGAGTGCCAGGCTCCCTTCTGTGCAAGTTGTAAAGTCTAAACGGACATGGGTGAAGGGATAAAAAAACTAGAAGGGAATGGAGAAAGAGGACCTTGGCAAGTTGCCCGGTCATGTAAAAAGGGGATGGGTGACCAAGGGATTTAGGGTTTTGTATATAAACTCAAAAAGTGAATAAGAAGCTCATTGTTTGGTGTGTGGCAAAACTGGTCTCTTCTTCTCTCCTTATTTCTTTCTTGTGTGTGCTTGAGAGAGGGAGTGTGAGGTAGTGAGGGAGTGTGTGTGACGGCGAGGGATCATGGAGGAGAAGCTCTCCATCATCTCCTCTCTTCTTCTTCCCTTCTCTTGTCTTGGGAGAAGCTATGGAGGATGGAGCTCACAGGAGGAGGCTTGAGGTTGCTTGATATTGCATCTTGAATCATGGAGCTACTAGATTGCTTGAGGGAGGAGGCTACTCATTCGGGCATCAAGGTAAGCTCATTACACCCCTATAGGATCAAAGGAATGTTGACAAGGTGAGAGATAGCCATTTATGCTTGCTTGAAACACTTAAAGCAATAAGTGGTTCATGGGTCTTGGAAATTTAGCGTGAGCTCCCATTACATTTTGATGCTATTGCCAGGACCACCAACACATTCAAGCTTGAGAATTTGTGTGCCTCAAATTGAGTGTCCAAGTAGGGTTGCATTCTCGAAAACCATTGCTTGAGATAGGTAGGAGATTTAGGCTTTTTAATCTTAAAAACAAGTAAGCATTTTGGTTTTTTTATGGGTAGACAAGCAGGAGGAATCATTTCAATATTTGTGTTTTGATTTTTGTCGCATTTAGAGTAGGATAGGAGCAAGAAATCAAAGCAAAAAAAATTAGGGTTTCTATTCTAAAACATGCCAAAATAGGGCCAAATCAAGGAAAAAATGGGCTTGCACTCCGTTCATAAGGCTTGAGCACTAATAACCGGACAAGACTTGGGCATTAGGATAAGGCTTTAAGACCCAAGGAAGGGGGGTGGAAGACTCATTGTCAATTTTTGCACAGCAAAGAGAGAGAAAGAGAGAGCTTGAGAGTGAGAGACTTGGAGATTAGAGAGAATTGATCGATTGCCACCGGAGTTTTTCATGTGTATTAGGTACATACCCTCCCTCTGTATGCATTCTTGCATTCTGGAGCTCCATGCTTGTGGGCGTGGCCAAAATCATGGTCATGATTTGAATTTTTATTGTCGCTCTTTGCATGCCGGTGGAATGAGACACGATCCACAAAGGTTCGATTCCCAGAATGCTAACACTTGAACATCCGATTCCTGGAATTCGGATATTCAAACTAACTTGACTTGTCCGATAAAAAATTTTCCCATCCGATCTTGAAAATCATACTATCCCTCATCTATCCGATTGGACATTCACCTTATCTGATTGGGATGATCAAACTCATTAAAATTGGACACATTCAGAATTTGACTTGGACACTCAGCCATCGGCCACTTGAACATACAAAAATTGGACTTAGTCAAAATGAGGCGCTTGGCACTCGAACACACATAGAATTGGATACCCTAAAATTAGACACCTAAAATCGGATGTTGTACTTTGAGAATTGGACACTGTAAAATTAGACACTGTCAAATCGGACCAGAATTCTGACAGGAGGAGAGACTGTCAAATCTAGTGCACCCTAGGCAAGGCAAAACACCTCCCATAACCTAGGAAGCCTCCGAAATCCTTACAAACAAAATTGTCCCTAGAAATCAGAGCCAGAAAACTAGACATGACTGCCAACATTCACGTCAACTTTTAGTCCCTATTAAGCCATGAGACTGATCCATAGACCCCCATTCAACCCTAATCAAGATTAACAACACAACATAGATCCTAGAGACCAGAGAGAGCATGACTAAGCGTAAAGTCCTATTCATCCAATAACTTAGACTGGAGTGTGGAAGCTATAAGTATCAACTTAGAAATAAAATTTGCAAGTTGGGGATATCATCCGTAGTATTGATAGATGACCTTAAGCTCTTGTACTCATCTCTCAAAGTCCATCTAAACATGCTTACATAACATCACCATCATCCGTAGTATTGATAGATGACCTTAAGCTCTTGTACTCATCTCTCAAAGTCCATCTAAACATGCTTACATAACATCACCATCATCAATTGTAACATTGATAGATCAAAGAGCTTTCACAATACTCATGATACTCAATGCATAGTCATTGATGGAAAAAATCCCTATTTCAACTCTAACTTGAGTTGTAGCTTTTTTGACTTTGTGTTTACCTCAAAAATCCTTGCCAAATTCTTCCATGCAATAGTGGCCATTTCAGATTCTTAAAGATAGCCCATCATAGTATTTGTGACACTCTCACACATAGCCAGTACATTACTTTGCTTTGTTTCTACTCTTGATCTTAGCCTCATTTATATGTTCTATAGTAGCATTTCATAAAGGAACTTCACATGCCACTATCATGTCTCCTTCAATATAGTTTTAAATGTCTTTTCCCTTCATGAAATTTGTCATCCAAAAATTGTAAGTCAGATAATGATTCATATCAAGCTTCTCACTAATGATATATTGTATTTTGATGGTTGAATTTGGAATGTAAGAAAGGTTGGCCATGCAATTTTGTGCCATGACTCATGGTTGTCTATGGTGCAATTTCAGCTTGCTGATCACTCAAGCTATTAGTCACAAGCTTGAACAATCAAGAGCAAGTATGTCTATTGAGCATTTGCCTACATCGGAGGAAAATGAGTTAAGGGATCTTGCTACACAATATGGTGATAGAGTTTGAAAGGTACATGATCCATGTGTTTCTTTTCTCTATAGCATGGGTAATGGTGTGTTTTTTCATGGACATCTTTTTTCCTTGTAGATTCTTAACATTCTAGACCCTCGTGGATTTATCTAGAGCTAGATACACTCTTGAGAGGGATAAGGATATCTATAAGAAGAACATGGACCAAAGAAAAGATGACACACACATAGCAAAAGGTAAATAGCAAGGATCCCATCACATTAATCATCATATATCCACTTGCAAAAACAAGTGTAAAATATTTTCCTAAAGGGTAAAAATTTTCAAAAGGTAAAGAAAATGAGAAAAATGATATAGTAGATGTTGAAGACCCTATGGATATGGAGGAGGACATGGCAATGATTTTAAGGAAGAAAAAATTAAAAAAGAGTAAGATTTTTCTCTTTCTTAAGGATATACCCTACTTGCTTTGATGGCTGACGTTGACAACAAATGTATCATTGTTGTTGGGGATTACATGTCCATTGCAAGGGACTTTGGAAGTGGCATGAAGAATCCCACATTCACATTGATTCATTAGCACATGGTGCAAACAAGGCCTAAAGAGAGACAATATATTAAGAAGGGAAATGTTGTCTTATGGACTTCAAACTCTATCTTTTTGGATCTTCCATGTGGTGTCATTATTTATAGTGGTGAGCCATGTCCAACATAGGTGGATGAGAGAACCTTGCATGATTTGGGATTGCTCTTCTTGTCTTCACATTAGTAGATTGTGGTTGGGTGTTGTTCATGGCATCATTTGCATATACTTGTAATCTAAATGTATGTATCATATTTTTAATATTAAGATGTGATCAATTACATGGAAAGTTGTGTTATATTCTGTGCAAGGGATTGTATTGAGTGGGTGGAGACATGAACCTATATTTTTTATTTGGAGGTATGTCACTGAGTGGTGCTTGAGCATATGCCCCCTTTTGAGTGTTATGATGCTGGCAATTCCTATGTTGAGGTCTATTTTTGGATTTTTCCTTGTGTACTTATGTTTTGCTCAATGTCTACAACACATTAGATGTTTTGATACACCTTGTGTTTTTGTAGGCTATGATATCAATGTTCCTCATGATACCTTAGTCTGAAATGAACCCCCATATGTATATAGCAAAGAGCATGCAACTATTCTGGGCGCTTCTTATGCATTTGATAGATAATGTCATGCAACATTACATGATGACTATAGTGGGGGCCAAGAGGCCTAATGGTGGAGATTGGCAAATAGGCATGTAGAGGAGCCATACTTTTATGGCATGCTTCTTGGAGCTACTACGCCCCAAGGAGGGTGTACACCTTGAGATGGGTTGCGAGACTAAACCCATTCTCAATGTATGGATTAGGATCAATCACATATGTGGGTGCTTAGATGTGGGTAGTAACATCACTAACTCTTATGTGCAACCATTCTTGGTATAGGCCATGCAAGGGGCAAGTATGGAGAGCGGTTCTTCTGGGCTTAGTGATGATGTGGATCAGAGAGTGGATGAAAACCCTTATGACTAGTGAGAATTTGGTACATTTCATGCAAAAGAGAGTTCTAAAATAATTCTTGTGATTGCTACATGGCTTAGATAGTCACATAATTGTCCATGGAAAACATAATGATGTTACATGTTTTAATTGGTAGACCTTCAACCATTGTAGTTTTGCTTGGAATGGAGCGTGATGATAAACATTATTCTAGTTCTAAACATATTTTTCTATATTAACGAAATTCTATGAGCTCAATTTGGTGATCAGGATATTAGTGTTTTGCTTGAAGCTAGTTTTTGATGGTAATTGAACATATGTTACAAATATTAACACTGGCAAAAAATGTTGATTTTGTGCTTTCTTAGTGTGCTACTAGAAGTGTGTTGCCTGTGTACACATAGGCAATGGCTAAAAGAATGGCCAAAGTCCCATGCTTTGATGTGGACTCCTCCTTGTCATGATGAAGGTGCTACCTTTTTGTGGATGATGAGTACAAATACATGTGAGCCAGATATAGACATTCAAGTTATTTCTTTCTCTTTGGCATAGATAATGAAGGCCATTCTTCTTCATGTTCCTATGTGGACTTTGCCACATATGATATTTGCAAGAGAATATTTTTTGTTGTTTTTTCTTTGAATTGATCACTAGTGTAGATTCCTCTCATGGTTTGCACATGCCAAATTGTTTTCCTAATGATACCAAATGTCTGATTTGAGAATGAACCATTTGGACACATATTGACATATTGAAACATGTTGAGAGATGACGTCTTGGAACAACAATTAGTGAAAATTACTCTCATGGGTTGTGTAACTTTCATTTATGAGCATCTAGTGTCTTTCATTGGCTAGCAATCCCACATGTCTTATTATGGAAAGCATGCTTTCTGCTATTAGAATGAACCATTTAGACACATGTAGACATATTGAAACATGTTGAGAGAGAGTTTGCAAGAGGGATGAAGAGTGATGTGGAAAGTAGCTTTTTTGTTATTTTTTTGGAATAACAATAGATGTGACTTCTATTCATATTCTATGTATGTGAATTATAAGAATGAACCTCTAAGTGAAAGAAAAACCTCTTACTTTGTCTTGCCCTATATCATGTGCTTAGGTATGTGTTACTTGAGTTTTTCCTCTTTCTTAAAAAGCTTCACTCATAGGAAAGGATGACTTGAGACACACCATTTCTAGACATATCACAAGTATCACTGCTACACATAGACCCCATTGGACATGGCATATTGAATGTGTCGATGTGACACACTTGGATGTAGCCCTCTGCTAGACGTTGTTACGTGAGCACTGATTGAGAGCAAGCCTCACTCACAACCCGATAACAAGACGTTAAGGAGTGCTGGTTGGGGACATTGACTTTGTCCGATGCGCAACATAACACAAAAAAAATTGAATACCTCGACAAACACCTCAAGAACTACACACGAAAACAAAAGAACACACAGTGCCTCTCGTAGCTCAAAACAACTAAAAACCCAAATGTGGGTAGAGCATCACACAAACACACCAACTTCACAAGTTAGCATGTCAAGAGTTTACACTCTCCCATGCGACCCTCCTTTCACCTCTCTCACAAGACACAATTGGAATTGAGGGGGAAGGCCCCTAACTCTTCTCTTCCTCATCCTTATACAGTTTGTTTTTTCTTTCAGCTTTTGGCTTTTACTTTTCTACTGCTTTTCACTATTTTTGTTTTTTTTGCCCTATGCTTGTTTGCAAATTGTTTGGATCATAAATTTGTCGTATGAACTCTGAATATAGTCGTCTCAATACTCAAAACGATCGGAACACATCTGTTCAACAAGTCAACGAGGGAAGAATTGCAAAAATCCATCCAAAATGGGCAAAACTATCAATTTTTGTAAATCATATCATTTTTCTCCATCTTTTATCTTGGACGACTTATTCCCTTCCTTGGCCTATTGTTTTTGTAATTGCACACACTTTCAGCACACATGTCCTTTTTTTCTTCAAGAAATACTCGCTCACGATGTAAAACTTACAACCTTTTCCTTTGATCCTTGAGTCTTCAAAATAGGATATGAACCTATTTTTTATGCAGTGTGCCCTAGTAGGAATATGGTTTTTTGAAATGAACTCCGTGTCCAATCATTTATGATTTGGAAAAATATGCAATGTTGGATTGTGGTATGTAACCAATCAATCGATGCTACACACAAAAATAATGTATGCATTGAAGAAAATGTGCCTAGCCTATCTACATGTAATCATGCGTCATGCAAAGTGCAAATAAAGTTCCTTGATTATTTAAATCCTTAACCTCACCTCTCAATGATCATCAAGGAATTATCAATCTCTGCTCTACCCATCCAAAATCTCACTGTTCACTCTAAAAATCATGATCCTCAAGATGTTGACCAGATAAGAACAACCCATCTCACAATTGGTAGCATCCTTCACGACCCTCAAACTCACCCAACCACCTTACCGACTAATCCATAGGTTCTTAACTTTGTGATGAATATCCCAAATGGTGTGTGTGCAAGAAATGTGTGTGCTCAATGATAGGTGCTCTCTCAAGTGTGCATGAAACTAGGATTTATTGCATATAGCTACAGTGGGCCTCATGCCATGCTAGTGCTCAACAATGGTGCAAAACGTGCATAATCCCAACCCATGGCATGGAAGTATTTGAGAAAATAAGGAGTTGACCCTCGAATGCAGTGCATCAACAAGCGCAACATGAACTGCTCATGAACCATAATCCCTGTGATGTGCAAGAGTTTTGACCAGAAAACAAACATTTTTAGCATCTATTAGCAATCTCTAGCTCCAATCTATCCAAAACAATACCAAGCTCGACCAAGGCTATCAAGTTTCACACTCAAAAAATAAAGAAAATGATAGAGACAAATCCTAAGCTAGACAAACACAAGAAATCCAATTACGGAACGACAACACAAACTATCATGCAAACAACTAAGCTAACAAAAACCAAACCTAACCATAGTTTGACTAAGGGTTTTCAGTTTTCAGAAAAACACTTGACATATTTAGCCCTCCCCCTAGTCTGCAGACATTCATGTGCAGTAGTTTCTCATAAAATGATGCAACATTTATTAGCCAATCAAAAATTGAATCTAATGATCTATCCACAAGCTTTTGTACAAACAAAAATGGCACATTTCTCTCAAACAACTCCTTTAGAGGTAAACAAAACTCATCCATCAAATTTTCATCAAAATCACTAAATTTTTTCGATCTAAATCCTTCGAGAAAATCCTCACCATCTAAGGAAAATACATCATCCTCCAAATTCTTCAAATCCCTCAAATCCCAACCATAGTTCAAAATTTTCAAACCCCTCAAATTGCATCCACACTCAAAAATGTTCAAAACCCACCCAACCTTCCTAGGAAAAACCATATTACTTCTAGAGCATAAAATTTTGACCCTTTTTTGTTGCCAATCTCAAATTCATCCCCACTGATTTATCTACAATTTCTCCTAAAGTTACTAGGCAAGGATTTGCCAACTCAATATCCAAATCAAATACATCATCAAGAATAGTCAACTTCGGACTTGCAACACCATAAGAACCAACAACATCCAAAAATGGGGTCACTCCACAACACCTAGCCACATCACTCAACTCATCAACAATACAAGACTCCATCGAGTCTTTCATACACAAAGAGTGGTAAACACCTTCCATAGTATCCTTACAAGCAACCTCACAAGAAACATCATCATTACAAACAACATCTTCACAATACAACAACTTCGAGTCAATAACCTCAACCAAAGTCTCCTTAGCTACCTCCTCACAAATCCCTTCCAACTCTATTTCCTTGATTTTAAACCTCTCCTCCCTCAAATTCTCAATTATTTTCGAAGACTTACTCAAATTCTCTCTCACATCCTCATCAATAGTAATGTGTCCACTTGTATCTTCAGGACACATCTTAGCAGTCCATCGAAAAGGATGTCTAGAAAGCTCCACCCGGCACTCCCATGGAATGTTACGGGGTTTGCAATCTATGGATTTCCGCATCTGCCATGTAGCGGAAGTATTATGGCCGTTCCCACTTAGGATCGACTTGAATTAGGGTTTTCCTTATTGGTCATTTCCTCACGGCAACTAGCATCAGACCCAAGGGAACTACTTTACGCAGAAACGCCAGGTCTGAAGCAGATTTACGTTGCACTTGGTTCAAGGAGAATGGGAAATGAGAGGGATGCAAAGCTAAACCTCTCTGCCATAAGGCATAGTCCCATTCCGTTCCCCTAAAACAACGTAAATCAGGATTAATCATAACTCTAGGTCAACACTTTTGTTGTTCGTGTTCTTTGACGATCTTCCTGCTGTCCATCGTGATTTGAGAAAAGTTCTTGGCCAACCAGGACCACCTATCCGTAGGACGAACCTATGGCCCATCCTGCGCACTTTCCTCGGGTTGTTTTAGTTATTTAATTACCTAACACACTAGTTGAACATGTATCAATCAGCTTCTTTAATTGGTCCGTTAGGCACTGGTTCTTTCATGTAATCATATCACTTATGTCAAACAAGTTTTTTATTAACAGGTTATCATATTTATCTTTGAAATACAAAAAGTCTAGCTCGTAGGCTTATCCACAATCCGCCCGAAGGCTATCCAACAATCCACAGGGATTACCAATCCAAGTTTCCGCCCGTAGACTAGTATGTGGGCCTCGAGATCCAATCCCAGTCACGTTAGCCTCTTGTGCAGGGCCCAGAAGGAGAGGGATTTACGGCCAGAGCCCCCCTTGCACCCAAGCGTCCTCCTGCTCCAAGTAGCGCTCAACGAAGAGACCTCTCGCGGTGGGTTCGGTCCACTTTCCCGGTGCAGTTAACAACCCCCTTGGTTAGGGTCAGGCAGGTAGTCGGGGGTAACTGAAGCTGCCTCTCCCTTCAAGCCTTCAACCTGAAGTATTAGATATCCATTTAACTTTAATTTATTGATCAAACAAAGTGAAACACTGCTCTTAAATCTGTAACAAGCACAAACATTTCCATTGGTCACTTTTGTTGGCAAACTGCTAAGGAATGAATCCTTTCTTTCGAATGCGTCCAGCACTCGATCAAGGATGACTTGCTACTTGGCAAGATCCCCTATATCCTGGGTTAGGGCGTACTCTACTAACTCGACTTGGTCAAACCTTAAGTTCATAGATTATTTCAGTTTATCGACTGGTCTTTTGCTTCTAAACAATTATCTTTACTCAAGAAAGATACTATATTAGGATGATTATTCATTCTCTTGCAAGATAACTTGCGTAAGGACCTGCCAACCTCATTGCGAGAATTGGCCATTCCCTTGTGATCCAATCACAAGACCATACGACTTAGCACTTGTTGCTCAAGTGTCACATCGAACTATGAGACTATTCTACTCATCAAATGGAGTCACGAAACAATCTGTTTCTGATTACATTAGGCTGACGTCATCAGTCCTAGGGTTCCAAGTTCCATCTTGTAAGATTCTTAAGGACAAACCCTAGATCACTTTCCAAATATGTTTCACTATCTCTACATTCAGTGAATGTGGGCAAGTATTTAAGGTATAGGAGTTTCAGTTTTAGCAATACGTACGATTAGGTCACGTATTAATTCCTAGTGAATTTCTTGGAATTTAACTCATTCTAAACGAGTACTCCGGGGTTGAGGTGTTTAGGTTTGTGCCAACTTGTTAACATTTCATAAACACATGACTCATTGTCTACGCATAAATTGATTTTTCAACCTTAACTTATTATTAAGGTCATTAGGTTAATTCCAACTAATATTCATGCTAAACAAGCAACCTTTTACTTGATAATTTATGCAATTGACAATGGTAATTGCCTAGAGTTATGCATCGTAAGAATCATTTCATGCCTTGCACTTTCCTAAGGATTCCTAACACTTTCCATGATGATTCATTGCGAAGAGGATATGGGTTAATAATGCGATATGAAGTTTATACTTCCATGTTTAAATGAGGTATACTATTTTAATTTCGTTCTATAACAATGGGCATTAATCCAATTTTAATTCATTGCACTGCATAAAGCTATTTACTAGAAATGCATTTATGCTCCCTTTATTTTGCTTGTTCTATTGAAAATATTAGCCACTAAAGTCCTCCATCGTGAGCTAATTTTTCTAAATCATTTAAGACAAAAAAATGCATCCTATTTCCAACAATTATACTTTGCATGATTGAGTTATAATGATACCAAATAAAAATGATGAAGGAAAACCTGGACTTGGGGTGAGATGTCCACGTGGATGCTAGAAGATGACCCTCCTGCGGTTGCGCCTTGGGCTTTCTTAGGAGGCATCGCGAATGCAATCCTTCCATCGTGGATGTAGCTTTACAACTCCTTTTTGAAATTCCACCGTGGCTCCCTTTTGCAATAACTTGCACCGTCCGTCGAAAGCAGTTTTAGAAGGCTTCCTCCTTGAAGTAGGGATTTCGAAAGGGGGTGTTTCAAAATCTTTTGCGAATAAGACCCATTAAAGCCATGGGAAAATCTTAATGGCATTATAAAGACTTGCAGGAACGGGGAATAAAAGGTGTAGAATCCCTTACGAGGGCTTTTGAGTGGGAAAGGAAGGTGTCAAAAGACCCTTAATATTCTCTTTTCTTTTACATGTGGGGGAAAAAAACAAGGTATGGGAGAGCTAGATGGGTTATTTTTGCATGGCCTAAGGGGGCCCTTAAAGGGATTTAAGATCAGGGAGAAGCAAGAGTCTTTAAGGTAACATCTTTTGGTGGAATAAGGGCTTATAGAGCTTCAAGGGGAAATTTGAGTGGGGAAGGAAAAAGGGCTAAGGGGGGCCATTAGGGGGGAAATTCCAGGGGGAAAAAGGGGTAGCCTTAAGGGCTATGGGAAAGGGGCCTAAGGGCCCTTAGGGGAAAAATTGGAGGGGGGGGGGGGAGTAACCCCAAAGCCCATAGAAAGGGGGGCTTAGGAAGTCCCCCCTTGGAAGCTTCTAAGCTTCCAGAAGCTTATGGCCACTTGGAGGGGGGGTTTTGAGGCTGTCAGTTGGCGGCGAAGCTCAGGCGGCAGCGGTGGCTATTAATGGCGGCGTCTCTTCCTCCAGCGGCTCTAGGGCAGTCCCCCCTCTCTCAGGCAGCCACTTCATCAGCCTCTCCCTCCCTTACTATTCCAACAAAGCCTTCTCCTAAGGCTTTAAAGGCAGCGCCTCCTCTCCTTCCACTTGCATCCACCCCCCCCCCATTTATATAGGTAAGGGGAGGGGGATCCTCCCTCCCTTGCGTGTCGACATGCATGGCTAATAGCTTAGGCAAGCTCCAGCAACAAGGAGCTTGCCCATCATACTATTCCCCTCTTCCTCCAGCCTGACAGTCGACTGGAGAAGAGGGGAAATATTTTTTTTTTTTCTTTTATCTCAAGAATTATCCACTCCCATTGTCTTCTATTGGGGCAGTTTACGCATGCCTGCGCCTTCGGGATATTACATTCTCTCCCCCTTAGAGGAATCAAGATGTCCTCATCTTGAGATAAACTGGGGATATTGATGGTTGAGAGTGCCTTCATCTATCCAAGTGGCATCCTCTTCGGGATCATCTTTCCACTAGACGAGGCATTATCTCAAGGTTCTAGATCTCAATTTCTCTCCCTAACATCTAAGATCCTGTCAGGCCTTAGTTCAAGGACTCCTTGACTAGGCATTACAACTTGTTGGTCATCAAGTACATGGTTAGGATTAGGTACATACTTTTTTAATAGGCTGATATGGAATACATTATGAACCTTTAGGTTCTCAGAGAGTTGCAGTTTATAGGCATTAGGTCCTAGGCATTTAAGGACCTTGTACGGTCCACAATACCTTGGACTTAGCTTCTTGCAATCTCCTAAGGATAGGGAACTCTTCTTAGGGTGTACGCGAATGAAGACCATGTCTCCTTCTTTGAAGACTCTATCTTGACGTTTCAAATCCGCGTATGCCTTCTGTCTATCCTTGGCATTTTGAATGTCCTGTCTTATTGACTTTATTTGGTTATCCATCTCTTCCAACATCTGCCTTGAAGCTTCAACCCTTAAGGTTGGATCTGAGAAGTTTAGGGGACTTTGACAGTCATGACCATACAATGCTTGAAAAGGGATCATCTGAATGCTTTGTTGGTAAGAAGCATTGTAGGCAAATTCAACCAAAGCTAAATATTGAATCCACCTTTTTGGCTCACAACAACAGTATGCCCTAAGCATATCCTCGATGACTTGATTGACTTGCTCTGTTTGGCCATCTGTTTGGGGATGGTGAGCTGTGCTAAAACAGATCCCAATGGCTTCAAAGATGGCTTTCCAGAAGTGTGATGTGAAGAGAGAATTACGATCACTAACGATTCTTCTTGGTATCCCATGTAGTTGAATATCTCCTTGATAAACAATCTTGCAATGTTTGAGGCTTTAAAGTTTGTCTTTACTGGAATAAGGTGTGCAACCTTAGTAAGCATGTCAACCACAACCATGATGGAGTTGTATCCTCCCTGGACTTGGGGTAGGCCTACAACAAAATCCATACTAATGAATTCCCATTTCATTTGGGGAATGTCAAGCGGTTGCATCTTCCCTGGCATCTTGACATGTTTAGCTTTGATACGTTGGCAAGACAAACACTCGGTGACATACTTGAGAATGTCACCTTTGAGCCTCCTCCAATGGTGGCTCTTCCTAACTGTGTTGAGAGTCTTGGCATGGCCAAGATGTCCTACGAAAGGGGAATCATGAGCTTCCCACAATATCTTTTGCTTAAGTGATTGGCTTGCTGGTATACACAGCCTTGTTCTATAGTAGACAAGTCCACTATTGATAGAAAATTCATGATATTTAGCCTGCAGCTTTTGGTTCTGATTCTTGATAGAGATCTCCTTAGCATTGTTTGGTAGGTTGGGTCATGGCATGCATCCTCTCTAGCTAACTCAAGTATTGGATTGTTTGGCATAGATACTTTTGTAGCTAGAGATCTAGCTGTTGATGGATTCTGTAAGATTAGGGAATTAAGAAATGCCTTGCAACTAAGTGCATCGGCAACTACATTTTCTTTTCTTGGTCGGTACTTGATTTCAAAGTCATACTCCTCCAATACTTCAATCCACCAACATTGCCTCATGTTGAGCTCATTTTGGGTAAAGATCCACTTGAGACTCTTATGGTCAGTTACTAGTGTAAACTTGTTATCCAATAGGTAGTGTCTCCAAAGCTTTAGAGCATGGATGACAGCTAGCAATTCGAGATCATGCGTAGCATAATTCTTCTCATGACTCTTCAATTTCCTTGAAGAGTATGCTACAGGATGACATTCCTGCATGAGCACACAACCTAAGGCAAGTGTGCTAGCATCAGTTACTACCTCGAACTCCATATTGAGGTCTGGAAGTTTTAGGATAGGTGCTGATACCAAACTTTTCTTCAATCTATCGAAGCTATTTTATTTGGGAGTTGACCATGCAATGGAAGTTCTTTTCTTTAGTAAGTCCGTCAGAGGTGCTGCAATCAAAGCATAATTTTTTATGAAGACTCTATACCATCTTGTCAATCCAAGAAAGTTGCATATTTCTTTGACAGATGTTGGTATTGGCCATTCAAGAACATCTCTAACCTTGGCTGGGTCCACTGAGTTTCCTTCCGCTGATACTATGAATCCCATATATTCAATCTGATGTTTGAAGAATGCACACTTCTTCATCTTAGCATACGGCTTATGTGCCCTCATTGTCTCAAGGACAATCCGAAGTTGGGGTTCATGATCTTCTTCCTGTTTAGAATAGACTAAAGTGTCGTCGAATAAGACAAGCACGAAATCATCAAGATATGGCCTAAAGATATCCTGCATTAACCTGTTGAAAGTGGCAGGTGCATTCGTAAGCTCAAATGACATAACTAGAAACTCAAAATGCCCATATCTTGTGTTGAAGGTTGTCTTTGGGATATCTTCTTCCTTGATCCATATTTGATAATAACCTGACCTGAGATCAATCTTGGAGAAGATCTTTACACCCTGAAGATGATCAAGAAGCTCGTCTATTCTAGGAATAGGGTACTTGTTCTTGACCGTTGATTGATTCAATCCTCGGTAATCAATACATAGTCGAAGTGTCCCATCTTTCTTTTTCTAGAATAGTACTGGATCTCCCCATGGTGAACTGCTAGGACGGATGTAGCCCTGTTCTAGCAGTTTGTTGAGTTGTTCCTTCAGCTCAATTGCTTTCGATATAGACATTCCATAAGGTCTCTTTGCAATTGGCGCAACTCTTGGTACTAACTTAATCTCATGATCCACTTCTCTTTGAGGCGGGACTTCTGTCAACTCTTCAGGGAATACGTCCGAGTATTCTTTTAGCCAAGAAGGTCCTTCACTAAACTCTTCCTTCTGATCTAACTTGTTGAGCTTAATTAAGTATACAGGTAATCCTTTTCTGACTTCTTTTATGATCTGAGATGCTTTGGCCAATTGAATTTTTGGCACTCCAATCTCACCTTGAGTTGTGACTAATTCCCTTTTAGAGTTTCAAAAGGAAACTTGACCCATTCCACAATGAATGTAGGCGTCATTAGGCCTAAGCCAATCCATTCCGAGTAGGCACTCATGGATACCTAAATTCATGACTCTGAATTTGACCGAAGTCATTTTTCCTCCTAGAAAGAATCCCACCTTAGCAGTTTGCCTGGCACAAGTAACCTCACGACCATTTTCCAATTCCACAAGCAAGATAGATGCTTCTACTGTGGCTATTCATAATCTTTTTGCACAAGCTGGTGAGATAAAGGAATGTATATTGCCACAATCAATCAAGGTCTTGAAACTTTTACCTTGATAGTCTGACGGTGTCTGAATCACCAAGAACTCGCAATTCGGGCCTTTCTTGTGTAGAGCGGCATGGACTCTCGCCCTTTCAAATTCTACTTCCATGGTCGGATCTTCTTATTCTTTGCACATTTGCCTGTTTGCAACGCAGGCAACTCTTCCTCTGCCTCGGGTAGTGGCTCCTTGACCACGGCCTGTTCCTTGGAAAGGTGCTTGGCGATGTCCTCCTCCAAGTTTGGGAAATTGCCTCTTGAAGTGACTGGGCTCGTTGTAGTGGAAAAAATGGAGGTTTCGGCCATTGCTTTGAGTAGGAACAAAGTTGTTGACGTTGTTAGTTCTTGTGTTCTTTCTTTGTCCCTGATTCTGACCTTGAACTCTCTTAATCTGAGGTATGAATGCTCCTCTGTTCGGGTAATTATAAGACCAAGTTTTGTTACCCCTTGGTCTAGACTGTGTCAAGATTGTGGGAGAGAAGGAAGGAGTCTCACTTGTAGCTTTCTTGCTTGCACAATGGGGGAATACACACAGAGGTGGAGGCTGAAAATAATTTTTCTCTTCCTAGTTGTGTAAGCCAAAAAGAACTCTAATACAAAGAAATAGAAGAACCCTATATATGGGTCTCAAACTAAACACAACTAACTAAGGTGGCATACTAACTGAGCCACGAACTAGAGTAGATAAGGATAGCTGTCATCTAGCTATTATTCATGGGCGGTGTGCCAACCGTATCTGCAACAACTGACAAGTCAGTGACATAAATGCACAATGGTCACCCTGGCATATCACGAGTGGAGCTCGATATCTCAACACTCCCCTTCGAGCTCAATCCCAATTCCTGCACACCAAGCAGGTCTCTGAACTTGCGCAGCTTCTCTGCGCCCAATGCCTTCGTAAATATGTCAGCTACCTGATCCTCTGTGTTGACATAAACTAGATCAATAAGACCTAGTAAAACCCTCTCCCACACATAGTGATAATGCATCTCAATGTGCTTTGTTCTAGCATGATAAGCTGGGTTATTTTCCAAGTGTATACTGCTCATGTTGTCACAATAAATGACAACTGGTCCATCTGTAGAGGCTGATGCATATCATAAAGTAGCTTATGCAACCAAGCTACCTCACATGCAGCCATTGCTGCACCCTTGTACTCGGCCTCTGTGCTCGACAAGGCAACTGTAGGCTGTTTCTTGCTACTCCAAGTGACTGCAGCACTCCCAAAAGAGAACACATATCCATTGGTAGATCGTCTATCAGAAATACTACCAGCCCAATCAGCATCAGTGTATCCATGCAACTGTATCTGAACCCTAGTCTCATAAAATAGTCCATACTGCAATGTGAACTTCACATACCTGAGCATGTGTCTAGCTGCATCCAAATGTGGTTTCCTTGGAGCCTGCATAAATTGACTTACCAATCCAACAGCATAGCTCAAATCTGGCCTGGTAATAGTCATATAAATCAAACTTCCTACTATACGTCTATATATAGTGGGGTCTTCGAGAAGCTCACCTGCATCTGTGCTCAACTTCACATTCTGCTCCAAAGGAACTGAAATAGGCTTACAGCCTGTCATCCCATATTTGGACAGCATGTCCAATCCATAGCCTCTGCAAGAGCCATATCCCACTTGGTGATCTAATCACCTCAATGCCCAAAAAATAGCGTAGCTCTCCGAAATCCTTCATCTCAAACTTTTGCTTCAATAGCATTTTCACATGAAGGATATCTTCATCAGTATCACCTGTGATAATCAAATCATCAACATAAATGACAAGCAACATAAACCTTTCTATGTTTTTCTCACATAAAGTGAGAAATCTGCCTTGGAAATCTGAAAGCCAATAGTGACAAGATACTGTCCTATCTTGTCAGACCATGCTCTAGGTGCTTGCTTCAAGCCGTACAAGGCTTTCTTCAACCTGCAAACAAACTCAGGATGAACAACATGCACATAACCTGGTGGCTGCTCCATATAGACCTCTTCTTGCAAATCACCATGCAAGAAGGCATTCTTTACATCCATCTGATGTAAAGACCATTCCTTTGATGCAGCCATAGCAATGACTGCTCTTACGGTTGCCATCCTTGAAACCGGAGTGAATGTTTCTTCATAGTCAATGCCATATGTTTGTGCATACCCCTTGACTACTAATCTTGCCTTCTATCTGTTCACAGAACCATCTGCATTGTGCTTCACCTTATAAACCCACTTACAACCAATTGCATGCTTATCTTTAGGCAAAGGTGCCAATTCCCATGTAGCATTTGCTTCCAAGGCATCCATTTCTTCATCCATGTCTTCCTCCCATTTTTCTTTTCCCATGGCTTGCTCAAAAAAAGTGGGTTCTGGTTCCTGTATCACTTTGACCATATATGCATAGTGAATGGCTGTAAATCCATCATATTTCAGCCTATCCACAGGATACCTAGCTCTGGTAGACCTACGCAAAGTAGGCTCACTTCCAGGTGCTCTCAAAACATCCCTGGTCTTCCTTACTGCAGGTGTAACAATAGAAGGGATACCCAACTCATCATCAATGCTCTGTTTTGAGCCACTAGATTCACCATCCACATAAGACTGACCTGCATTCACATCAAACATGGGCTGATCTACCTTCTCTTTTCCTTTTTGTGATACCTGCATACCACTATCTGCATTGCTTTGAGAAGATTCTCCTGATCTCAATCTGCCTGTCCATGGCAAAGAATGTGAACCACTGCTAGAGGACGCTCCAGGTCCACTAATATCTTGTGAATGCTGTGAATTTTGTGCAGCATTACCATTTTGTGCATCTACATTATCAATCACATTTACTGGTTTATACTAGCTACTCATCTCATCAAAAATAACATCTCTGCTCAATGTAAACTTACGAGTAGAAGGGTTATAACATCTATACCCTTTCTGCTGCAAAGAGTAACCAATAAAGATACACTTCTCAGCTTTTGGATCCAACTTGGATCTCAACTCATCTGGCACATGAACATAGGCAATGCAGCCAAAATTCTTCAAATGAGAAATATCTGGTTTCCTACTAGTATACCTCTCCTCTGGAGTCATCCCATGTATTGCTGCAGTGGGAGTCTTGTTCATTATGTAGACTACTGTAGCAACTGCCTCAGCCCAATAAAAATCAGGTAGGTCTTTTTCAATGAGCATGGCACGAGATACCTCTCCAATATGCCTGTTTTTCCTTTCTGCAATTCCATTTTGTTGTGGGGTATGACTGCATGAATATTGTTGCTTTATGCCATGCTCCTGCAGGAACCTTGCAAACTCATTTGAGAGGTACTCTCCCCCTCCATCTAACCTTAGGCATTTTATTTGCAGGCTTGTTTCTTTTTCAACCATGGCTTTAAGAGTTTTGAAATGCCCAAAAACTTCACTTTTCTTTTTCATAAAATACACCCAAATTTTTCTGCTACAGTCATCAATAAAAGTAACAAAATAATGATAGCCTCCAAGAGATGCAGCTTTAGTAGTCCACACATCAGAGTGGATTAATTCCAATGGCTTCTTACTCTCTTGAACATGTCTAGGAAATGGTTTCCTTGCCTGTTTTCCAAACTGACAGGCTTCACATACCTTATGCATTTCTGCAACCTTGAATTTAGGCAATCCTACAACAATAATTTGGGCCTGCATTGATTTAAGTCACTGTACATTAACATGACCAATGCGTTTATGCTAGATATCAATATCTGCAACTACACCGGTCCCATGTGCAAACATTGCTGCACTCAATTCAGGCATGTTTGCATCCAATGTAAACATCCTGCCATTCTTCTTTCCTTTTGCTATCAAGTGACCTTTATTTTTCATATCCTCAACAAAGCATCCATGAGGATTAAATCTGACCTGCAAGCCCTGCTCAACCATTTAACCAACAGAAACCAGATTCTTGGTGATATTCGGGACATGAAATACATCTGACAGGTATTTCTTTTTCCCATTCTGCATAGACAAAGAAATTTTTCCAATTTGCACAATAGGATGTGCAGTATCATCACTAGTCTCCACAAATCCTGGTTTTTCCATTTTCTTGCATCCTGCATCCATTCTGCATGACTTGTCATGTGGTTTGATGCACCTGAGTCAACATACCACACTTCGTTGCTTTTTTCTACACTTGTCACAGAATTGTTCATGTGCTGCACCATAAACAAATGCTCATTTCTATCATCACCCTGTCTACTAGAAGATGCATAATTTCCTTGTTGCAATTTCCCATTCATGATGTCATTCTGCTATTTATAGCAGTCTTTAGCCATATGACCCATTTTACCACAGTAGTAGCATTCAACATTACTGTTTGCATTTTGGCCTCTTTGCCATCCACCACGGCCTCTTTGGCTCCCCCTGCCTCTAGAGTTACCATGTCCTCCTCCATAGGACTGGTTTTCTTGAGTCTACTGCATATTCTGATTTCTACCACGGCCTCCAAATCGGCCTCCTCTACCTCTGCCTCTACCTCTTCCAGCATTTGAGTAGAAGACAGCTTCTTTTGAAGTTCCTCCTGAAGAAGATGCACCACCATTTCTCTGCTCCTCAGAAATTAGAAGAGCAATCAACTCCTCAAAATCAGGAAATCTTTCACGGACGGAAATGGATGTTCGGAACTGTGCATAATCCTTTCCTAGACCATTCAAGGTCACAGAAACTAAATCATCATCTTCCACTGGTGACCCAATGGAAGCAAGTGCATGTGCAATCTTCTTCACCTTCATGTGGTAGTCATTGATGCTCATGTTTTCTCTTGGCACATTATGCAACTCTTGCTTGAGCTGCATTTTCCTGGCTTGAGTATTTGTGGTATATGTTTTTGAAAAAGTATCCCATGCCTCCTTTGGCATACTTGCATCTTGAATATACACAATCATAGAGTTTGAAATGTTGATAGACAGCTAGTACATAACTTTCCTGGCTCTCTCATGCCATGCTTTAAATGCCTACATTTGCTGTTGATTGGGAACATCAGGAAGAACTGGTTCTTCTTCATTTCCTGCAACAAATTCCCAATATCCTTTTCCCATAAGGAAATTCATCATTCTAAACTTCCATGCTTGGAAGTTGTTCTTGTCAAGCTTTTCAGTGACAATCTGTGAAAGAGAATTAGACGCCATTACAGAACACTGCAAAAAATTCTGTCACTGCAAAGAAAACAACTTAAGCCTCACAAGGGCAAATCTGCAAAACTGACGAAAGTGGTATTTAACCACATAGTCACTTCCTAGTGACGATTTTGCATCAACAGGCAACAAGGATGATTCTGTAACTTCCAATGTCTCTGCGCACAGGCATATGATGCAATTTCTATAGTAACTTTTTACCGACCTGTAGAAAAGTGGTCGCACAACATAAAACTGAGCCTTTTCCTGAGTGCGTGCAGAAAACTTCCGCCTCCAAAACAGGCCCCGAAATGGCCTCAAATAAAAAAAACAGGGTCACCAAGGGCTAAAGCCCTTGCCCGCAGCATATACTGCCCTCTTGCTTTACCCCGAAGGGCGTCTCAACCTGAGACAATGCACTCTTGCACTTCTCGGCTATGCTACTTGCAGAGATCTGCTCCCAAAACAGAAAATGAAAGCAACACTGCTCCTCTTACCAGAACAACACGAGCTTGGCTTGCTTTCTTGAGCTCCTTACCATGAACAAGGCTCTGATACCATGTCAAGATTGTGGGAGAGAAGGAAGGAGTCTCACTTGTAGCTTTCTTGCTTGCACAATGGGGGAATACACACAGAGGTGGAGGCTGAAAATAGTTTTTCTCTTCTTAGTTGTGTAAGCAAAAAAGAACTCTAATACAAAGAAATAGAAGAACCCTATATATGTTTCTCAAACCAAACACAACTAACTAAGGTGGCATACTAACTGAGCCACGAACTAGAGTAGATAAGGATAGCTGTCATCTAGCTATTATTCATGGGCGGTGTGCCAACTGCATCTGCAACTGACAAGTCGGTGACATAAATGCACAACGATCACGCTGGCATATCACGAGTGGAGCTCGATATCTCAACAGACTGCACCTCCTGAATTATAGGCGCAGCTGGAATGAGTGCGTCCTAAAGATTTGATAGACGCATAGACTCGAGACGGGTATTTACTGGGGTTTTTAAACCAGCACAAAATTTGGACACCTGTTGTGTCATGTCCATCTACAGCACATACTTTAAAAGTGAGACAAATTTAGAGTAGTATGCGTCAAGAGTGAGCCCTAGCTGTTTTAGCTCGTAGAACTCATTCATTTTCTGTGTGTGATATGCAGGTGGTAAGTATCTTCCCTGCACGGCTTTCTTCAGCTTCTCCCAGCTAACGGATCCCTCCGCGATCCCTTGATCCCTGCACCATTGCTTCCACCAAAGCCTGGCTTCGCCGGTGAGCTTTAGCTTGGCGAGCATAGCCTCATTGGTGGGTGCAATACCGGCTGCTTCGAAGTAATCCTCCATGGATTCAATCCAAATTTCAGCATCTGCTTGGATGGACCTGCCTCTCTCGTCAAATTCGGGCGGCTTAATCTGCTTGAGAAGAAACTTCTACTCCTGGATTACAGCAGTACTTGATGTAGGAGGCAAACTAGGAACCTGTACCTGGGGTTGTGCCTGGATAAAGGTTTCTTTATTATATGATAAACGTTATTGATTTATATTACATCTTCAATTCCGCTATCACCCAAGCAATTTAACTGAACTTTTTATCAATTCTCATGCACAATCAGACATTGATAAAAAGAAGTCTTATTTGTATTTATATGGGCATAGCCCTTTCGGAATACAACATTTCTTACAATGATAAGCCAACTATTACATTTAGTTTGGGGAGAACAATGTTGTATTACATTTATCTACAGGAACTGTATAATAGTATGGTTTCGTATCATGGGTCTTCAGGAATCGGTAAGTCATTGGAAGTTCGGGGTATCCTTTCCTTTGGAACCTATTCTTCTCATGGCATCCCAATACTTTAATCCTGTCGGCGGGGATCACACGGGTTACTTCCTTATATACATATGAGTTCATCTCAACCCTTCGACCTCGAATATGTAGAGTTGAGTTTACATGAGCTTCCACAAAAATGAATAGCTTCACGACGTTCACGTCTTCCAACCACTTGATCCTCTTTAGGTTGGTTTGTAGATAAGCAAACTGGTGGGCGGCTACATAATAGATTCCTGAGGCACCCGTCCATCTTCGTTCCATGTACAAAGGCGATGGATTATAGATTTCCTCTAGGATATTCATCATCTCAACCCTTTGTCGATAATGCAGAGAATGCATTGCAGTCATAAACATGACTCGAAATACTAAGAACTTGTTACACGCTTCGTAATTCTGCAAGATAGCATTGAAAGTAAGAAAATGTTTGAAAGAGCAACATTTGCTTTACTTTATCTTACTAAGATTTCATAAAAACAATTCCTTGTTGGTTGGCTCTGATACCAACTGTAACGTGTCCACTTGTATCATTAGGACACGTCTTAGTAGTCCATCGGAAAGGATGTCTAGAAAGCTCCGCCCGACACTCCCATGGAATGTTATAGGGTTTGCGATCTAGGGCTCTCCGCGTCTGCCACGTAGCGGAAGTATTCCGGCCATTCCCACTTAGGATCGACCTGAATTAGGGTTTTCCTTATTGGTCATTTCCTAACGACAACTAGCGTCGGACCCAAGTGAACTACTTTACATAGAAACACTAGGTCCGAAGCGGAATTACGCTACACTTGGTCCAAGGAGAATGGGAAACGAGAGGGATGCAAAGCTCAATCTCTCTGCCATAAGACATAGTCCCATTCTGTTCCCCTAAAACAACGTAAATCGAGAATAATCATAACTCTAGGTCAATGCTTTTGTTGTTCGTGTTCTTTGACGATCTTCCTGCTGTCCATTGTGATTTAAGAAAAGTTCCCGGCCAACCGGGACCACCCATCCGTAGGACGGACCTATGGCCCATCCTCTGCACTTTCCTCAAGTTGTTTTAGTTATTTAATTACCTAACGCATTAGTTGGACATGTATCAAATCAGCTTCTTTAATTAGTCCATTAGGCACTGGTTCTTTCACGTAATCATATCACTTGACATAGAAAAATAATGTCAAACAAGTTCTTTATTAACAAGTTATCATATTTATATTTGAAAAACAAAAAGTCTAGCCCGTAGGCTTATCCACAATCCGCCCAAAGGCTATCTAGCAATGCACAGGGATTACCAATCCAAGTTTCCGCCCGAAGACTAGTATGGGGCCTTGAGATCCAATCCCGAGTCACGTTAGCCTCTTGTGTCGAGCTCGGAAGGTGAGGGATTTACGGCCAGAGCCCCCACGGCACCGAAGCGTCCTCCTGCTCCAAGTAGCGCTCAACGGAGAGACCTCTTGTAGCAGGTACGGTCCACTTTCCCAGCACGGTTAACAACCCCCTTGGTTAGGGTCAGGCAAGCAGTCCGGGGTAACTGAAGCTGCCTCTCCCTTCAGGCCTTCAACCTGAAGTATTAGATATCCATTTAACTTTAGTTTATTGATCAAACAAAGCCAAATAGTGCTCTTAAATCTGCAACAAGCACAAACATTCCCATTGGTTACTTTTGTTGGAAAACTGCTAAGGAATGAATCCTTCCTTTCAAATGCGTCCAGCACTCGATTCGGGATGACTTGCGACTTGGCAAGATCCCCTATATCTTGGGTTAGGGCATACTCTACTAGCCTGACTTGGTCAAACCTTAAGTTCATAGATTATTTCAGTTTATCTGCTGGTCTTTTGCTTCTAAACAATTATCTTTACTCAAGAAAGATACTATATTAGGATGATTATTCATTCTCTTACAAGATAACTTGCGTAAGGACCTACCAACCTCATGGTGAGAATTGGCCATTCCCTTGTGATCCAATCACAAGACCATACGACTCCACACTTGTTGCTCAAGTGTCACATCGAACTATGAGACTATTCTACTCATCGAATGGAGTCACGAAACAATCTGTTTCTGATTACATTAGGCTGACATCGTCAGTCCTAGGGTTCCAAGTCCCATCCCGTAAGATTCTTAGGGGCAAATCCTAGATCACTTCCCAAATATGTTTCACTATCTCTACGTTCAGTGAATGTGGGCAAGTATTTAAGGTATAGGAGTTTCAGTTTTAGCAATACGTACGATTAGGTCACGTATTAATTCCTAGTGAATTTCTTAAAATTTAACTCATTCTAAACGAGTACTCCGGGGTTGAGGCGTTTGGGTTTGTGCCAATTTGTTTAACTCTTGAAAATAGTTACGTTAACATTTTATAAACACATGACTCGTTGTGTACGCGTAAATTGATTTTTCAACCTTCACTTATCTATTAAGGTCAGGCATAGGTTAGGTTAATTCCAACTAATCTTCCTATAACTTGCGAACAAAATTCATGCTAAACAAACAACCTTTTACTTGATAATTTATGTAGTTGACAACGATAATTGCCTAGAGTTATGCATCGTAAGAATTAGTTCATGCCTTGCACTTTCCTAAGGATTCCTAGCACTTTCCATGATGATTCATTGCGAAGAGGATATGGGTTAATAATGCGATATGAAGTTTATACTTCCATGTTTAAACGAGGTATACTATTTTAATTCCATTCTATAATAATGGACATTAATCCAATTTTAATTCATTGCACTGCATAGAGCTATTTATGGTGCGCAGATCAGTCGCAGTATGCTCACATAGTGAATCCCGGAAGGTCCCCAAGAACAATGAACTCTACCTTTTTGCACAAATTACAATGTAAAAAGCATGAACGACAAGAGCAAGAGACCAATTGGGTTCAATCTCCCCCCATGCCTTCTGTGAGCGCTTCACAAAGCATGTATTTTATGTATATTTCCATCTTCATGCTCAATAATAGCCAAATTTACAAAAATATGACAAGCTTTTAGCTTTTGAGTTTGCTTTTACAAAAATAGGAAATAAAGCTAATGGACGGTGCCCATAGAGTCTGGCACACCCAACACAATGTCCAAATAGAAATAACATATCCGTGCGCATAGGCGCATACAAAATAATAATAAATAATCGATGCCTCAATAGACATGACAAAATATTGGCGTGGCGCCTATCAAAATATAATCCATAGGTCGAATACTCGCTAGACTCCAATGCTTTCCTCCGCCGCTACTGCTATCTCTACATGTCAACTGAAGCATTCACAATTGTTAGTAAAATAATACAATTAAACCGACAAAAGTGAATACCTAGCAGTCTTCAGCTACATAAATAAATCAACTGGTTAGAAATAAATCCTAACCTTAATTTATTACGAGTGCGCACTCTAAACTCATCAACGTTTATTAATTTAATATGCATTTTGTGGAATCACCCGTTATGGAATCACCCATGTACACACTAAATTAATGAAACGCCCGAAAAGGACAGGCGTCCCCATCAACTTCTCGCACAAAGAATCCACTTTGTGTATGAGCCCCGGTCATCAAAGTTTACGGAATCCACCGTAAAACCTCACGGAATCCACCGTGGCACGGAATCCACCGTGAAATATGCCTCCTGGCATCAATGTTGTCTGGCACGCCCAACACAATGTCCAAATAGAAATAACATATCCGTGCGCATAGGCGCATACAAAATAATAATAAATAATCGATGCCTCAATAGACATGACAAAATATTGGCGTGGCGCCTATCAAAATATAATCCATAGGTCGAATACTCGCTAGACTCCAATGCTTTCCTCCGCCACTGCTGCTATCTCTACACATCAACTGAAGCATTCACAATCGTTAGTAAAATAATACAATTAAACCGACAAAAGTGAATACCTAGCAGTCTTCAGCTACATAAATAAATCAACTGATTAGAAATAAATCCTAACCTTAATTTATTACGAGTGCGCACTCTAAACTCATAAACGTTAATTAATTTAATATGCATTTTGCAGAATCACCCGCTATGGAATCACCCATGTACACACTAAATTAATGAAACGCCCGAAAAGGACAGGCGTCCCCATCAACGTCTCGCACAAAGAATCCGCTTTGTGTATGAGCCCCGGTCATCAAAGTTTACGAAATCCACCATAAAACCTCACGGAATCCACCGTGGCACGGAATCCACAATGAAATATGCCTCCTGGCATCAATTTACTAGAAATGCATTTATGCTCCCTTTATTTTGCTTATTCTATTGAAAATATTAACGACTAAATTCCTCTATCGTAAGCTAATTTTTCTAAAGCATTTAAGACAAAAAAATGCATCCTGTTTCCAACAATTATCCTTTGCACGATTGAGTTATAACGATACCAAATAAAAATGATGAAGGAAAACTTGGACTTGGGGTGAGATGACCACGTGGATGCTAGGAGACGACCCTCCTGCGGCTGCGCCTTGGGCTTTCTTAGGAGGCATCATGAATGCAGTCCTTCTGTCATGGATGCAGATTTAAAACTCCTTTTTGAAATTCCACCGTGGATCCCTTTTGCAATAACTTGCACCATCCGTCGAAAGTAGTTTTAGAAGGCTTCCTCCTTGAAGTAAGGATTTCGAAAGGGGGTGTTTCAAAATCTTTTGCAAATAAGACCCCATTAAAGCCATGGGAAAGGCTTAATGGCCTTATAAAGACTTGCATGAACAGGGAATAAAAGGTGTAGAATCCCTTACAAGGGCTTTTGAGTGGGAAAGGAAGGTGTCAAAAGACCCTCAATATTCTCTTTTCTTTTACATGTGGGGGAAAAAAACAAGGTATGGGAGAGCTAGATGGGTTATTTTTGCATGGCCTAAGGGGGCCCTTGAAGGGATTTAAGATCCGGGAAGGAAGAGTCTTTAAGGTAACATCTTTTGGTGGAAAAAGGGCTTATAGAGCTTCAAGGGGAAATTTGAGGGGGGAAGGAAAAAGGCCTAAGAGGGGCCCTTAGGTGGGAAATTTCGGGGAGAAAAAGGGGTAGCCTTAAAGGCTATGGGGAAGGGGCCTAAGGGCCCTTAGGGGAAAATTTGGAAAGGGGGGGGGGGGGGGGGGGAGTAACCCGAAAGCCCACAGAAAGGGGGGCTTAGAAAGCCCCCCTTGGAAGCTTTTAAGCTTCCAGAAGCTTACGGCCACCTGGAGGGGGGGTTTTGAGGCCTCGTCAGTTGGCAGCGAAGCTCAGGCGGTAGCGGCGGCTCTTAGTGGTGGCATCTCTTCCTCCAGCAGCTCCACGGCAGTCCCCCCTCTCTCAGGCGGCACAGGCGGCAACTCCATCAGCCTCTCCCTCGCTTACTATTCCAACAGAGCCTCCTCCTAAGGCTTTAAAGGCAGCGCCTCCTCTCCTTCCGCTTGTATCCCCCCCCCCCCCCATTTATATAGGTAAGGGGAGGGGGATCCTCCCTCCCTTGTGTGTCGGCAGGCATGGCTAAGAGCTTAGGCAAGCTCTAGCAAGGAGCTTGCCCATCATACTATTCCCCTCTTCCTCCAACTCGACAGTCGGCTAGAGGAGAGGGGAAATAATTAAGTTTAAAAAAATTGCTTTTATCTCAAGAATTATCCACTCCCATGGTTCTCTATTGGG
The DNA here is from genome assembly GCF_053477565.2 of Lygodium microphyllum. Classification (NCBI taxonomy): domain Eukaryota; kingdom Viridiplantae; phylum Streptophyta; class Polypodiopsida; order Schizaeales; family Lygodiaceae; genus Lygodium; species Lygodium microphyllum. The sequence goes on from NC_141137.1 coordinate 155,322,636, forward strand.
ATAGTTCACATGTGCCTGTGCCTTCGGGATATTACATCAATGTCACTCTCAAGGTCCTCAAAACCCCAATCAAAATCATCACAAACTCTAAGAGAACTCAAAGAAACTAAAATACTATCAAATGACGTTTTCTCTTCGATATTGTTGCCTAGTCAACCAAACAATCATCCACACAACTATCAAGAAGCATGAGGTCACGTCTACTCAAAACAACATCAAAAACATCACAAAAAAAGCCTCTCCAAGGCTACTCACACCATCAACAAACAACTCACAAGACTCATCGGAGTCAAAAAACACCAACACCAAAATCATCACAATAAGAGTTAGAACCTAAAACCTCAATACTTTCTTGATCAACAAACTCAAAGCCAAACTTACAACAAATCTCAACAAACTCATCAGGCAACAAATTTGATTCCTCAACTTCATCTTGAAACCTTATATTCTCTAGCCCTCCCCCTCTGGTTCTTCCAACAAACTCAAAAATTTATCCTCTATTCTCTTTTCATCTTCCAAGCGATCAGATCCATCTATACTATCACCAAGGCAAACAAACTCACTCATTAAATTGTCTTTACTCTCTTCAACACTGCCATGACTATTAGAACTTTCATCACATCTTCCCTCATTAGAAATATCAAAATGTTCTTGACTCTCATCCTCTCCTAAGGAACATGAGAACTCTTGGTTCTTAAAACAATCTGGACTCTCTTTTTCTTCCTTATGACTTAGATCCATCTCTAGCTCATCTCTATAGTCCTCAAGCTCCAAAGTATCATTAATTGATCCCTCCTCTTTAGTTAAATCACTAATCATTGGACTAGAAGTATCCATGGTCAATGGGTATAAATTCACACTCCTAGATTCTTCACTCCAATCCATCAAACAAGAATTTTTCTCCTCAACCACCCTAGGGAATTTCTCCTCACAGACTTCAATTGATTTCTCACAAGTCAACTCATCCCTTCTAAACAGAGAATATAGTACACCTCTCTCAAGATAGGCATAACTAATTGCATTCCCGGAGTTTTTACAAAAGGAAGGGGAAATTCATAAGTCCCCATTTCCAAGGCCAATTCTGGAAGACGGTGTTTCGGTCAAGGAGGTTGATTCTCAAGGGAAAGAGCGTGCAAGGGAAACATGCCAAGATCATAAGTTTGCGGCCAAGGCAAGAAGGTCTAAGTCTCGATGGCTCCTAAAAAGGCATAAGGTGCAACCATAGGAGGATCATCTCCTAGCATCCATTTGGACATTTCACCACAAGTCCAAGTTATTCTTCCTAAAATTGATTAACGTCGTAATATTTCATTTGTGCATGGATCATTTATGAAATTAGGATGCACTTTTTTGATTGAAACACTTTGGATAAATTAAAAGGAAATAGCTTACCATCAAGGAATTGGTCATTTGTAATTTTCCAATGGAACGAATGAAAGGACATAAGACGTCTATGAATCCTTAGCAATTTGTTATATGCATTATAATAACGAATTTAGATTAATTAAAGATCATCTTTTGGAAGTCATTATTATACACTTCGATTAGGCATGGAAAGAATAAATCGCATGTCGCATTATTAGGAATCTTTACTTTGAAATGATTCATTAAAAGAAGTTGCTAATAATCCATAGGAATTTGCAAGGTAGGGAAATGGTTCTTGAGTTGCTTAAAGTAGATAAACTCTAGTCGATTGGCTTAAATCTTAATCAAATACGTAAATAGTTACGAAAGGTTGTGTAATGCTCATTCAGCGTACAAAAATCTCATTTAGAAAAGAAGTTAGAAAAAGCTGCATGGTTCAAACATAAAACCCTAAAGTTTAGTAGCATAAATCTTGAATGCATGTTATATAAGGATCAATTGGAATTATGCTATAACTTAACATATGCTTTGATCTTAACCCGAAAAGTTAGGGTTTGTAAATCAACTTACACGTAGGCAATGAATCATGTGGTTACAAAAGTGGTAGTGTAATTATCTTCAAGAATAGACAAGTAAAATTGGTTTAACCTAAACACCTAAACCGCGAGGGACTCATTTAGGAATGGTTAAATCAATGCAACATATCTCAAGTGCTACCTAGGATTTTTGCACGTTGAGGATGTGACCTAGTCGCTCTTATTGCGAAAGCTGAAACTCTTATACCATAAAGCCTTGTCCACATTCACGGAATGCCGGGACAATAGGACGTACTTGTGAGAGACGATCTAGGGTTTTTACCCTAAGGATCCCTCGCTAAAAGGATAAAACTCGATTTGAATTTGGAACCCTAAGACTGACAATGTTGGCCTAATGCAGTTAGGAATGGATTGTTATGAAGACACCCTAACCCTGGTTCCTATCTAATCATGATACCATGATTAGAAGACGCCGTTGATGGGTAAAATAGTCCCATGGATTAGATGCGACACTCATGCAACAAGTTGTAGAGTTGCATGATCTTGTGATTTGATCACAAGGGAATGGCCAATTCCTTGGAATAAGATTGGCAGATTCTTACACAAGTTTATCTTGCAAGAGGATGAATAATCGTCCTGATATAGTACCTTTCTTGGGTAAAGTGACCAAGATACGGGGATTAGATATTTTCTTAAAAGCAAAGAACCAATCAGTAAATCGAAATAATATATGTACTGCTAATTGAACTTAAGGTATTGATTAAGTCGGGTTAAGAGGGTACAGCCCTAACCCAAGGATATAGAGTTAATAAACAAACCCTTGGGATCTTGCCAAGTCGTAATTGATCTTGGATCGAGTGCTGGATGCATTTGGAAAAAAGGATTCACTCCTTAGTAGTTGGCCAAAAATAACGACCAATGGAAATGATTGTGCTTGTAACAGTTTTTAAGAGCACTGTTTTGCTTTGTTTGCTCAAAGAATTAAAGGATGAAAAGATATCTAATGCTTCAGGTTGAAGGCCTGAAGGGAGAGGCAGCTTCAATTATCCCCGACTGCCTGCCTGACCCTAACCAAGGGGATTGTTAACCGTGCCAGGAAGGTGGACCGAACCCAACGCAAGATTTCTCTCTATTGAGCGCTACTTGGAGCAGGAGGACGCTTGGGTGCCAAAGGGGAATCTGGCCGTAAATCCCTCGCCTTCTGGGCCCTGCACAAGAGGCCAACATGACTCGGGATTGGATCTCGAGGCCCGCATACTAGTCTACGGGTGAAATCTTGGATTAGTAATCCCTGTGGATTGCTGGATAGCCTTCAGGCAGATTATGGATAAGCCTATAGGCTAGATGTTATAAATGTATTCGAAAGATAAATATGATAAGTTGTTGAATAGGAACTTCTTTGACATTACTTTTCTATGTCAAGTGTTATGATTACGTGAAGGAACCAGTGCCTAACGGGCTAATTAAGGAAGCTGATTGATGTATGTCCAACTAAATGTGGTACTTGAGGAAATGTGGTAGGTAATTAAATAACTAAAACAACTTGAGGAAAGTGCAGTGGATGAGGCCATGGTTCCATCCTACAGATGGGTGGTCCCGGTTGGCTGAGAACTTTTCTCAATCACGATGAACAAGAAGAAGATCGTTTTCAAAGGACACAAACAGCAAAGGCGCTGACCTAGAGTCTAAGCTATAATAATCCTGATTCACTCTATTTTAGGGGAACGGAATGGGACTATGCCTTATGGCAGAGAGGTCGAGCCTTACATCCCTCTTGTTTCCCATTCTCCTTGAACTAAGTGCAGCGTGAATCCGCTTTGGACCTGGCATTTCTGCATAAAGTACTTCGCTCAGGTTCGACGCTAGTTGCCATTTAGGAAATGACCATTAGGAAAAACCCTGATTCAGGTCGGTCCTAAGTGGGAACGGCCAGAATACTTCCGCTACATGGTAGACGCGGAAAGTCCTAGATCGCAAACCCCGTACCATTCCATAGGAGTGCCGCGCGGAGCTTTGTAGACATCCTTTTCGATGGACTGCTAAGATGTGTCCTGAAGAAGACAGGTGGACACATTACAGTTGGTATCAGAGCGAACCAACGAAGGATTTGTTTTTATGAAATCTTAATAAGATGAAGTAAGGAAAATGTTGTTGTTCCAAACATTTCCTTACTTTCAATGCTGTCTTGCTGAATTACGAAGCATGGAACAAGTTCTTAGTGTTCCGAGTCATGTTTATGACTGTGATGCATTCCCCGAATTATCAACAAAGGGTAGAGATTATCCTAGAGCGTATCTATAATCCATCGCCTTTGTACATGGAATGAAGATGGAGGAGTGCCTCAGGAATCTACTATATAGATGCCCACCGGTTTGCATACCTTCAAACCAACCTAAAGAGGATCAAGTGGTTGGAAGACCTGAAAATCGTAAAGCTGTTCATTTTTGTGGAGGCTCACGTAAACTCAACTTTACATATTCGAGGTCGAAGGATTGAGCTGAAATCATATGTATATGAGGAAGTGACCCATGTAATCCCCGCCGACAGGATCAAGGTGCTGGGGCGCTATGAGAAGAATGGGTTCCAAAGGAAAGGATTCCTCAATCTTCCAATGACTTACCGATTCCTCAAAGATCCATGACCCGAAACCATACTATTATCCAATTCTTGTAGATAAATGTAATACAACATTATTCTTCCCAAACTAAATGTAAACAATTGATCTATCATCTCTAGAAATGTTGTATTCCGAAAGGGCTATGCCCATATAAATGCAATAAGACTTCTTTTTATCAATGTATGTTTTGTTCATGAGAATTGATAAGAAGTTAAGTGGTTAGATTGCTTGGTTGATAGCTAAAATGGAGATGAAATATAAAATCGTAACGATTAACGAGTAATAATGTTAAAAAACCTTTATCCAGGCACAACCCTAGGTACAGATTCCCAGTTTGCCTCCTACATTAAGTACTGTTGTAATCCAGGAGAAGAAGTTTCTTCTCAAGCAGATTAAGCCACCCGAATTTGACGGGAGAGGCAGGTCCCTCCAAGCAGATGCTGAAATTTGGATTGAATCCATGGAGGATTACTTTGAATCAGCCGCTACTGCACCTGCCAACCAGGCTATGCTCGCCAAGCTAAAGCTCACAGGTGAAGCCAAGCTTTGGTGGAAGCAATGGTGCAGAGATCAAGGGATCGCAGAAGGATCCGTTACCTGGGAGAAGCTGAAGAAAGCTGTGCAGGGAAGATACTTACCACCTGCATATCACACATAGAAAATGAATGAGTTCTATGAGCTAAAATAGCTGGGACTCACTCTTGACGAATACTACTCTAGATTTGTGTCACTTCTTAAGTATGCACCACAGATGGACATGATACAACAGGTGTCTAAATTTTGTGCTGGTTTAAATCCACCAATGAATACCCGTCTCGAATCTATGTGCCTATCACATCTTCAGGACGCACTCATTCAAGCTGCCCCTATAATTCAGGAGGTGCAGGCTAGACCAAGAGGTAACAAAACTTGGTCTTATAATAACCCGAACATAGGAGCATTTAGGCCTCAAATGAAGACAGTTCAAGGTCAGAATCAGGGACAAAGAAAGAAAGCAAGGACTAATAATGTCAACAACTTTGTCCCTACCCAAAGCAATGGTCGGAACTTCCATTGTTTCCACTGCAACGAGCCAGGACATTTCAAGAGGCAATATCCCAAGCTTAGAGGAGGACATCACCAAGCATCTTTCCAAGGAACTGGTCGTGGTCAGGGAGCCGCTACTCGAGGCAGAGGAAGAACTGCATGTATTGCCAACAAGAAAATGTGTGAAGAAGAAGGAGATCCAACCATGGAAGCAGAGTTTGAAAGGGCGACAGTCCATGCCGCTCTTCACAAGAAAGGGCCGAATCGCTAGTTCTCGGTGATTTAGACACCATGGGACTATCAAGGTAAAGGTTTCAAAACCTTGATTGATTGTGGCAGTACACATTCCTTTATCTCACCAGCTTGTGCAAAAAGATTAGGAATAGCTACAGTAGAAGCACCTACCTTGCTTGTGGAATTAGCAAATGGTCGTGAAGTCACTTGTACTAGGCAAACTGCTAAGGTGGAATTCTTTCTGGGTGGAAAGACAACTTCGATCAAATTCAGAGTCATGAGCCTAGGTATCCATGAGTGTCTACTCGAAGTGGATTGTCTTAAACCTAATGATGCCCACATTCATTGTGGGAAGGGACAAATTTCCTTTCGAAACTCTGAAGGGGATCTAGTCACAACTCAAGGTGAGGCTGGAAAGCCAAAAATACAATTGGCCAAAGCATCTCAGATTATTAAGGGGGCCAAAAGGGACTACCTGTCTATTTGATTAAGCTCAATAAGTTAGATCAGAAGCACGGGTCTAGTGAAGGACCTTCTTGGCTAAAGGAATACGTGGACGTATTTCCTGAAGAGTTAACAGAACTTCTGCCTCAAAGAGAAGTGGATCATGAGATCAAGCTAGTGCCACGAGCTGCATCAATTGCAAAGAGACCTTATAGAATGTCCATCCTGGAAGCAATTGAGCTGAAGGAACAACTCAAGAAATTGCTAGATTAGGGCTATATCCGTCCTAGCAATTCACCATGGGGAGCTCCAGTACTATCCTAGAAAAAGGAAGATGGAACATTTCGACTGTGTATTGATTACAGAGGATTGAATCAATCAACTGTCAAGAACAAGTACCCTATTCCTAGAATAGATGAGCTTCTTGATCGTCTTCAGGGTGCGAAGATCTTCTCCAAGATTGATCATAGGTCTGGTTATTATTAGATAATAATCAAGCAGGAAGATATCCCAAAGACGGCCTTCAACACAAGATATGGACACTTTGAGTTCCTAGTTATGTCATTCGGGCTTACGAATGCACCTGCCACCTTCAACAGGTTAATGCAAGATATCTTTAGGCCATATCTTGATGGCTTCATACTCGTCTTCTTCGACGACACTTTAGTCTATTCCAAACAGGAGGAAGATCATGAACCCCAACTTCGAATTGTCCTTAAGACAATGAGGACACACAAGTTGTATGCTAAGATGAAGAAACGTGCATTCTTCAAGCATCAGATTGAATATCTGGGATTCATCGTATCAACGGAAGGAATCTCAGTGGACCTAGCCAAGGTCAGAGATGTGCTAGAATAGCCAATACCAACAACTGTCAAAGAAATATGCAATTTTCTTGGATTGACAGGATGGTATAGGGTCTTCATAAAAAACTATGCTTTGATTGCAGCACCTCTGATGGATTTACTGAAGAAACAAACATCCATTGCATGGTCAACTGCCGAACAAACCAGCTTTGATAAATTGAAGCAAAGTTTGGTATCAGCACCTATCCTAAAACTTCCAGACCTCAGTAAGGAGTTCGAGGTAGTAACTGATGCTAGCACGCTTGCCTTAGGATGCGTGCTCATGCAGGAAGGTCATCCTATAGCATACTCTTCAAGGAAACTCAAGAGCTATGACAAGAATTATGCTACCCATGATATAGAATTGTTAGTTGTCATCCACACTCTAAAGCTTTGGAGACACTACCTGTTGGGTAACAAATTTACTCTAGTGACTGATCATAAGAGTCTGAAGTGGATCTTTACCCAGAACAAACTCAACATGAGGCAACGTCGGTGGATTGAATTGCTGGAGGAGTATGACTTTGAAATCAAGTACCGACCTGGAAAGGAGAATGTAGTTGCCGATGCACTCAGTTGCAAGGCATTCCTTAGTTCTCTAAACTTGCAAAATCCATCAACAGCTAGATCTCTAGCTACAAAGGTATCTATGCCAAACAATCCAATACTTAAGCTGGCTAGAGAAGAAGCATGCCATGACCTAGCCTATCAAAAGATGCTAAGGCAGATCTGTATCAAGGACCAGGACCAAAAGCTACAAGCTAATTATTATGAATTCTCTATCAATAGTGGACTTGCCTACTATAGAATGAGGCTACGTATACCGGCAAGCCAGTCACTTAAGCAAAAGATATTGTGGGAAGCTTATGATTCCCCTTTTCTAGGACATCCTGGCTATGCCAAGACTCTCAATGCAGTTAGCCGAACATGTCAAGATGCCAGGGAAGTTGCAACCACTTGACATTCCCCAAATGAAATGTAAATTCATCAGTATGGACTTTGTTGTTGGCCTACCCCAAGTTCAGGGAGGATACAACTCCATCATGGTTGTGGTTGACATGCTTACTAAGGTTGCACACCTTATTCTAGTAAAGACAAACTATAAAGCCTCAGACATTGCAAGATTGTTTATCAAGGAGATATTCAAGCTACATGGGCTACCTAGAAGAATCGTTAGTGATCGTGATTCCCTCTTCACACCACACTTCTGGAGAGCCATCTTTGAAGCCATTAGGACTCAACTCTGTTTTAGTACATCTTACCATCCCCAAACAGAATGAGTTAATCAATTCATTGAGGATATGCTCAGGGCATACTGCTGTTGTGAACCAAAAAGATGGATTCAATACTTGCCTTTGGTTGAATTTTCCTACAATGCTTCTTAGCAACAAAGCATTCAAATGACCCCTTTTCAAGCATTATATGGTCATGACTGTTGAAGTCCCCTAAACTTCTCAGATCCAACCTTGAGGGTTGAAGCTTCAAGGCAGATGTTGGAAGAGATGGATGACCAAATAAAGTCAATAAGACAGGACATCCAAGCCGCCAAGGATAGACAGAAGGCATATGCAAATTTGAAGCATCAAGATAGAATCTTTGTGGAATGAGACATGGTCTTCATTCGCGTACGTCCAAAGAAGATTTCTCTATCCTTAGGAGATTGCAAGAAGCTAAGTCCAAGGTATTGTGGACCATACAAGATCCTCAAGTGCCTAGGACCTAATGCTTATAGACTGCAACTCTCGAAGAACCTAAAGGTTCATAATGTATTCCATATCAATCCTATTGAAGAAGTATGTCCCTAATCCTAACCATCTACTTGATGACCAACAAGTTGTAATGCCTAGTCAAGGAGTCCTTGAACTACGTCCTGACAGGATCTTAGATGTTAGGGAGAGACAACTGAGATCCAGAACCTTGAGAGAATGCCTCGTCTAGTGGAAAGATTATCCCGAGGAGGATGCCACTTGGGTAGACGAAAGCACTCTCAACCATCAATATCCCCAGCTTATCTCGAGATGAGGACATCTTGATTCCTCCAAGGGGGAGAGAATGTAATATTTCAGTTGAAAATATTTCTAAATCCCGTGATACTCACGCAAGACAATGTCGGCATTGGGTCCCGGATAGTTCGATCTTAAACATGATGTATCCTAATCTCCATTGGCAGAACCAAGACTATGGTTTAATGGAACTGCATATGTCACATGAACCTCCTCTTGATAAGGAGGTCATGAGAATAGTAATTGAAATTATGGCAAAAAAAATTTATCCCCTCTTTCCCCCAGTCGACAGTCGTGCTGGAGGAGAGGGAGGAAGGAGCTTATGAGTCAGCATAGGAGCTGGAAACCATGGGGGGTGTATACCCATGCATTAGGCCGTGTGGGGGGAGGGGAGGTCCCTCTCTCTTGCCTATAAAACCTTGTGGGAGGGAGTAGTGAGGAAAAAAGAAAGGCCATAACGCTGCGGGCTGAGAGGAGGGGGGAAGGCATGAGGAAATATTGCGCCAGTAGAGGGAAGGGAATAGGCTGGTCATGAGGAGAATAGTCGAGACGTGGAGAAGGAGGAATATGTCGATTTGCTATGACGTAAGGAGAGAATGGTCGAGGACATGTTCCGTTGTTCCTAGCTTCCGCTAGATCACCGTCGACTGCTTCGTCTGGTCACCATCATTCGGACCCAATGCCACGTTATGAAGCTCCTTGGAACTTCTCTAAGGGGGCTTTCATAGGCCCCCTTCCCAAGCGATTTTTTTTTCACCCCCTTTTTCCTTGAATTTTAGCCCCCTTTTTCCCCCTTGGACCCCCAAAAGCCCACCTTAGCTCGGGATTTAAGAACCCCTTCTTGTGGAAATCTCCACTCAAGTTCCTACTACTTGTGGGTTCCTAAAAAAACCCTTTCTATTGGCCTTCCCAAGCAGGCTCTTATACCCTGGAAATTAGGCTTTTTTCCCTTACATTCCCCGTAAGCCACACTAGTCGGGTTTTAAAGGCCTTTCCCTAGCAATCTTACAAAGCCTTTTTACAACCTCGATTTCCTTATAAATCCTTTCCACACTAGTACTCTAATCCCTTCCCATCGATACCCCCCAGTCGGTTTTAAGCCCTTTTCTTTTCCATTGGATCCTCTTAAATCCATTTTACCCTCGGTTTTCACTACAACAAAAATGAGGCATAGGCGTGCATGTTAGACGTGTAAAGTCGGGCACGTCTATCATAGTGTCTATCACTGCATGTAAATGTGCGTGTAAATAGACGCGGATTGTGCATCTATATATCCGCGCAAATAAACGCTAATATAGACGCGCCAGCAGACACACAATTATTTAACCACCTAAAATTGCAATTCACATAATTAAAAAAATAAATTTAGTAATTATTTAACCACCTGAAATTGATTCTTCAGCATGCACCTGTGCGCATGATAAAAACCATAGAATTAAAAAATATACACATTGAATCATTGAAATTTTTTAAAAAAGTTAATGATTACTCGAAGTACCATTGGCATCCTCGAAGTGAGCAAGGACACCACAATCTTGGGTATTTATCTTTTCATCTTTACATTGAGTTCGAAGATGTTTACCCTCACACCAAAGTTCATGGAATAATAGGCACTAGTCGTAAAAGATAAAAGATCAAACTAGACATGCTGGACCCTCACGAGGTGTTCAAATAACTAGACATGCTGGACCCTCACAAGGTGTCTGTAGGTAGATGAAAGAGCCCTTAAGCTATGGTACACTTACTTGGGCCTTAAAACAAAGATTAGTATTACTCCTACTCTAGAATTGGATAAAAGTGCCAGTGAAGACTCGAGTGTTTTATGGCTCGAGACTCAATCTATGAATGGAAAAACATCACGTCCACATCTAGGTTCTATCCCACCCTTCAAGTTCAAAAAGGGCATGGGGTTTGGAATTCCTAGCTTTTTTAAAGGCAAGCCAAAACCATTGAATAGTTTGATGGAATGCCCTCCCTTTTTCTATTTTGAAAATGTTGAGAACGTTTCCAATTCAAAGTGGGAGACCAGCAAATGGCATTTTAATGGCATAGATCCAGACTTCACAGACTCTAGATATTTTTCAGCATGCTTTAGGCTGAGGTGGTTATGTTTATAACCTTGCAGTAGATGGAAGAAGGTTGATCCTTCCCCCTGCTCCCATGACAATCTTTGAGGTGCTTCAGAAAACAAAGAAGTATTGGCCCCCATGGGATCCGAGAGAGAAGCTGAATTGCATAGACACATGGGGTGCCCCTAGCACTATATGTGAATTGATCAGAAAAATATTTTCTTCCCACAAAGAAAGCTAGCAAGATACCTTCTTATCTTCAACATGAGATTTTCCTGGCATGCAAAATATGGAACCTTGTTTGGGTCAGCCCAGGCCAAGCTGCCCCACTTGAACCCCATGAGATTGAGCTGGTGCTTGGATATGATCATGACTACACTTGAGGCTGATCTACCCTTTTAGATCGATATGATGCATTGGGCAACTCATTTCAGGTCAATACTATTGCGTACAGTCTTTCACCACTTATAGAATTATATCCACAAGGTTTAACAGTTCTATCCTTATTCTTGAGCCTTGGTGGGAAAGAAGTGGCATTGCACATATTGGGTATAATTTTGAAGGCTGTTGTTATTGTGGAGATCAATGATAAATGTAAAAACATAATAGCCAACTAGTGGAACAAAACCTTCCCCACAGGCCGATTTCAAAGGGAGGATGATGTTAGAGATCTTACTGATGATAAGTTGGTTGAGATTGTGGATGCAGTGGGAAAGATTGTGGATGCCAATTCATAGCATGAGTAGATTGATGTAAATCAGTTGGCTTGTGCATATGCAAGCTATTCCAATCATGTCAAGGTGCACTTATAGCTCACATATATTTGATTGATTGATGGATAATATGCCTTTCTCTATCTCTTTCGTGTACACCTTCATTGCATTATCTTTCTCTTGCTAAAAACCATTCGTGCTTTATCCACCTATTGATGCGTAAGTGGGATAATATGCAATTGTAAGTGGGATGGTCTAGTAAGTCACTACATATATATGTGCCAATTGACTGGCCAATGTGTTATCTCTTATCCTCAAGCTTTGTTATATATGTCACCACATAGGTCAATTGATTCCCTAAATGCATGCATTGATTGGATAGGGCATGCCCTATACAAATGTGATTGGATAGGGCTTGATGATTGGATGTATATATAAATCAAAGGTTGACTTGTGCATTTGCATATGTCACCACGTAGGTCAATTGATTCCCTAATTATGCATGCATTGATTCCTTAAATTGTTCCTGCGCGTCTGTAAGCGCGTGTAACAGGAATTATCTACGCATATACACATGTCATTACACGCGGTGACAGACACACCATGCAAGTATAGAAAAATTTAAAAAAAGTTGTGGCTTTCTTTTCAAACCTGTGCTTTCCTGCGTTTTTTTCACGTTTTTTGCAGTTCGAGCTCGACATCACTACTCCTGTCTATGTGTATGGAGTGAGGCATAGGGTAGTGCACGTCGAGGGACGAGGGAGAGTGGTGCGGGAGGACGAGGAGGTCGAGGGCTTTATGGGGGTTGTCTAGGTGGTGGCTCTTGATCACCCTCACCAGAAAATGAGAGAGGTGAGCCTCCACAAATGTACTACTCTATCACTGATGTTGGTGGTATCTTGCATGACTTTGAGGGGAGGGAAGTGATAGCCTACTTGAGGAGTGTCGTGCATGCCACATACAAAGATTGCATGATTCCCTTCAAGCACCAGAAAAATGGTTTGTGGCAAGAGGTGTTGCGGGCAGTACATAAAAGGTACCCTAATCCTGAGAATTCATGATTCTCAGATGATTGGGGATGGTCAAAGGTGAGAGACACGCTTCATAACAAGAGGTCTTACCTTATGACGCACGCCAAGGAGTCATTGCGGAGACAAGAGCAAGGGCACCCTGGATATGGCCAACCACCCAATTGCCACCGCAAGGAGTCGAAAGAGGCCAAGAAGAGAGCAACGGAGAAAATGACAAGTCGCCAGCATGCAGAGGCGCAACGTATCCAAATGGCAACCATGGGATCGTCGCATTATGGATCGGGTGGCAGGGAGTCATGGGAGGCTGAGTTTGTAAGTATTATTTGATTTCTTTTTTTAAATTAAATTTTGTAATTTGTTTCACTTCATTATGTAGTGTGTTTTAATACGTTGTATGTTCAAATTGTTTTGTAGTATCATATCGTTGGTAGGATGCCTACTCCTAGAGAGGTAGGCTACCATCGAGGTCATAACCGGGCGTCCACTTTTGGCAGCATTTCTACGAGGAGGGACTCATCACGGAGGAGCAATATAATCGCGCCATGAGGATTCCACCACCAGAAGAGGTATGTTTTATTTTTTACATGAAAAGTATAGATAACTCTAATTTATTGTTTGTAATGGTATTTATATACCTTAATCCTTTGTGTAGGCGAACCCTGATGCAGTTGAGGATAGGGAAGGGGGGACTAGCAGTAGCACTGGCAGCAACGGCAGCGGCACAGGTAGTGGTGGTGGTAGCAATGATGATGCCTCTTCTGAGGAGATATAGAGGAGCCCCATGCATGCATGCCTCCCCTTGGCTTGTAATTTTCATTTTTGATATGTATTACTTTCAGCTAGTGCTTGCGACCATGACGTCACAAGCACTAGAACTCATAATGTAAAAACGTTTCATCTATATATATGAAATTTCGTGTGCTACATACATTGTTTTGTTTTCAGTATCCAATCTTCAAAATAATCTTTCTCTGTTATCCCTAAGCATACAATTTGATGTTGATGGGGAGAAAAAAAACAGAGAGCATGTGGCCTTGCAGGCCACATGCTCTCTAGTTTTTTTTTCATACCTCTGTTTTGCGCGTCTATTAGCACGTCTAAATTGCAGGATAAATGCGCATCTATTTTCGTCAAAAACTTTCAGAGTAAACGCGGTTTTAGACGTGTAGATACACGCTTGTATAGACGCACAATATGAATATATCCACTTTTTAAAAAATATGATTATATATTTACGTAGCGTGTTTATACGCGCATCTAAAGGCGCGTCTAAATGTGTGTGTATTGCTGATCATAAGCGCGCTTTTAGATGCGATTTTGTAGACGCGCAAATAGACGCGTTAATAAACGCGCCTGACATTTTTTTTCACAATTCAAATATTGCGTCTACAAGCACGTCTATGGAGCCTTTTTGTTGTAGTGTTTCTTTTAAAGCCCTTCCCGTGGACTCTTATAAAGCCATTTTGCCTCGAGATTTTTCTTAGGCCCTTTCCGTATAGACCAATTGCATTCTAGGAGCTTTTACAAAAGAAAGGGGAAATTCATAAGTCCCCATTTCCAAGGCCGATTCCGAAAGACGCTGTTTCGGTCAAGGAGGTCGATTCTCAAGGGAACTGTGCATGCGAGGGAAACATGCCAAGATCATAAGTCTGCGGCCAAGGCAAGAAGGTCGAAGTCTTGATGGCTCCTAAAAAGGCACAAGGCACAACCGCAGGAAGATCATCTCCTAGCATCCATGTGGACATTTCACCACAAGTCTAGGTTTTTCTTCCTAAAATTGATTAACGTCGTAATATTTCGATTATGCATGGATCATTTATGAAATTAGGATACACTTTTTCGATTGAAACACTTTGGATAAATTAAAAGGAAATAGCTTACGATCATGGAATTGGTCATTTGTAATTTTCCAATGGAACGAATGAAAGAACATAAGATGTCTATGCATCCTTAGCAATTTGTTATATGCATTATAGTAACGAATTTAGATTAATTAAAGATCATCCTTTTGAAGTCATTATTGTACACTTTGATTAGGCATCTTTACTTCGAAATGATTCATTAAAAGAAGTTGCTAATAATCCATAGGAATTTGCAAGGCAGGGAAATGGTTCTTGAGCTGCTTAAAGTAGATTAAACTCTAGTCGATTGGCTTAAGTCTCAATCAAATACATAAATAGTTATGAAAGGTTATGTAATGCTCATTCAGCGTACCAAAATCTCATTTAGAAAAGAAGTTATAAAAAGCTGCATGGTTCAAATATAAAACCCTAAAGTTTAGTAGCATAAATCTTGAATGCATGTTATATAAGGATCAATTGGAATTATACTATAACTTAACATATGCTTTGATCTTAACCTGAAAAGTTAGGGTTTGTAAATCAACTTATACGTAGGCAATGAATCATGTGGTTATGAAAGTGGTAGCGTAATTATCTTCAAGAATAGACAAGTAAAATTGGTTTAACCTAAACACCTAAACCGTGAGGGACTCATTTAGGAATGGTTAAATCAATGCAACATATCTCAAGTGCTAACTAGGATTTTTGCACGTTGAGGACGTGACCTAGTCACTCTTATTACGAAAGATGAAACTCTTATACTGTAAAGACTTGTCCACATTCACGGAATGTCGGGACAATAGGACGTACTTGCGAGAGACGATCTAGGGTTTTTACCCTAAGGATCACTCGCTAAAAGGATGAAATTCGATTTGAATTTAGAACCCTAAGACCGACAATGTCGGCCTAATGCAATCAGGAATGGATTGTTATGAAGACACCCTAACCCTAGTTCCTATCTAATCATGATACCATGATTAGAAGACGCCGTTGATGGGTAAAATAGTCCCATGGATTAGATGCGACACTCGTGCAACAAGTTGCAGAGTTGCATGATCTTGTGATTTGATCACAAGGGAATGTCCAATTCCTAGAAATAAGATTGGCAGATTCTTACGCAAGTTTATCTTGCAAGAGGATGAATAATCGTCCTGATATAGTACCTTTCTTGGGTAAAGTGACCAAGATACGGGGATCACATATTTTCTTGAAAGCAAAGAACCAATCAGTAAATTGAAATAATGTATGTACTGCTAATTGAACTTAAGGTATTGATTAAGTCGGGTTAATAGGGTACAGCCCTAACCCAAGGATATAGAGTTAATAAACAAACCCTTGGGATCTTGCCAAGTCGTAATTGATCTTGGATCGAGTGTTGGATGCATTTGGAAAAAAGGATTCACTCCTTAGCAGTTGGCCAAAAATAACGACCAATGGAAATGATTGTGCTTGTAACAGTTTTTAAGAGCACTGTTTTGCTTTGTTTGCTCAAAGAATTAAAGGATGAAAAGATATCTAATGCTTCAGCTTGAAGGCTTGAAGTGAGAGGCAGCTTCAATTATCCTCGACTGCCTGCCTGGCCCTAACCAAGTGGGTTGTTAACTGCGCTGGGATGGTGGACCCAACCCGCCGTGAGAGGTCTCTCCGTTGAGCACTACTTGGAGCAGGAGAACGCTTGGGTGCCAGAGGGGGCTCTGGCCATAAATCCCTCACCTTCTGGGCCCTGCACAAGAGGCCAACGTGACTCGGGATTGGATCTCAAGGCCTGCATACTAGTCTACAGGCGGAATCTTGGATTAGTAATCCCTGTGGATTGCTAGATAGCCTTCGAGCAGATTATGGATAAGCCTACGGGCTGGATGTTATAAATGTATCCCAAAGATAAATATGATAAGTTGTTGAAAAGAAACTTGTTTGACAATGCTTTTCTATGTCAAGTGTTATGATTACGTGTAGGAACCAGTGCCTAACGGGCTAATTAAGGAAGCTGATTGATGTATGTCCAACTAAATGTGGTACTTGAGGAAAGTGCGGTGGATGAGGCCATGGGTCCATCCTACAGATGGGTTGTCCTAGTTGATCGGGAACTTTTCCCAATCACGATGACCAACAAGAAGATTGTTTTCAAAGGACACGAATAGCAAGGGTGCTAACCTAGAGTCTAGGTTATAATAATCCCGATTTACGCTGTTTTAGGGGAACGGAATGGGACTATGCCTTATGGCAGAGAGGTCAAGCCTTGCATCCCTCTCGTTTCCCATTCTTCTTGAACCAAGTGTAGCGTGAATCCACTTCGGACCTGGCATTTCTGCGTAAAGTAGTTCGCTCAGGTTTGACGTTAGTTGCCGTTTAGGAAATGACCATTAGGAAAAACCCTGATTCAGGTCGGTCCTAAGTGGGAACGGCCAGAATACTTCCACTACATGGCAGACGTGGAAAGTCCTAGATCGCAAACCTCGTAACATTCCATGGGAGTGCCGGGCAAAGCTTTCTAGACATCCTTTCTGATGGACTGCTAAGACGTATCCTGAAGAAGATAGGTGGACACGTTACAACTACATATAGCTGCAGCATGCCTCATGCCATGCTAATCCTCAATGATGGTGCAAAACACGCACAATCCCAA
This sequence comes from Lygodium microphyllum, assembly GCF_053477565.2. Classification (NCBI taxonomy): domain Eukaryota; kingdom Viridiplantae; phylum Streptophyta; class Polypodiopsida; order Schizaeales; family Lygodiaceae; genus Lygodium; species Lygodium microphyllum. Next base: position 155,339,986 of record NC_141137.1, read on the forward strand.
CCCATGGCATGGAAGTATTTGAGAAAATCAGGAGACGATCCTCGAATGTAGTGCATGAACAAGTGAAATGTGAAGTACTCGTGAACCATAATCCTTGTGATGTGCAGGAGTTTGGACAAGAAAACAAACATGTTTCACAATGTTTAGTAGCTACTAGCAATCTCCAGCTCCAACCTATCCAGAACAATACTAAGCTCAACCAAGGCTATCAAGTTTCACACTCAACAAATTTTTTAAAAATGACAAAGACAAATCCTAAGCTAAAAAAACACAATAAATCCAATTACGAATTGATAACACAAATTGTCACGGAAACAACTAAGCTAACAAAAACCAAACCTAACTACAGTTTGACTAAGGGTTTTCAATTTTCAGAAAAATGCTTGACAACGTGTGGCTACTAGATGTAGAAATTGTATGTGGTTCAAGTACCCACCCTTGATCGTTATCATGTGCAACATTTCATCGTAGATGTATGCTACTACTTGGACCCTCAATTTCAAAAGCAAGCTAAAGGAGCCTCCAAGATTAAACTAAAGCACTCTTTCATGGACTCCCTAGTATCTATTATTGCAAAGTTGATCATGGGTTAAATGCATTTCTTTCAAATTTTTCTATTTCGAATTGAAAACAAATAATTGAGGTGAACTCTAGAATTACTTGCGAAACACAGGCCTCTAAGGGTGGGGGTGTTTGGGGGGATGGGGAATGATAAATATGTAAGTGTATGACATGGATTCAAAAGAACAAATTTTCAAAACACCATTTTTATACATTTTCTACATACAGAGGGGTCCTATATAAAGGGATTAATCATAAATTGAATAGAAAAGGGGTGTGTTTAATTTTAAAAACATTCACAAATAAGGATATTTTTAAATAGACTCTCAATTCATACTATATAGAAGGTTCATATAGTGTGAACCCCTTGAGATACATGCATGGAATTGCTACATCTCAAACCGAAGGAGAGATTTTATGCAAACCATTATTAAAGTAAGCCCATTTGGAGAGTCATATAGTGGATGGGAGGACATGTGCCAAATATTATTGCATATATGCTTTTGTATTTTGAACTCGGGTAGGTTACTCATAAATATATGTTTTGCATCACATGGGTTCAAAATAAGGTATTTTTAAAATACTATTTTTATACATTTTTTACATATAGAAGAATGTAATATAAAGGGGTCATTTACAAATTAAATAGAAAAGCATTATGTTTTATTTAGGAAAAATTCACAAATAAGGATATTTATAAATAGGCCTTGATGCACGTGATGTAGTGGATTTACATATTGTAACTTCCTTGAGAGTAATATAGCTAATCTCTCATGTTCCATGGCGATGAAATGGTGGTTCAGCATCCAAGTCTCTCAACTTATACTTCTCTCTTTGAAATTCAACATTCACAATCTCTCACATTCCATGTTGAGGAAATAGAGGTTGATCCTAACAAATATTGATGTCACTTTTTGGGGATGGTATTCTTGGGGTCTACAATATTACTTTTTTATGAGCTTATGTACATATCCTTTCTAGTCATTGTGATAGTCAAATATCAACATAGATAATTGTAAAAAATTACTAGTAAACTTATGGAAAATTTAATTAAGACATTTGGGTATACTAGATTTGGATGTATGCCAAAATTTCTAAGAAAATCATCAAGCACATTATAGGAGGGAATATTATTTCCTACTTGGAACTCATTAGTGAATGAACATTATACTCGAAGGTTTGGCCATGTGGTTAAATCTTTTCTTGCACTAAATGAATGACTTTCTTTCAAGGAATTACTTTTTTCTTTCCACTATTAAATGATATTTAACCATATGGTCAAATCCAATATCATAATATCTTGTACTAAATTGAACATCTTATTCATACCACTACAAAATGAGATTTTTCTATATGTTCAAATCCAATCCCACAACACCTTACAAAATGTAAACCAATTTGTACAAATGAATATTTTCTTCATTATACTTGAAAATGAGATTCAAACATATGATCAAATTCAATCTCATACATCTTGAAAACCATAAGATCACTTTCTTCATTCCACTATAAACAAAGAGCCATATGGTCAAATCCAATCTCACAATGTCTTGTAGCAAATGAACTACTTGATTCATTCCACTAACAAAAATATCTCGCCATATGGTTAAATCCAATTTGGATTAAAAGAGATCTCTTGTAAATCGTACTCCTTATACCTTTCTATCCATGGATCCCATTTTAAATATAATTTGGACATGCAAGTCATATTTCTTATACCTTTCTATCAATCAATCCCATTTTTATTATAGTTTGAACATGATTTTTATAAGTCACTATAATTTGATATTTTATTGCATGATCAAATCTTATCTTACACAAAAAAAAAATACCTATTCAATGGTTTATAACTAGTGATTTTTTCATGTGATCAAATCCCCATATTTCAAGTCTTTTACATATTACCTTACGTTCAAATCCCATTTAGAATACCAATTTATTTAGTATCAAAGCTTTAATGTACAATTATTGACATTTATGTATGCACATACCAATAAAAACATGAATAAAAGGAGACATTTTTTAACATACTTGTGTGTCTTGATTTTCATAACAAAAAGAATCATCACATCATAGCTTTTCTAAACTTTTTACTATATGAGATTAGATGAAGATGTAATAAACATTTAGTTATTAGTTACTCTAATATAGGTTTTAGTTCATGAATCATAGATCAAGATGTAATAAACATTTAGTTATTCTTTATTCTATTAAAGGTTTTAGTTCATGAATCTTAGATATGTAGCTTCATTTTATATATCATATGTGAAAGAACATGGTACATTGTAATGCCACACTTTCTAACTTTCTCTCAAAAGCCACACCATAATTGGATGTTTCCATGATAGAATACCTTTATATTATGATTGGGATTATTTTGTTGTAATTCTCTTTGCAATCCCATAAACCTAGCATGTTCTTACATCAAACTCAAGTTTATCCTAGCTAAGCCTCCTTGATGTTTCCACCACCGTACAACATCACATATTTCTATATGCTACAAAGGATAGAGTGAAATTAAAATTTCATAAGAGCTACATAGCTTACACTCCATCACTTAAGCTCTAAATTTGTGTGACTTATCTCAAATTTGAAATATACAAAGTATATTTTTAATCTAAAAGCAAACATATTGCTCTCTTTTATACAAAAATATATGCCATTATTTAATGTGAGACTAAGAAAATTCCCTAAATCTCCAATATGATTTTTTATGCATATGCACCGAACCATTCATATTAATGGGTTTTATTTTGTTGTAGAAGAGCAAGGTCCCATGGCAAATACAATACAAAAGACATGGAAAAAGCACACTTTTAAGCACATACAACATTTTTTAAAAACATAAGAAGTGGTGGAGGAACTACAACAATTAATCCTCTTAGGGAGATATTCAATTTATTTTCTAGAAGACAATTTCCAAGATTGAAAAATATACTAGTAAAAACAAAATGGAAATCCCAAAAATGACATTGTTTTCATAACATGACTTTATAGAAAACTATCATTTGAGAGTATCTACATCCTTTTTGAAGGAGATGATCAAGTGGTCATGTAGCACCTCTTCTTTTGATATGTGCTACGATATTATGCTTGGGGAAGATGAACTCATACAACCTAGGACACATCAAGAGTAGGATACAACTAGGGATTCTTGGCTCGGCTAGTCTCCTATAGTCATTAACACAAATTATTTCCATCCTCTCAGACTACCAAAAAAATTCTATTTGAATAAAACTAAGCCTACAAGTTAATCAATTATTGCTAAGTAGTATAGCCTCACACAACACTATGCAATCTCTACTTAAGATCGCACCCTAAAAGACCATCCCCCTTGGGATCCATGACCATGAACCCCACTTATATAGTCAATTATCTCAAGATTCTCTTCGTGAATATCTCAACTTGGTTGTTGCTCAACAATGAGAATACCTCCCATCACTCATCCATCAAGTGGTGTCTCATCTCATCAGCAATCTACAAACAAGAGCCATAAATCTATTCTCTAACTATGTAGTAACTAATGTAGACACATATGGATGCATAGTAATTTCACATTGACTTATATATAGACTTGGTCCTCAAGGTTGATCCATCTCCCAAACCATCAATAGGTCCTCTATATGTAAAATCTAGCACTCCCCTAAGGAGAAAGCATAAGAGGTTTTCTCTTCTACATAGGTACAAGTGAGTTTGGTGGTTTGCAAGTTATACCTTGCAATAACATTCTCCACAATGATAGCTTCAACATTTGCATCCAAATGCAATCATTCTAGCAGAACTTGCTTGAAATTTGACATCTCAAGAAACTCTAACACCCTCAATGAGCTCTAATGACAACCACTACTCTCATCATAAGAGCCACACCATTTTCCTCAACATTCCACATCTTTGATGCAAGCTAAAGCCTCCTTTATTTGATCATGGGAGAAACACTCCACTAGGTGGGGGTAATGTTTGTTCAAGATTCAAAGGGAGAGAGAGACAATGACATGGAGCTGTAATAGAGAGTTCTAAACTCCCATTGTTCTCTTCTTCTCATTATTCCATAATTCTTACTAAAGTCTAATCACACATAACCAAAAACACACTAGGTCACTAACTGACCATACCACTAACCATGGTTGAGTGTGACTAACTCAGTTATTACAACACACATGGAGACTGAGAGCTAAGATGAAAGTTGTCTAAATAAGGTCAGTCATGTCGATGATGCTGATCACGAGCTTGATTCTTAACACTCCTCCTCAAGCTCAAGCTAACTGATGTACTCCAAGTAGCTCCGTGAAATGCACAAACTTCTCTTTACCAAGTGATTTGATAAAGATATTTGCTACTTGGTCTTCTATCTTCACATGGAGTAGGTCAATCTTTCCAGCAAGTACCATCTCCCTGATAAAATGGTAATGAACTTCTATGTGTTTGGATCTAGCATGATAGACATGGTTGCTAGCCAACATCACACCACTAAGATTGTTACAATGCAATGTGACCTTCTTGTCTAATAGTATACCCAAGTCATGTAGCAGTTTCACAAGCCAAACTACTTTGCATGTCACTAAGGTTGCACCCCTATATTCTGCCTCAATACTAGATAAAGCAACGGTTGGCTTGTTACTACTCCAACTGATCATACTACTACCCAAATTGAAAGCATAACCACTGGTTGATCTCTTGTCATATACACAACTAGCCTAATCAACATCCATATAACCTATCAAGTTGAATGATTTTCCATGCTCATAAAACAACCCATAATCAGCAGTACCCTTCATGTACCGCATAATCCTCCTGATGACTGCATCTAAGTGTGGCTTACAAGGTTTCTGCATAAACTAGCTAATTAGCCCCATTGCATAACTCAAGTTATGACGAGTAATAGCAAGGTACATCAGGTTGTCCACTATCTGTTTGTACATGGTGACATTCTCAATCTTAGTCCCAATATCAACTACAACTTTGACATTATGATCAAATGGTGTTTCCATGGCTTTACACTTCATCATGCCATATTTTATCAACATATCATGAGCATACTCACTACAAGAATATGGAGGTATAGCGACGGTGCTTTGGGACGCAAAATAGCGGCGTTGCTATTAGCGTTGCGAATGCGACACAAATAGTGACGGTTGTTAGACGAAAAAAACGCAAGCCGAAACTGGAGCGCGTTATTTTACGCGCATACATGAAAGGGAAAGCGAACATCTTGCATTTGAGAGGGAGAGAGAGAGAAAGAGAGAAAGAGGGAGAAGGAAAGCTTCTCACCACCACCACCGTCGTTCGCGAAGAAGAGGAGGAAGTGTACGGAGGGCAAAGAGGAGCTACCGTCGCAAAGAAGAGCCACTGAAAATCCATCCTTGAGCCTTTACGGTGAGTGCATTGTTTCTTATTGCTTTTTTTTGTGTTTTCTCTTTCTCTTTTACTTGTTTTTGTTAAAATTCATATGTATTGAGAGCGCTAGAGGAAATGAGAGAGAAAGAGAGGGAGAGGGAGAGGGAGGGAGAGAAAATGAGAGAGGAAGAGGGAGAGGGAGAGGGGGAGGAAGAGGGAGAGGGAGAGGGAGGGAGAGGAAATGAGAGAGGGAGAGGAAGAGAGAAAAAACATTAAACATAATAGGGAAAGAGAGAAAGAGAGGGTAAGGGTGAGGGAGGGAGAGGAAATGAGAGAGGGAGAGGAAGAGAGAAAAGGAAAGAAGGAAAAACATAATAGGGAAGAGAGAAAGAGAGGGAGAGAGAGAGGGGGGGAGAGGAAATGAGAGAAGGAGAGGAAGAGAGAAAAGAAAATGAGAGAGGGAGAGGAAAGAGAAAAAACATTAAACATGATAGGGAAAGAGAGAAAGAGAGGGAGAGGGTGAGGGAGGGAGAGAAAATGAGAGAGGGAGAGAAAGAGAGAAAAGGAAATTAGAAAGAATGAGAGAGAGAGGGAGAAAACATTAAACATAATAGGGAAAGAGAGAAAGAGAGGGAGAGGGAGAGGGAGGGAGAAAGAGAAGGAGGGAGAGGTTGTTATTGTTGTTGTTGTTTTGTTTCTTCTTTTCTTTTTTTATTGTTTGGTGTTGTTGTGGTAGTGGTAGTGGTAGTGGTAGTGGTAGTGGTAGTGGTAGTGGTAGTGGTAGTGGTAGTGTGGTAGTGGTAGTGGTAGTGGTAGTGGTAGTGGTAGTGGTAGTCATGGTCGTAGTCATAGTCATCGTAGTTGTGGTGTTAAGAAGAATCGCGTGGTGGGGGGACTTGCTTGAGCTGCTGCGCCAAACTTTACACTGTATACACAAGAGGAAGCTCACTCAACAACACAAGAAGAGAGATGGAGGCCAAAATGTTTTCTTGCTAGTTTTTTTTTTCTTCTTTCACACACTATACAATATACACAAAGTATCCATAAGATACAACATAAAGAAAAGTGGCCTACTAAGTCAAATAGTGCATAACCAACTACACTAAATCGATTAGCGCTATGTCTTTGCCAGCTGTAGGTAGGTGTAACAAACTAAATATAATAAGTGATATGTTAGTGGCCATGTGAGTATCCTAATGACCACCAACGTGCTAATTATAGACATGCTGACCCATCTAGCCAGGCCGTCCATCATCAATGTCTGCACGTGTTGAGGTTGACATCTCAACACTTCCCCTCAACCTCAACTCTATCTCTGCAACTCCAAGTAAGCTTCAGAACTTTCGAAGCTTCTCTACACCCAATGCCTTTGCAAAAATGTCAGCTATCTGATCCTGTGTGCTGACTTATACCAAGTCAATCTCTCCTCCAAGTACCTTCTCTCTCACAAAGTGGTAGTGCACCTCAATGTTTTTTTTCCTAGCATGGAACATTGGATTCCTAGCTAGCTGTATGCACTCATATTATCACAATAAATGACAACTGGACCATCTCCCTGCACGTCTAAATCACCTAATAACTTTTGGAACCATACCACCTCACATACTGCCATAGCAGCACCTCTATACTCAGCCTGTGTACTCGATAAAGCAACTGTAGGTTGTTTTTTGCTACTCCATGTAATTGTTGGACTACCAAGGGAGAACATGAATCCACTTGTAGATCTTTTGTCGGACATGCTACTAGCCCAATTTGCATCTGTGTATCCAAAGACCTGTACGTCCTTACCTACCTCATAAAAAATTCCATAATGTAAAGTGGACTTCACATACCTCAATATACGTCTAACTGCATCCAAATGAGGCTTTCTAGGCATCTACATAAACTGACTAACAAGGCCAATAGCATAGCTCAAGTCTAGCCTTGTGATAGTCATGTAAGTCAAACTCCCTACTATCATCCCGAACATAGTAAGGTCTTTTATCTCATCCCCAACGTCAGTACTCAACTTCACATTTTTCTCCAATGGTACTGAAAGAGGCTTACATGCTGTCATACCAGACTTGGATAACATATCCAAGCCATAATGCCCTTCGGGATATCCATATATCATCATCACATCTAATCACCTCAATACCAAGAAAGTATCTTAGCTCACCCAAATTTTTTATCTTCTTCTTCAAGAAGTCCTTAACTTCAACAATCCCAGTGTCATTGTCACCTGTATTAATCAAGTCATCCACATAGATGACTATGATGACCAAACCTCCATCTCCCTTTCTCACATAAAGTGAGTGATCAACATCAAAAATACGAAATCCAATATTGACAAGATACTCTCCAATCTTGTCAGACCATGCTCTAGGTGCTTGCTTCAGCCCATAGAGCGCCTTCTTTAACCTACACGCATATGTGGGATGCTCTAAATCCTCATAACCTGCTGGCTGCTCTATATACACTTCTTCTTGCAATTCACCATGCAAGAAGGAATTCTTAACATCCATTTGCTGCAAACTCTAACCTTTGGTTATTGCCAAGGCAATCACACACCTGACAGTTGCAATCCTAGCAACTGGATTGAATGTCTCATCATAATCTATGCCATATGTTTGAACATAGCCATTTGCAACCAGCCTAGCCTTATACGTGCTAACTGAACCGTCTGCATTATTCGTGACTTTGTAAACCCACTTACAGCCAATAGCTTTCTTACCCTTAGGTAAGGGTATCAAATCCCAAGTCTTATTGGCTTCTAATGCAGCCATCTCCTCATCCATTGCTACATCCCAATGAGCATGACCAACAACATCCTCAAAACAAGTGGGCTCAACATCCTCAACTAGTTTCACCATATAAGCATAATGGTAAGCTGCATAACCTTCAAAACCAAATCTTTTAATAGGGTATCTAACCCTGCTAGATTTGCATACCACCGGATCACTCAATGGAGCCTCTACATAACTATGATCTCTCTGTACACCTAGTGTCCTAACTGAAGGAATGCCAAGCTCATCATCCAAACTCTCCGAACCACTAGAATATCCATCAAATCCCAAATGACTGGGAGATGTATAATTCATATCTAGCACTTTCTTCTTTCCTTTATCCTTCCCTCCAACACTTATAGATCCACCTGAAGTTGTGGGGCTACTCCTTAGTCTCCCAAAGCAAGGGCTCACTGTAGGTGTAGTACCAGATGATGTTTCTGGTCCAATAAGACTCTATGATTCTCGTTTATCTTTCTGCACATAGCTGTCCCGATCATTATCATCATCCAAAACATCCCTGTGGACAGCTATACTCACTCTGAACTCACCTGTTATCATTATCTTTGATGATGCGTATAACAACTTTCCATCTCATCAAAGATAACATCCCTACTCACTCTAAACTCACCTGTGGACAGGGTTATAATAGCGATACCCTTTCTGCTCTAAAGACTATCCAACAAAAACACATTTTTTTGCCTTTGGATCAAACTTCTTCCGTATCTCATTTGGCACATGAATGTATGCAACACAGCCAAATACCTTCAAGTGCGATACATCAGCCTTCTTGCCAGTAAAGCATTCTTCAGGAGTCATCCCATGAACTGCAGTTGTGGGATTTCTATTTATAATATAGATAGCAGTATGGAAAACCTCAGACCAAAAATGTTTGGGCATATTCTTTTCACCCATTAATGCCCGTGCAACTTCTGCAATATGCCTATTTTTTCTTTCTGCAATACCATTTTGCTATGGGGTATACCTGCAACAAATAAATTGCCTCTTTATGCCATGAGTCCACAAGAAGCCACAGAACTCATTAGAGAGGTGCTCTCCCCCTCCTTCTAATCTCAAGCACTTTACTTTTAAGCCTGTTTTTGTTTCAACAGCTACCTTAAAATATTTGAAGTGCTCAAACACATCACTTTTTTCCTTCATGAAGTATACCCATAACTTCCTTGAACACTCATCAATAAATGTAACAAAGTATTTGCTACCACCAAGAGATACATTCTGTGTAGGTCCCCAAACATCTGTATGCACTACATTAAGTATTTTTCTACTCACTTCTCTATCATGTGAGAAGGGTGTCTTGCCTGCTTATCAAACTTGCATGCTTCATAGACCTTATGCAATTCTGCAACTCTAAATGAAGGTAACCCTGTAACCAATCCTCTGTACTGCATTAATTTTAGCCTTTGCACATTTGTATGTCCAATATGTTTATGCAATATTTTAATATCAGCAACTACTCCTTTTCTTTTAGCATACATAGCAGCATCCATTGCAGGATTCCAGTATCTAAAGTGAACATTTGGCCAACTCTACTTCCTTTTGTGACGAACTTGTACTTATCATTAAAGTCTTCTACAAAACAGCCTTTTGCAATGAATCGGACCTACAACCCCTGCTCTACCATTTGGCCAACATATACTAGATTCTTTGTAATTGATGACACATGTAATACATCTGTCAGACTCTTTGTGTGGCCATGATACAAGGACAAGGGAACCTTTTCAATGTGTGAAATTGGGTGGCATGAATCATCACCCGTCTGCACATAACCTGGGTTCTGTAAGTCTTGCATCTCTCCAAACCATTCAACATGACTTGTCATATGATTAGATGCACCTGAATTGACATACCATATATCATCATGTGTCCCCTTTCCTTACTGCATTCATCATATGTTGCATAACAAACAAATGCTCATTTTTTTCTTCATTCTGTCGTGAAGACGATGCCTAGTTTCCTAGATGCAATTTACCACTACGAATATCATCCTTCTTTGCATGGCAATGGGCTGTAATATGGCCTATTTTGCCACAATAATGGCAAACAATAGCAAAATTTCCAGAACCTCTATTCTACCATCCACCTCTGTTGAGATATTGAGCTCCACTCGTGATATGCCAGGGTGACCGTTGTGTATTTATGTCACCGACGTGTCAGTCAGATGCGGTTGGTACACCGCCCATGAATAATAGCTACATGACAGCTATCCTTATCTACTCTAATTCGTGGCTCAGTTAGTATGCCACCTTAGTTAGTTGAGTTTGGTTTGCGACCCATATATAGGGTTCTTCTATTTCTTTGTATGAGAGTTCTTTTGGCTTACACAACTAAGAAGAGGAAAACTGTTTTCAGCCTCCACCCTTGTGTGTATTCCCCCATTGTGCAAGCAAGAAAGCCACAAGTGAGACTCCTTCCTTCTCTTCTACAATCTGGACATGGTATCAGAGCCTTGTTTGTGGTAAGGAGCTCAAGAAAGCAAGCCAAGCTCGCGGTGTTCTGGTAAGAGGAGCAGTGTTGCTTTCATTTTCTGTTTTGGGAGCAGATCTCTGCAGGTAGCATAGCCGAAAATTGCAAGAGTGCATTGTCTCAGGTTGAGACGCCCTTCGCGGTGAAGCAAGAGGGCAGTATATGCTGCGGGAGGGGCTTTAGCCCTTGGCGACCCTGTTTTTTTGATTTGAGGCCATTTCGGGGCCTATTTTAGAGGCGGAAGTTTTCTGCACGCACTCAGGAAAAGGCCCAGTTTTATGCTTTGCAGCCACTGTTCTGCAGGTCGGTGAAAAGTTACTATAGAAATTGCATCGTATGCTTGTGCATAGAGACATTGGGAGTTACAGAATAATCCTTGGTTCCTGTATATGCAAAATCGTCACTAGGAAGTGACTGTGTGGTCAAATATCAGTTTCGCCAGTTTTGCAGATTTGCCGTGTTATTTGCAGTGACAGAATTTTTTGCAGTGTTCTGTAATGGCGTCTGATTCTCTTTCACAGATTGTCACTGAAAAGCTTGACAAGAACAACTTCCAAGCATGGAAGTTTAGAATGACGAATTTCCTTATGGGAAAAGGATATTGGGAATTTGTTGCAGGAAATGAAGAAGAGCTAGTTCTTCCTGATGTTCCCAATCAACAGCAAATGCAGGCATTTAAAGCATGGCATGAGAGAGCCAGGAAAGTTATGTACTAGCTGTCTATCAGCATTTCAGACTCTATGATTGTGCATATTCAAGATGCAAGTACGCCAAAGGAGGCATGGGATACTTTGTCAAAAATGTATAGAACAAATACGCAAGCCAGGAAAATGCAGCTCAAGCAAGAGTTGCACAATGTGCAAAGAGAAAATATGAGCATCAACGACTACCACATGAAGGTGAAGAAGATTGCAGATGCACTTGCTTCCATTGGGTCGCCAGTGGAAGATGATGATTTAGTTTCTGTGACCTTGAATGGTCTAGGAAAGGATTATGCATAGTTCCGAACATCCATTTCCGTTCGTGAAAGATTTCCTGATTTTGAGGAGTTGATTGCTCTTCTAATTTCTGAGGAGCAGAGAAATGGTGGTGCATCTTCTTCAGGAGGAACTTCAAAAGAAACTACCTTCTACTCAAATGCTGGAAGAGGTAGAGGCAAAGGTAGAGGAGGCCGATTTGGAGGTCGTGGTAGAAATCAGAATATGCAGCAAACTCAAGAAAACCAGTCCTATGGAGGAGGACGTGGTAACTCTAGAGGCAGGGGGAGCCAAAGAGGTCGTGGTGGATGGCAAAGAGGCCAAAATGCAAACAGTAATGTTGAATGCTACTACTGTGGTAAAATGGGTCATATGGCTAAAGACTGCTATAAAAAGCAGAATGACATCATGAATGGAAAACTGCAACAAGGGAATTATGCATCTTCTAGTAGATAGGGTGATGACAGAAATGAGCATTTGTTTATGGTGCAGCACATGAACAATTCTGTGACAAGTGCAGAAGAAAGCAATGATGTATGGTATGTTGACTCAGGTGCATCAAACCACATGATAGGTCATGCAGAATGGATGGAGGATGCAAGGAAAATGGAAAAACCAGGATTTGTGGAGACTGGTGATGATACTGCACATCCTATTGTGCAGATTGGAAAAATTCCTTTGTCTATGCAGGATGGGAAAAAGAAATACCTGTCTGATGTATTTCATGTCCCGAATATCACAAAGAATCTGGTTTCTGTTGGTCAAATGGTTGAGTAGGGCTTGCAGGTCAGATTTAATCCTCATGGATGCTTTGTTGAGGATATGAAAAATAAAGGTCGCTTGATAGAAAAAGTAAAGAAGAAGGGCAGAATGTTTACGTTGGATGCAGACATGTTTGAATTGAGTGCAGCAATGTTTGCACATGGGACCGGTGTAGTTGCAGATATTGATATTTGGCATAAACGCATTGGTCATGTTAATATATAACAACTTAAATCAATGCAAGCCCAAAACATTGTTGCAGGATTGCCTAAATTCAAGGTTGCAGAAATGCATAAGGTATGTGAAGCCTGTCAGTTTGAAAAACAGGCAAGGAAACCATTTCCTAGACATGTTCAAGAGAGTAAGAAGCCATTGGAATTAATCCACTCTGATGTGTGGACTACTAAAGCTGCATCTCTTGGAGGAGGTCATTATTTTGTCACTTTTATTGATGACTATAGCAGAAAAGTTTGGGTGTATTTCATGAAAAAGAAAAGTGAAGTTTTTGGGCATTTCAAAACTCTTAAAGCTATGGCTGAAAAAGAAACAGGCCTGCAAATAAAATGCCTAAGGTCAGATGGAGGGGGAGAGTACCTCTCAAATGAGTTTGCAAAGTTCTTGCAGGAGCATGGCATAAAGCAGCAATATTCATGCAGTCATACCCCACAACAAAATGGAATTTCAGAAAGGAAAAACAGGAATATTGGAGAGGTATCTCGTGCCATGCTCAATGAAAAAGACTTGCCAGATTTTTACTGGGCTGAAGCAGTTGCTACAGCAATCTATATAATGAACATGACTCCCACTGCAGCAATACATGGGATGACTCCAGAGGAGAGGTATACTGGTAGGAAACCAGATATTTCTCATTTAAAATTTTTTGGTTGCATTGCCTATGTACATGTGCCAGATGAGTTGAGATCCAAGTTGGATCCAAAAGCTGAGAAGTGCATCTTTATTGATTACTCTCTGTAGCAAAAAGGGTATAGATGCTATAACCCTTCTACTCGTAAGTTTACAGTGAGCAGAGATATTGTTTTTGATGAGATGAGTAACTGGTATAAACCAGTAAATGTGATTGATGATGTAGATGCACAAAATGGTAATGCTGCACAAAATTCACAGCAGCAGTCACAAAATATTAGTGGACCTGGAGCATCCTCTAGCAATGGTTCACATTCTTCGCCATGGACAGGCAGATTGAGATCAGGAGAATCTTCTCAAAGCAATACAAATAGTGGTATGCAGGTATCACGAAAAGGAAAAGAGAAGGTTGATCAGCCCATGTTTGATGTGAATGCAGGTCACTCTTATGTGGATGGTGAATCCAGTGGCTTAGAACAGAGCATTGATGATGAGTTGGGTATTCCTTCTATTGTTACACCTGGAGTAAGGAAGATGAGGGATGTTTTGAGAGCACCTGGGAGTGAACCTACTTTGCACAGTTCTACTAGAGCTAGGTATCCTGTGGATAGGCTGAAATATGATGGATTTACAGCCATTCACTATGCATATATGGTTAAAGTGATACAGGAACCAGAACCCACTTCTTTTGAGCAAGCCATGGGAAAAGAAAAATGGGAGAAAGACATGGATGAAGAAATGGATGCCTTGGAAGCAAATGCTACATGGGAATTGGTACCTTTGCCTAAAGGTAAAAATGCAATTAGCTGTAAGTGGGTTTATAAGGTGAAGCACAATGGAGATGGTTCTGTGAACAGATACAAGGCAAGATTAGTAGTCAAGGGGTATGCATAAGCATATGGCATTGACTATGAAGAAACATTCAGTCCGGTTGCAAGGATGGCAACCGTAAGAGCAGTCATTACTATGGCTGCATCAAAGGGATGGTCTTTACATCAGATGGATGTAAAGAATGCCTTCTTGCATGGTGATTTGCAAGAAGAGGTCTATATGGAGCAGCCACCAGGTTATGTGCATGCTGTTTATCTTGAGTTTGTTTGCAGGTTGAAGAAAGCATTGTATGGCTTAAAGCAAGCACCTAGAGCATGGTCTGACAAGATAGGACAATATCTTGTCACTATTGGCTTTCAGATTTCCAAGGCAGATTTCTCACTTTATGTGAGAAAAACAGAGAAATGTATTATGCTACTTGTCATTTATGTTGATGATTTGATTATGATAGGTGACAGTGATGAAGATATCCTTCATGTGAAAATGCTATTGAAGCAAAAGTTTGAGATGAAGGATTTGGGAGAGCTGCGTTATTTCTTGGCCATTGAGGTGATTAGATCACCAAGTGGGATACAGCTCTTGCAGAGGCAGTATGGATTGGACATGCTGTCCAAATATGGGATGACAGGCTGTAAGCCTATTTCAGTTCCTTTGGAGCAAAATGTGAAGCTGAGCACAGATGCAGATGAGCTTCTAGAAGACCCTACTATGTACAGACGCATAGTAGGAAGTTTGATTTATATGACTATTACTAGGCCAGATTTGAGCTATGTTGTTGGATTGGTAAGTCAGTTTATGCAGGCTCCAAGGAAACCGCATTTGGATGCGGCTAGACGCATACTCAAGTATGTGAAGTCCACATTGCAGTATGGACTATTTTATGAGACTGGGGTTCAGATACAGTTGCATGGATACACTGATGCTGATTGGGCTGGTAGCATTTCTGATAGACGATCTACCAGTGGATATGTGTTCTCTTTTGGGAGTGCTGCAGTCACTTGGAGTAGTAAGAAACAGCCTACAGTTGCCTTGTCGAGCACAGAGGCTGAGTACAGGGGTGCAGCAATGGCTGCATGTGAGGTAGCTTGGTTGCATAAGCTACTTTATGATATGCATTAGTCTACAGATGGGCCAGTTGTCATTTATTGTGACAACATGAGTAGTATACACTTGGCAAATAACCCAGTCTATCATGCTAGAACAAAGCACATTGAGGTGCATTATCACTATCTGTGAGAGAGGGTTTTAGTAGGTCTTATTGATCTAGTTTATATCAGCACAGAGGATCAGGTAGCTGACATATTCACGAAGGCATTGGGCGCAGAGAAGCTGCGCAAGTTCAGAGACCTGCTTGGTGTGCAGGAATTGGGATTGAGCTCGAGGGGGAGTGTTGAGATATCGATCTCCACTCGTGATATGCCAGGGTGACCGTTGTGTATTTATGTCACCGACGTGTCAGTCAGATGTGGTTGGTACACTGCCCATGAATAATAGCTACATGACAGCTATCCTTATCTACTCTAATTCGTGGCTCAGTTAGTATGCCACCTTAGTTAGTTGAGTTTGGTTTGCGACCCATATATAGGGTTCTTCTATTTCTTTGTATGAGAGTTCTTTTGGCTTACACAACTAAGAAGAGGAAAACTGTTTTCAGCCTCCACCCTTGTGTGTATTTCCCCATTGTGCAAGCAAGAAAGCTACAAGTGAGACTCCTTCCTTCTCTCCCACAATCTTGACAACACCTTCCTCTAGAGCTCCCCCTACCTCTAAAGTTTCATCTGCCTCCAGAAACCTGCATTTCACCAAATTGTGGATTGAACCTATTTTGCTGGTTATTGCCAACACGTCCCATACCATGGCCTCTCAAAGAGGATCTACCATGTCCCCTTCCTGAACTCAAGTAAAATGCTTGGACCTGTTTACCATTTATTTTAGACGAATCATCCTGCATATTGATCTCTTCAATAATCATGAGAGAGATTGGCTCATCAAAATCTAGAAATGGCTTCCGTACATATACTGAAGTATCAAATGATTTCCATGCCTTCCCATTGTTAAGGCCACTCAAAGTGGATGAAACCAAATCATCATCATCTGGCATTACATCAATCACTGCTAAAGCAACTGCAATGCTCCTCACCTTCAATACATACTCATTGATAGACATTTTCCCTTTCTTCAAAGCATTCAACTCTTGCTTGAGTTGAATATTTTTGTGCCTTTGTATTTACTGAAAACATGCTCTTAAAAATTGTCCAAGCTGCATATGAAGTTTATACATTCCTGATATGTCACAGCATAGTATTATCAATGACTATAGATAGCCAGTACATCACCTTTTTGTCTTTCGCATTCCACTCTTTCCATGCTTTTAACTCATCTGCAGTCGAAGGCATACCCAACTTTGGCTCCTTTTCTTCACCTGAGACAAAATCATAAAGGCCATTTCCAATGAGGAAGTTTGTCACATGGAACTTCCATGAAGGTTAGTTGTTCTTGTCGAGCTTCTCAATAATGGGATTTCCATTGTTCTCTGCCATTATCACAAAAAAGGATACAAAAAACAAGCTAATCTTGTGCAATCTTTCACAATATGTGCATAGCAATACACCAAGCAACCTTTTTCACATTGATTGCTCAATAGTACATGTAATCTGCAACATATTTGCAGATAAGCCTTATATTTGCTTCTTGCAAACACCTCAAAAATTACAGATTCGCAATCTGTAACCTGCGCATCTACTTTTGGTCAATACAGCCAAAATCACAGTGTATCTTGAAATTGTTGTCCGTAGCCTTGCGGCTCTAAAACGAGACCTGAAATGGCCTCAGACACCCAAAATATCAGTAGAATATATAGTGCTCTACTTGCACACCAAATCTCACAGCAATCTGAGATTTTTGCTCGACTCTACTTCCCGTGCCTCCACAGGCACTATCCAAGAGAAAGAGTGGAAGAATGGGAGAGCTTCTTACCCGTTGCTTGCTTGCTCGAACCTTGCTTCTTCTCCTTCACTTCAGCCTTCAAAATCAGCCTCTCTCAGTGGCACGGCTCTGATACCATATCAAGAATTGCATGGTGGGGGGACTTGCTTGAGCTGCTACGCCAAACACACACTATATACACAAGAGGAAGCTCACTCAAGAACATAAGAAGAGAGATGGAGGCCAAAACGTTTTCTTACTGGTTTTTTTTTTCTTCCTTCACACACTATACAATATACACAAAGTATAAATAAGATACAACATAAAGGAAAGTGGCCTTCTATGTCAAACAGTGCATAACCGACTACACTAATTGACTGTCGCTATGTCTTTGCCAGCTGTAAGTGTAACAAGCTAAATATAACAAGTGATAAGTCAATGGCCATGTGAGTATCATAATGACCACCAACATGCTAAGTGTAGATGTGCGGACCCATCTAGACAGGCGGTCCATCATCAATGTCCGTACATGCTTGCCATCTCAACATGTGGTTATAGCAGTAGTAGTGGTTTTCTTGTTTGTTACTGTTTTTGTTATTGTTGTTGTTATTACAATTGTAGTAATAGTTTTTTTGTTTTCTTGTTTATTATTTTCTAGTTTTCTTATTTGTTGTTGTTGTTGTAGTGGTAGTAGTAGTAGTTTTTTCTATAGTAGTAGTAGTAGTAGTAGTAGTAGTAGTAGTAGTAGTAGTAGTAGTAGTAGTAGTAGTAGTAGTAGTAGTAGTAGTAGTAGTAGTAGTAGTAGTAGTAGTAGTAGTAGAAGAAGAGAGAGATATATGTTTTGTTAAAGAAAATGAGAGAGGATAGTGGTAGTGGTACTGGTAGTTGGGGTCGTGGTTATGGTCGTGGTCATGGTCGTGGTCATGGTCGTGGTCGTGGTCGTGGTCCTGGTCATGGTCGTGGTCGTGGTCGTGGTCGTAGTAGTAGAGAGAGATATATGTTTTGTTAAAGAAAATGAGAGAGGATAGTGGTAGTGGTACTGGTAGTTGGGGTCGTGGTTATGGTCGTGGTCATGGTCGTGGTCGTGGTCCTGGTCATAGTTGTAGTTATCATAGTCGTGGTTGTAGTAGTAGTGGTGGTTTTCTTGTTTATTGTTGTTGTTGTTGTAGTAATAGTTTTTTTTTCTTTTTTATTGTTGTCTAGTTTTCTTATTTGTTGTTGTTTTTGTAGTAGTGGTAGTAGTAGTAGTTTTTTCTTCTTTTCTTGTTTGTTGTTGCTGAGTAGTAGTAGCAGCAGCAGCAGCAGTAGTAGTAGTAATAGTAGTAGTTGTTGTTGTAGTAGAGAGAGATATATGTTTTGTTAAAAGAAATGAGAGAGGGGGAGGAAGAGAAAAACGAAGAAGAAATGAGAGAGAGGGAATAAACATTCATCATAATAAAGAAAGAGAAAAAGAGAGAGAGATGGAATGAAAGGAGATAATGAATGGATAAAAAATAAAGAGAGTGGGTGGTGAGGTCTGGTGCAACACCATGAGACGGAAAACACTCCGATATACATTAATTTGTGGGTGGTTGGGTGCAAACTTTACATACGTTAATTTTTGTTGAGTTACAAGAGAAGAAATCCATTCTCAAACAATTTAAGAAAGAATAAAAGAATGATAACAAAAACAAATTGTTTATCGTAACATAGACAAAATGGAAAACGATGAAGGTCTTGATGTTTAAGATCGCAAGGCATATCTTAATCAGCATGTCCCATGTCCTTGCTCTCAGGAAATTAGACAAAACCGTTGATTGTCTATAGAACACATATGACGCTTCAGCGAGTTTTAATCTAAGATCATTGATCAGGCAATCTTGGATTTTGAGCAAATGGTAAGAAAAGTTAATATCAATCATGCATTGTACTTGCAAGCTAATTGAATACCATATACAAAAAGATTGGGTGTAGCTAGAAAATTTTCTATCCATGGAGGTGACGTCTCGTCCCAAGGAGGAGTGCACCCTTTGCGGCCAATTAGAAGAGTTCGTGGGCGTGCGACGGATGGAGTGCATGAGCCAATCCACCATTTGGAAGGTACTACCCAATCTATACCATCAATACCAGAGGAGACAGACAACATTGATTCCCATGGATGTCGAGACTTCTGATTTGCTGAGAGAGGAAGCATCCATACCATCATATGATGGGTGTGGAGTATCTCACCTGAAGACACTGCTTGCACTCCTAAGTGTGCAAGCAAAATACGAGTAGCGATGCAAGTGTGACCGAGTTGATCAAGTACCATGTACGTACGCTTCGTTGATTTCTTTTCGGCACTATCATTAAAAACATTTGTTCTTTTTCAAGGTGTTTTATGATATTTCTCAGGTTACTCAAGTATCATATATTACCACTTGCAAATACCATGCCTGAGTCTCGTGATGATGCATGACATTTTTTACAAAAGCTTGGCATGGACTACAACAGTTAGACTCCCAAAGGTCAGGAACCATGAAGAAGATGGTATATCAAGGACGCGCCGCTTTCTTGCTAGAGGGTCATGAACTCAAGGAAGGTTTACTTGGACGACCTCCAACACGCATGAATGCCCAAAGCTAGTACGAGCTAAAAATGGTCCACGGGAGTCACATCCAAACGGAATGCGACGGTTCTCAGTTTTCTACAAGTTGCCATATTGGACCCACTTACAGATCAACCAGTTGTTGGATCCCATGCATATTTTCAAGAACATGGGCAGCTTGCTATGGGACCACATCACAGGAAAGAGAGAGACTATAAGGGCACGAATGGATTTGAAGGGGGTACGCAAGATGGAGGCGCTTTGGCTACAGTCAAGTGTTGATGGTTGCTTGCAACTACCTCGCGCTCCTTGGGTTTTGTCCACTAAAGAAGAACTCATTGTGAAGCAAATAGTCAAGTCTATCCGCACTTTGATGGGTATGATGCGTTTTCTCAGTTCTGTGTTTTCTAAATACGACCAATTATCAGGGCTAAAATTCCATGATTGGCATAAGATATGCCAAGTTTGTACTACGAATGGATTGTAAGTGTCATGCACATTTTGCTATTTGGAGTGTAGTCATTGTTCATAATGCTTTCTCATTTGTGGCAGTGCACTGATTCTTTAGGATCCATCTTGCTCAAAACAGCAACTCTTAGACTTGGAACTACAAATTCCATAGGAACAATTGCTTCCAGGCCATAAACCAAGCTGAAAGGTGTAAGTTCGATTGCAACTTTATATGCTGTCCTAAAAGCCCACAATGCTGAATCAAGTTTAATATCCCAACCTTCCCAATTTTCTTCAACAATTTTCTTCAAAATAAGAAGCAAAATCTTGTTGGAACTTTCATCTTGACCATTAGCCTGAGGATGATAAGGAGTAGACTTTTTGTGGAGAATCATATCCTGATAGTCAGTTCTCTGATCACTTGATTCAGGAAATGCTTCCCCCGATTCACTGATCAACTCAATACGATAGCCAAATCTGGTCATAACATTAGAGTACAAAAACTTTGCCACACTTGATGCCTTATTATCCTTTAATGCCTGAGCTTCAACCCACTTAGTAGCATAATCAGTATAAACTAAAATGTATCTATTACCTATCCTTTTTGCAGCTGGTTTAATGGGGCCAACAAAGTCATCCCTCACGTTTGAAATGGCTCAAGTGGCAACAAAGGATGATATTGCATCCTATCCCTGTCAAGTGGTTGACCTTCCTTGAGACATTGCAAACATTCTTTGGCATACTGATGAGCATCTTTCAACACAGTAGGCCACCATAACCCTGCTTGTAGTATTTTCCTGCCTGTAATCTCTCCAAAGAAATAACCTCCTGATAGTCTGGCATAAGCTTCATGTAACACTGCTGGTTGCTCAAACTTAGGAACATACCTTCTTAAGATATTATCAACTCCCCTCCTGTACAATGTATTCATAATAACCTAAAACATTCTGCTCTTTAGTGCCAATCTCCTCCTGCGATCTGTTAAAAGGTGTGCAGGCATAATGCCTGACTTCAGAAAATGCAGCATCTGATCATAATATGAATCAGGATCAAGAACCTGAACCTCAAAAAGTTCAGCATCATGTAACTGATTAGAAACTCCAACTTCAAAATCATCATTTTCCAATCGACTTAAATAATCAGCTATAGCATGCTCTTTCTTAGGAGTATGAACAATTTTGAGATCAAACTCGTGTAATAGCAACATCCATCTTACTAATCTACCTGTCAATTGAGGCTTATTTACCAAAAACAAGAGTGCTTGATGGTCAACATGAAAGATGACTAGGTTGCCCAGCAAATAATGTCTGAATTTTTGCACTGAAAAAACCATTCCAAGTGCTTCTCTTTCAGTTACTGAATAGTTTTTTTCAGTAGTAGTTAATCTCCTACTTGCATAATAAATTGGTCTGTACCAACCAGATACTTTATCCTGCTTTAGAACAGCTCCCACAGCCAAATTAGATGCATCAACAAAAATATGGAAATGTAAATCCCATGCTGGAGGTTGCAAGATTGGAGCCACCACCAACATTTTCTTAAGAATACTGAAGGCTCTCTCATGATCCTCCCTCCAAACAAACTGCATCCCTTTCCTAGTGCGAGTTGTAAGAGGAGAACAAATATGTGATAAGTACCTTAAATACCTACTATGCCACTTAACTTGGCCCACAAACCTCATGACTTCCTGCACATTACTTGGAGCTTTAGCTTTTTGAACAGCTGCAATCTTTCTGGGATCAATACTCATGCCTTCTTCTGACAAGATATGACCCAAAAACACACCCCTTTTAGCTTCAAAGACTGACTTGAAAGGATTTAATGACATACCAAACATTCTGCATCTCTGAAAGCATAACCTAAGATGTTTGAGATGCTCTATCCTGCTACCAAATACACAAAAATCATCAATAAAGACCCTCATAAAAGTTGTTAGATAAGGCTCAAATGTCTTATGAGTAGCTCCCTGAAACTCAGGTGGTCCATTTTTCAACCCAAAGTTCATAACTGTGCTAACATAAGCTCCTCACTCTGTGATGAAAGATGTCTTATCCATGTCTTCCGGATGCATCCTGATTTGATTGTATCATGAAAACCCATCCAGAAAACTATATATCTCATGACTTGCCACATCGTCTAAGAGAGAATCAGTAAAAGGAAGCCGAAAAGGATCAGTAATAGTAGCTGCATTTAATTTCCTATAATCAACAAAAACTCTGATCTTCCCATTCTTCTTTGGCACCACAACAATAGGAGATAACCAAGTAACCTCATTGACTGGTTTGATGAACCCAACTCTCAGGAGCTTGTCAATTTCTTCCTTGACCTGTTTGGCATAATTAGGATTCATTCTATACCTCTTCTGAACAATGGGCTTAGCATCTTTCTTCAAATTTATCCTGTGTTGACACAGAGCTGGGTCAAATCCTTTCATATCTGTGTAATCCCAAGCAAAGATATCTCGAAACTCTTTGCACAACTAAATTAGATCCTGCTTGAAATTGTCCTCAACAAAAATACTAACCTTGATAGGTTTAGGCTCTCCTTCAATATTCAAGTCAAGCTTCTGAACCTCATCATCAACAACTCTTGCAGATCTTCTCATTGTATGCTCATACCTTAATTCAACCGCACAATAGCTTTCTGCCCCTCTTCATCTAATACACCTAAACTATCCATGAAATTGTCCATACTAGCTTGCCGTTTTGCAGGTCCTTCTTGCTGCAAAACTTCAGGATAAACAATGCCTTGATCGTGAATTAATTTATCCTACTCATCCCCTGACCTATCCTGAAATTCAGGATGCTCCGGACCTTCAGGAAGACCTTCTGCTTGATGTCCAGGACTGATTTTGACCTACAATTTCAAGAGGTTGATGCTCCAAAAGAACATTTCCAGCCAGATGAGGCTGCTCTTGATACCCTTGTATAATGCCATCAACATCTATCTCAAAAACTGGAACCACAGAAGGATTTTCCTGAAGAAATAATTCCTCCTCATTATCTTCTACTTCATCTACAAAGTTAATAGTCTCAGCCACCATAGGTCTAGCTGAACTTTTCAAGATAACCTTATTAACTGTAGACAACCTAATTTTCTTAAGTCCTCTTGGAATACAAACATAATCATTTTCCCAATCCTGCTTGAGTTTAGCCAATCTAAACCACGGTCTCCCCAAAAGCATTGCATAAGAGTCTCCAATTTTTTACATTCTCAGCACAACAAAGCTCACCCTGAACTTTAGACCGCCACTAAAATTTGTTGATTTATTAAGATACCCAAAGGCTGTAACCTCCTTTGATCTGCCATCTGGACCTAAAATGGGGCTGGTAAAATCTTCTCCTGCTTAGTTGCCAAATATGTATGTTTAGGAAGTATATTAACTCCTAAACCTCCATCCAACAGGACATCATCATGTTTTCTTCCTGCATAATCAACTTGAATAGTAGGTACTTGGTAATCCACAACCTCCTGCTGAGTTGGTATGACAGGAATTGCTTGTTCTTGATCCATTGTACCTTGAAGGACTTCTTGCTACTTCTGCCTGATCTTCAAGAGTAACTTCTCTTTAAACCCTGGTATCAAATCCAAAACTTGCTCCAAAGTCAACTGCATGGAACACTTAGCCAAAGCTTGAAACAACTCTTCTAAACCTCCTTGTTGTAATTTTTTAACATTTCTACTATCAGGAAACTGTTCCTGATGATCAAGAACCTGATCCTGTTGTTCAAGAAGTTGGTCCTACAGTTCAAGAAGTTGGTCCTGCAGTTCAAGAAGTTGTATGCCTGAAGTCCCTACATCCCCAACTTGATCAAATTCAACTTCTTTAGCAAGTTTTTGCAACTTTATAACTTGTTTGGTTGCCTTTTTTCTTGTCTTTTCTTGTTCTTGCCAATCAAGCTTCTTGCTAGCTTGGCTTCTAGTGACCGCTAAAACCATTGATTCATCCTGACATTCCTCTACTTCAATATAATTAGAACAATCACAATTAACATGCATACTGATAGCATTAGTGTTACCGAAGACCTCTTTTGCCTCTTCTTGAACCTTTTCCTAGTAAATTTCCTGTCAGTGAGCAGTTCATGTACCTTCAGGAGTTTGCCTATTGTCATCTTGATCAGGTAAGTCTATAAGGACTGCTGCAACTGGGGCAGGTGGATGTTGTTGATGAGATGCTCCTGCAGGTCTTCCGTCATTGCGGGACCTTGCTACCGGCATTCCTCTCTCAGTCTTATGCCTTGCCCAAAGCTCACAGTTTGGTCCAACAAAGTGTCCTTGACCTCCACAATAATGGCATGCTCCCGTTTGTGTAGTTTGCTGTTGTGCTTGAAAATTTCCCCAAGGCTATCTAGCTTGCATTCTTCTAGGTCCTCAGAAGGGTCTCTATGGTATAGTGTTAGGAATAACCTGATTCATTGTAGCTGGTTGAATAGGTCTCGGTCTTGCTTGCATCAATGGCATCTGCTGTGCCATCCTAACATTAGGATTATACCAGCAAGCCCTAGTTTCATGGCCCTTTCTCTGGCATATCTCACAATGCTTTTCCTTCTTCTTATTTTCAGAAATACCCAAATCCTTTAGCTTCTGTTTTAACATTTTGTCTAACTTGCTGTCCCCACTGACTTCTTCCTATCTTTTTCCTTTGCTTTCTTCTTTTTGTCTTGGCTGATCCTGATTTCTTCTTCTTCTTCTTCTTCCTCTTGCTAAAATTATCTTCATCAGAGTCACTGGAATCATCATCAAAATCTGAGCTGTAATCCCTGCCCTCATCTTCACTCTCTGTATCAAAATCTGATCCTGAATCTGCCTCAGAATCTGAATCCGAAGAGTCCTCATCTTTACTATTCTTAGACCTAGAGGTACCAAGTCTTTTTTCCACTCTCATAGCTGCCCTAATCATTGTATCCAATGTATCATTCTCGCCCATCTCAACATTGGCAATGGGGTTCCGAATCTTACCTCTCAAACCCTTCATAAAGTAGGTAATCTACATTTCAACTGAAGGTGTATCATCAGCATGCAACCTAGCAGATTCCTAAACTTCTAAGCATAATCCTCCACCAACATAGCCTTTTTCTTGATTTTCTTAATCTTCCTAAGAATGTCTCCCGGAGTTTTATCTTTACGAAACCTGCCCAAAAATGTTGTTTTTAAGGCATCATATGAATTAAAGGCTGCCATACCAAAACTGGCAAACCAATCCATAGGTTTTCCTTGAAAGGTGGCAGCAAAGTGTTGCATTTTAACCTTATCCCCGTACATTTGATTGAACCCACTGGCTGTCCACCTGGTCTCAAATTGTGCCACATGGTAATCAGGAACCTCTTTTTTCTTGCCTGAAAATTTGGATGCACGAACCTTTGGATTAACCAACTGATTTGGATTCATTTCCAGTCTCTTCTTGGGCTTCCTTGGAGGTGGTAATGGGTTAAAATTCAAAACCTTCTGAGGTGTAATTCTAGCACTTCTTAACAAAAATGTTCTTCCAAGCACTGCATGCTGTAACCTCTCAAATGTCTGTCTAGGAGGAGTATCCTGCTGGTCAAGAGGTAATATGCCCTCATCATCTGACAAAGTTAGAGATTCTGATGAAGTGGCAAGAGAATGATAAACTGTTGAGGTACTTGCACAAGCACCCCCTTCCAAAGAAGTTTTTCCAACATCAATAAACTGCTCCTCATCCAGCTTGAACAAACCCTCTTTTCCACCCCTATCATCCAACCCGGCAACCTGCTGCTGCTGTCTTGCCAAAGTCTCCCTGATTTCTCAGGACTTGCTTCTAGTAAGAATAGGATTGGATAGATAAGGGTAATTTTCTAACATAAAGACTACCCATAAAAGGCACCTTACCCGATCCCAATGCCATCAGCATTCCTGTCGCCTGAATCTCCTAGAAGCTGATTCCAGATCTGCACCTGAATCAATAAATCATGTTCCTAAACCTGGCAAGGATCGCCAAAGTGTTTTGGCCTTCTAACACACCATAACAATCACAAAACATCATTCTGCCTGAATACACAACAATACTGAAAAGAAACTTCTTGAATAGATTTCTAGCCTTCATCTCCACATAATATTCACGAAATACATTCAAATGCAGATCAAACATCATGCTCAACAACATAAAATTACTGATCGTTGAACACAACACTGTTTTCATTCACCATAATCATCATTGATTGAATAACATGAAAGAGAATAACATTAACATTCAAGACACGATAAGAAAATGATAGGATCAAATATTAGTAGTCATTCTTGAGTGCTACCCACAATCATATTCCATTCATGATAAAAAACTGAATACTCGAATACAACTACTTGACATTTTTGGACCTATGACCTGACTTTTAGGTGACACATCATATGAAGTATGAAGACTGCTTTACATATGCTGACCCAAAAGACTACATGCATACTAATACTAATGTATGAAATAGTACTAAATAAATGGAAGAATCTGAGCCCTAACAACTACCGATCGTGATCGCAGGATACCTTACTCCAGAAATATGCAGGGCAATTTACAGGTTGTTGACTTTAGTGCAATGGATCTCATAGGAGGAGATTAAGACGTCCTCTATTGAATTCGCGAGGCAGGGAGCAGTGGAGACGATCTATCTCTTTGAGAAATACTTGCCAACTAGCATGCTCACGATACAAATGCACCTTCTTGTGCATCTTGTAGATGAATTGGAGATTGCTAGACCTGTCCATATGCAATGGATATTCTTCTTGGAGTGCTTCAAGAAAGCCCTGAAAGGCTTTGTGCGACAACGAGCTTAGCAAGAAGGTAGCATGATTGAAGGTTGGTTGGTGTCTGAGGGCACTAGTGCATATTTCAAAATGGCTACCAACGGTGGATCCAGACAACAGTATACTATGGTCGCCGCCGCTGAAGGATGATGATAGACTGACCAGAGATGTGATCGCTGAAAATGGGGTAGAAAAAAGAATAGATGTTGCAATGGAGGAGAAAGTGAATTGCTTTCGTATGTTGCACCATGCCTCTATGGAGATGTGGCTTGCCAAGTACCAGCAAGCTAGGCAAGATCGAGAGGAAGCACGATTTGAATTTTGATGTAGTACACTCCACATCAACCAATTCGATATCCCAAGGGCATGGAGGAGATGCTGCGGTTTATGTCAACGCGATGGTTGCATGGAGCTTTGACCGCATCGTCTCGCGAAGGGACGGAGGTCTCAACCGAGGAGTGGAAATCTTTGAGGGGATGTAGTCCAAAGGTGATGACATGGTTAGGGTTTGTCATTTTTATATTTTACATGCAACAACTAATTGAATGTTTCAATGTACAGTACAAAATATATAGTGCAACGTGGTCACTAGATGATATTTCCGCGTGGAGCGTATTGACAAAATGCACTCCCCACAACAGACTATGGTATCATGGCAAGGTTTGTCAAGATTGTGGGAGAGAAGGAAGGAGTCTCACTTGTAGCTTTCTTGCTTGCACAATGGGGGAATACACACAAAGGTGGAGGCTGAAAATAGTTTTCCTCTTCTTAGTTGTGTGAGCCAAAAAGAACTCTAGTACATAGAAATAGAAGAACCCTATATATGGGTCTCAAAACCAAACTCAACTAACTAAGGTGGCATACTAACTGAGCCACGAACTAGAGTAGATAAGGATAGCTGTAATCTAGCTATTATTCATGGGTGGTGTACCAACCGCATCTGAACTGACAAGTCGGTGACATAAATGCACAACGGTCACCTTGGCATATCATGAGTGGAGCTCAATATCTCAACACTCCCCCTCGAGCTCAATCCCAATTCCTGCACACCAAGCAGGTCTCTGAACTTGCGCCCAATGCCTTCGTAAATATGTCAGCTACCTGATCCTCTGTGCTGACATAAACTAGATCAATAAGACCTAGTAAAACCCTCTCCCACACATAGTGATTATGCACCTCAATGTGCTTTGTTTTAGCATGATAGAGTGGGTTATTTGCCAAGTGTATACTACTCATGTTGTCACAATAAATGACAACTGGCCCATCTGTAGGCTGATGCATATCATAAAGTAGCTTATGCAACCAAGCTACCTCACATGAAGCCATTGCTGCACCCCTGTACTCAACCTCTGTGCTCGACAAGGCAAATGTAGGCTGTTTCTTGCTGCTCCAAGGGACTGCAGCACTCCCAAAAGAGAACACATATCCACTGGTAGATCGTCTATCAGAAATACTACCAGCCCAATTAGCATCAGTGTATCCATGCAACTGTATCTGAACCCTAGTCTCATAAAATAGTCCATACTGCAATGTGGACTTCACATATCTGAGTATGCGTCTAGCCGCATCCAAATGCGGTTTCCTTGGAGCCTGCATAAATTGACTTACCAATCCAACAACATAGCTCAAATCTGACCTAGTAATAGTCATATAAATCAAACTTCCTACTATGTGTCTGTACATAGTAGGGTCTTCCAGAAGCTCACCTGCATCTGCGCTCAGCTGCACATTCTCCTCCAAAGGAACTGAAATAGGCTTACAACCTATCATCCCAGATTTGGACAGCATGTCCAATCCATACTGCCTCTGCAAGAGCCGTATCCCACTTGGTGATCTAATCACCTCAATGCCCAAGAAATAATGCAGCTCTCCCAAATCCTTCATCTCAAACTTCTGCTTCAATAGCATTTTCACATGAAGGATATCTTCATCACTGTCACTTGTCATAATCAAATCATCAACATAAATGACAAGTAGCATAATACCTTTCTCTATTTTTCTCACATAAAGTGAGAAATCTGCCTTGGAAATCTGAAAGCCAATAGTGACAAGATACTGTCCTATCTTGTCAGACCATGCTCTAGGTGCTTGCTTCAAGCCATACAATGCTTTCTTCAACCTGCAAACAAACTCAAGATGAACAACATGCACATAACCTAGTGGCTGCTCCATATATACCTCTTCTTGCAAATCACCATGCAAGAAGGCATTCTTTACATCCATCTGATGTAAAGACCATTCCTTTGATGCAGCCATAGCAATGACTGCTCTTACGGTTGCCATCCTTGCAACCAGACTGAGTGTTTCTTCATAATCAATGCCATATGTTTGTGCATACCCCTTGACTACTAATCGTGCCTTATATCTATTCACAGAACCATCTACTTTGTGTTTCACCTTATAAACCCGCTTACAACCAATTGCATTCTTATCTTTAGGCAAAGGTACCAATTTCCATGTAGCATTTGCTTCCAAGGCATCCATTTCTTCATCCATGGCTTTCTCCCATTTTTATTTTCCCATGGCTTGCTCAAAAGAAGTGGGTTCAGGTTCCTGTATCACTTTGACCATATATGCATAGTGAAGGGCTGTAAGTCCATCATATTTCAGCCTATCCACAGGATACCTAGCTCTGGTAGACCTGCGCAAAGTAGGTTCACTCCCAGACGCTCTCAAAGCATCCCTGATATTCCTTACTCCAGGTGTAACAATAGAAGGAATACCCAACTCATCATCAATGCTCTGTTCTGAGCCACTGGATTCACCATCCACATAAGAGTGACCTACATTCACATCACATGGGCTGATCTACCTTCTCTTTTCCTTTTCCTGATACCTGAATATCACTATCTGCATTGCTTTGAGAAGATTCTCCTGATCTCAATTTGCCTGTCCATGGTGAAGAATGTGAACCACTGCTAGAGGACGCTCGAGGTCCATTAATATCTTGTGACTGCTGTTGTGAATTCTTTGCAGCATTACCATTTTGTGCATCTACATTATCAATCACATTTACTGGTTTATACCAGCTACTCATCTCATCAAAAACAACATCTATGCTCACTGTAAACTTACGAGTAGAAGGGTTATAGCATCTATACCCTTTCTGCTACAAAGAGTAACCAATAAAGATGCACTTCTCGGCTTTTGGATCCAACTTGGATCTCAACTCATCTGGCACATGAACATAGGCAATGCAACCAAAAATTTTCAAATGAGAAATATCTGGTTTCCTACCAGTATACCTCTCCTCTGGATTCATCCCATGTATTGCTACAGTGGGAGTCCTGTTCATTATGTAGACTGCTATAGCAACTGCCTCAGCCCAATAAAAATCTGGCAGGTCTTTTTCATTGAGCACGGCATGAGATACCTCTCCAATATGCCTGTTTTTCCTTTCTGCAATTCCATTTTGTTGTGGGGTATGACTGCATGAATATTGCTGCTTTATGCCATGCTCCTACAGGAACCTTGCAAACTCATTTGAGAGGTACTCTCCCCTCCATCTGACCTTAGGCATTTTATTTGCAGGCCTGTTTCTTTTTCAACCATAGCTTTAAGAGTTTTGAAATACCCAAAAACTTCACTTTTCTTTTTCATAAAATACCCCCAAACTTTTCTGCTATAGTCATCAATAAAAGTGACGAAATAATGATAGCCTCCAAGAGATGCAGCTTTAGTAGTCCACATATCAGAGTGGATTAATTCCAATGGCTTCTTACTCTCTTGAATATGTCTAGGAAATGGTTTTCTTGCCTGTTTTTCAAACTGACAGGCTTCATATACCTTATGCATTTCTGCAACCTTGAATTTAGGCAATCCTGCAACAATATTTTGGGCCTGCATTGATTTAAGGTGCTATACATTAACATGACCAATGCGTTTATGCCAGATATCAATATCTGCAACTACACCGGTCCCATGTGCAAACATTGCTGCACTCAATTCAGACATGTCTGCATCCAATGTAAACATTCTACCCTTCTTCTTTCCTTTTGCTATCAAGCGACCTTTATTTTTCATATCCTCAACAAAGCATCCATGAGGATTAAATCTTACCTGCAAGCCCTGCTCAACCATTTGACCAACAGAAACCAGATTCTTGGTGATATTCGGGACATGAAATACATCGGATAGGTATTTCTTTTTCCCATCCTGCATAGACAAAGGAATTTTTCCAATCTACACAAAAGGATGTGCAGTATCATCACCAGTCTCCACAAATCTTGGTTTTTCCATTTTCCTTGCATCATCCATCCATTTTGAATGACCTATCATGTGGTTTGATGCACCTGAGTCAACATACCATACATCGTTGCTTTCTTCTACACTTGTCACAGAATTGTTCATGTGCTGCACCATAAACAAATGCTCATTTCTGTCATCACCCTGTCTACTAGAAGATGCATAATTCCCTTGTTGCAATTTTCCATTCATGATGTCATTCTGCTTTTTATAGTAGTCTTTAGTCATATGACCCATTTTACCACAGTAGTAGCATTCAACATTGCTATTTGCATTTTGGACTCTTTGCCATCCACCACGACCTCTTTGGCTCCCCCTGCCTCTAGAGTTACCACGTCCTCCTCCATAGGACTGGTTTTCTTGAGTTTGCTGCATATTGTGATTTCTACCATGGCCTCCAGATCAGCCTCCTCCACCTCTGCCTCTACCTCTTCCAGCATTTGAGTAGAAGACAGCTTCTTTTGAGGTTCCTCCTGAAGAAGATGCACAACCATTTCTCTGCTCCTCAGAAATTAGAAAAGCAATCAACTTCTCAAAATCAGGAAATCTTTCACGGATAGAAATGGATGTTCAGAACTGTGCATAATCCTTTCCTAGACCATTCAAGGTCACAAAAACTAAATCATCATCTTCCACTGGCGACCCAATGGAAGCAAGTGCATCTGTAATCTTCTTCACCTTCATGTGGTAGTCATTGATGCTCATATTTTCTCTTTGCACATTGTGCAACTCTTGCTTGAGCTGCATTTTCCTGGCTTGCGTATTTGTGCTATACATTTTTGACAAAGTATCCCACGCCTCCTTTGGCGTACTTGCATCCTGAATATGCACAATCATAGAGTCTGAAATGCTGATAGACAGCCAATAGAAAACTTTCCTGGCTCTCTCATGCCATGCTTTAAATGCCTGCATTTGCTGTTGATTGGGAACATCAAGAAGAACTGGTTCTTCTTCATTTCCTGCAACAAATTCCCAATATCCTTTTTCCATGAGGAAATTCGTCATTCTAAACTTCCATGCTTGGAAGTTTTTCTTGTCAAGCTTTTCAGTTACAATCTGTGAAAGAGAATCAGACACCATTACAGAACACTGCAAAAAGTTCTATCACTGCAAAAAACACAGCTTTACCCTCACAAGGGCAAATCTGCAAAACTGACGAAAGTGGTATTTGACCACACAGTCACTTCCTAGTGACGATTTTGCATAAACAAGAAACAAGGATGATTTTGTAACTCCCAATGTCTCTGTACACAAGCATACGATGCAATTTCTGTGGTAACTTTTCACCGACCTGTAGAATAGTGGTCGCATAGCATAAAACAAGGTCTTTTCGTGAGTGCGTGCAGAAAACTTCCGCCTCCAAAATAGGCCCTGAAATGGCCTCAAATAAAAAAAACAGAGCATATACTGCCCTCTTGCTACACCGCGAAGGGCATCTCAATCTGAGACAATGCACTCTTGCACTTTCCGGCTGTGCTACCTCTGCAGAGACTTGCTCCCAAAACAAAAAAATGAAAGCAACACTGGTCCTCTTACCAGAACACCGCGAACTTGGTTTGCTTTCTTGAGCTCCTTACCACGAACAAGGCTCTGATACCATGTCAAGATTGTGGGAGAGAAGGAAGGAGTCTTACTTGTAGCTTTCTTGCTTGCACAATGGGGGAATACACACAAAGATGGAGGCTGAAAACAGTTTTCCTCTTCTTAGTTGTGTAAGCCAAAAAGAACTCTAGTACATAGAAATAGAAGAACCCTATATATGGGTCTCAAAAATAAACTCAACTAACTAAGGTGGCATACTAACTGAGCCACGAACTAGAGTAGATAAGGATAGTTGTCATCTAGCTATTATTCATGGGCGGTGTACCAACCGTATCTGCAACTGACAAGTCGGTGACATAAATGCACAACGGTCACCCTGGCATATCAGGAGTGGAGCTCGATATCTCAACAAGGTTTGAGCAAGAGAGTCGACAACAAGCAATGGATCCAAACATGGTTATAGATGAGATTGAGTATTTTGGGAACTTGAAAAGTATTGTTATGGTGGATTACCGTAGCTTCTCCATGATACTATTCGATGTGCGGTGGTTCAAAGTGGTACTTGAAGGAGCTAGAGCAATAGTTGGACGAGGTCCATCTGAATTTCTCGAAATAGATTTTGAAAAAAATGGATGGATTTATGTGAAACCTTTGTGTTGCCTGCCCATTGTGAACAGGTGCATTAACTCATTTGTTTGTTAATTGTATTATGACATGGTATATGTCACAATAGTTAAATCTCTCTTGTACGTGTTTGTGAACATGTAGTCTTCTATCCAAACCCCCGAAAACCTCAATGGTGGTATATTATACCTTCAGCTCTCCGAAGTGCGAGATGATATGATCAAAGCGATGTTCCGAGTATAGATGAGGACAAAATGCAAATAGAGGGGTCGATATTGCAAGGGGTGAAGGCCACCAAAAGCGTGGAGCACATAGAGGAGCCAGCATCAGGTAACAATGATGGAAATACAGGAGTCCAAGAATTCTTTGAGAACGAGGTGGACTTATCCTTTTGCAGTGACATGTCTATCGACCTTCCAGTTTATGCAAAGTTGTATCAGGAGATTGACATGGGACCATAGGATACTTCATACTTGGAGCATCCACTTACTCAATTCGACGAATTGCTTATAAGGATACATAAGATATGCATTTTAAGTAAGATCATTTTTTAAAGATTTATATTACCGTGCTTTGTATGATTTAAATTGATTATACTAACATCATTTTTTGTCTGTGCAGGTGATCTTCATGGATACTTAGATCATCAGGATGAGACGAGGGATGAGCGATGAGGAGATGCAGGATATCTTTATGCACATGTCTCCAGATTAGATGGTGACATTCAAAGACATGGTGGACCAGGAGCTGACTCGGACATCATCAGGCCGCTCTCTTAGATCTACTTCGGCGCGATCAGATGCTTCAGTTTCGAGTAGAGGAGGTCGATGCTCTAGACTTGGGCCAGACAGAGGGAGTGCTTTAGGGGGATACTGCAGAGATTCAAATGCAGTGAGCCCGTGGTCGGCTTGGGATATAGGTGCTACTCCTCGCTCTCGTGGTGGTTTCAGAGAGCGTGGCTCGAGTGGTTGCTCTGGAGGCACGAACACAGTGTCTCTGTCTTGTCGTTCTGTTGGAGTTGCATCACCTCTGAGATTTATCACACCTATGGGGACGTCTACTCTAGCCACTTCGGCTTTTGCTCAGTCGTCTGCAGGTGGCACTCCTATGGGTGTTACTCCAATAGATACTACCCTAGTCGGTACACTATATGTATAGGGGTCTCCTGGATATGCCCAGGAGCATGGTCATAGGTGGGAGAGAACCCATCTTAGGCATACCCCAGAGGGGTATGCCTACCTTGTATATGATAGGTCAAGAGCCATCATCATGAATGATGAGGGGAGGAGGGTGATGGCTCGCATGAGAGAGTTGTGCCAACAAGTTTTTCAGCACAACGTCTTGGATCATTGAAAAAACATACCGGAGGGGAGCAAGGACTACATGGTAGAATCCTTGCATGAGGAGTTTTCGGTACCAATCGCAGCAGACAGGTTTTCTATGGGCTGGATGAGAGAGTTGTGCCAACAAGTTTTTTAGCACAACATCTTGCATCATTGAAAAAACATACCGGAGGGGAGCAAGGACTACATGGTAGCATCCTTGCATGAGGAGTTTTTGGTACCAATCGCAGTAGACAGGTTTTCTACGAGCTGGATGATGGAGTGCATGCACGCATATATGTCACACAGAAGATTGGATGCACACAAGGCACTCAAGAGTGGGGCTGCAAAGCCCGAGTGGTTAGAGGCGGATGATTGGCGTTGACTTAGGGAGGAGGCTACAGATTCTCCAAGACATTGGAGACAGTAGTGCGAGGCAGCGAGGATATGACTAGAGGCCGGAGTGATCCATCATCTTGGGAGTGGTGGCCACAGGACATATCTAGAGGACTTTATAAGTTTTTCTTTTGTTTTGCTTGCTTATTTTTTTGCAATATCCTTTGTATTGACAATCGTGTTTCTAACAGTTAGTATTTTGTTTTCTTTGCAGCACCATTACAAATTGTGATCCGACCGGCCTTGAGACTTGATATGCAGAGAGACATGGTCTCACTGCATTGATCGACCGATTTTATGGACGTGACGGCCCGATAAGCCACTCATATTTCTTGTTCGTAGTTACTATATTTAATTAGAATGCATTATTGTATGGTGGACTGATATGTAGTTGTTTCTTTTTTTGTAGAGTCTGCTCGATGCTCCTTTGCGGGCGGGACGAGCTTTCAGATGGCGATGATCTATAGCTCACCCTTGGATCCCTGGAGCTCACACACCCTTCTTTTTTGGTCACATGATCTGTGTAGACATTTTTTATGTAGTAGTGATATCTTGCCATGATTGTACGAGTCGCTTTCATTATCCGATCATGTATTTATTTCATGTATCAGTGTTATGATTTAAGTACACTTTGTCTTTATTTACATGATCATTGTACATAGTGCAGAAACTATTTTGTATGGCCCAAATAAAGCACATAGTGCTATATGTTGCCCTGCCACAATTCTTTTTTTTCCATATTACTGTTGCTATTAGTGTCACAAATTTACTGCACGCATCGTTATTGGTGTCGTTATTAGCATCGCAAAGAATCGTTATCAGTGTCGTTATTTGCGTCAATATCAACATCGCAAATGCGACGCTGATACTGAGGCAATTAGCGATGTTGAAAATGATGCTAATACCAACTGTTCTATGGCATTGTCAATAACAATGCTTTTTGCGATGACAGGCAAAATTTTCTTTACTTACATTTTTGTCGCTTTTAACGTCGGTATAAGGCCTATATCTTGTAGTGACTATTTTTTTAATAGCCATGTACTTGAGGTCTAGACGGAACCTCAATCCTGAGAAAGTACTTTAGCTCACCAAGATCCTTGACTTTGAATTTAGCACATAACATTGCTTTAATTTCAGTAATCCCATGATCATCATCTCCTACGATGATCAAATCATCAATATAAACCACCAAAAAAACATAACTATGCTCAGTCTTCTTTGTGAACATGGTGTGATCTACATGACCTATTTGAAAACCAAGTTGCTACAAATAAGTGCTTATGCAAGCATTTCATGCTCTTGGTGCTTGTTTCAACCCATACAAGGCCTTTTTCAACTTACACACATATGTCAGATAGTTAGGGTGTACATAACCCTCAGGCTCCTCCATATACACATCTTTAAGCAAGTCACCATTCAAGAATGTATTTTTGACATCCATCTACCATAATTTCCAGCCCTTGGAAGCCGCTAATGCAATGACTATTCTCATCATTGCCATCTTGGCAATCGGACTCAAAGTCTCCTCATAATCTAGGCCGTTTTGATGTGCATATCCCTTTGCAACCAGTCGGGGGATTTATACCTTTCCAATGAACCATCTGACTTACATTTCACTTTTTAAACACATTTGCAGCCAATGGGTACTTTGCCTTCAGGCAAACGGACCAATTTTTGTGTCTCATTTTTAGCCAATGCTACGTATTTCTTCATCCATGGTAGCACACCAACTCTCATATGTAAT
The DNA here is from genome assembly GCF_053477565.2 of Lygodium microphyllum. NCBI lineage: Eukaryota > Viridiplantae > Streptophyta > Polypodiopsida > Schizaeales > Lygodiaceae > Lygodium > Lygodium microphyllum. The sequence goes on from NC_141137.1 coordinate 155,377,134, forward strand.
AACTGCCTCACTGAACTTCGTAGACTCTGTGTCACCTAACACTTTAGTCATGTATGCATAATCTCTAGATGAATACCCACTATATGTCAGCTTATCAATTGGTTTTCTAATCCTTTCAGACCTCCTCAATTGCGGTGCACTCTGGGTTTGTGTCTCATGAGGCACAACATACCTGCTTTGCCTTTGCACCAGGTGTCATAACTAATGGTATGCCGAGTTCACTGTCAAGACTGTCATTGCTAGGTGACTCATGTCCAACTGTAAGTGGGCCAATCACATCGTCAAACATCTTTTCTTTGCCTTTATCCAATCTCCCCCTCACTGACATATCCGTCTCAGTAGACACAGTAGCATGATTGTGGAGTTGTCCTATCTGTAATATTCCCAACCGTGAATATTGACTTCCCGCACACTGCGTAAACCTTGTACAAAGGTTATCCCACATATTGGATTTACCGGCAGTATAATGTGTAACCTTCACGTGAGAAATCGAGACCATTCACATTGGCAAAGCGAGCCGAGGGTTCAAAACCGAAATTCCCGCATAAACACCCTCTTGGGAGGGGGCAAAATAGTTATTATTAAAGCAAATTTTTTTATCTTTATCCCTTTTCCCCAGCCAATGCATGGCTGGAGAAGAGGGAGTGTGGGGGAATGGGTCAAGGAAGAGTCGTGGGCTGCATGGGAGGGGGGGAAACCATGCAGTGGCCACGTGGTGGAGCTCACCTCTCTTCCCCCCATGCCTATATAAACCCCCATGCCTATATAAACACCCCCTAGGGAGAGGCTATGGAGGAGGTCGCCGTGCTGAAGGAGGTCGCCGTACTGAAGGAGGATCAGAAAAAAAAAAGAGAGGAGACGTGGCTGCCGCCATCACCATAGATCAGGGCGGCGTGGGAATAGAGGGGGGGGAAGTCGCTGGCCGCTGGGGAGCCGCCGATAGGCCGTCGCCATCCTCGCCTTGTTCACGACCCCTTCCCAATCATTGGTACCCCCCCCCTTGACATGGCCGCTGCTGCCCAAAAGCTTCTTAGAAGCTTCTTTAAGAAGCTTCTAAGGGGGCTTCCCTAAGCCCCCTTCCCACTAGAACCCCATAAGTCCATTCCTACCCCCCCCCCCCCCCCCGGGACTTTGAAGAGAAGAAGAAGAAGCTATAAAGCCCTCCCGCAAGACCCATCGTAAGAGGCTTTCCGCAAATAGGCTTCAAAGCCCACAAGCCATTCGTGAACCCATTCCTAGCCACCCGGGTTTTTCCTAAAGAACTCATAAAGCCCTCTTCCGCAAGCACCATTTATCCAAAGTCCCGCAAAGGAATCTCTTGCGCACGAGGGAAAAAGGCAAAGATCTGGAGGCTGCATACCAAGGCAAGTAAATTCATAGACCGCAAAGGCTAACCAGAAGCCGAAACCATGCCTACGATGGCCCCTAAAAAGTCACAAGGTGCGCCTGCGGGAGGTTCATCTCCAAGCATTCAAGTGGATATCTCCCCGAGCCCACAGACCCAGGTTTTTTTTATGATTTTGATTCTACACGAAAGTAATGCATTAGGTATGATAACCCTCACGGGATAGAAAGCACCTATGCATGTTCAAATTTACTAAGCCGAACTAAAAGGAAATTGAGGAAAATTTGTCTATTATCTCATGACATGAAATGGAGTTAATAATAATTTCAATATGATGATCGTGAGTGGTCTATCATCTTACGACCTTAGTATTATGTTGCCTTATCATGCTTTTCAAAGAAAGAGTCTAGAACACCTACCGCCTATCATTATAAGGCTAAAGTTATTAAGTGTATTTCGACTAGACATGGAAAGAATAAGCTTAAGTCGCAATTTAGGAAAAATCTTTATTGTAATGGTTCATGGCGAAAAATTGTTGACACCCGTAGGAGGTTATCCGAAAAGTAATGGTGGCATATCACAAATTGAATCTAGGGATTGGCATGTGGCATGTGCTTGCAAGAAAGAATATACCAACACTAACTCTACAGTAATCTCAATTAACTACGTTGTAGTTATGTAAGGGTTGCATGTTGCACTTTCATCGTGCATAAAAATTCATTCATCAAGTGTTGCCTTTAGGAAAGGTTGTAGGATTTAAACAAGCATGAGATTCTAAAGTGAAGATAACAAGGTAGCAGATATGATTATTTGAAGTAAGGCCTAGTAGGTCCTAAGAAAGTTGGTATCCAACTTATCATGTATTTTTACTTACCAATAAAAGATAGAGTGAGTCGCATGTTTACATGTATTGTGGTAGTCGAAACCATTTTTCTTCTTTAGATCTAGTTTATTATCTCTAGGGGAGGATTCATCCTTGTCGCGTGACAAGCATAGTGAATTACCCAAATCACCTAGCCTCAAAGGATTCGTATGGGTATGGTTCAGTCAATACGATAGATACCCCAAACACTAACTAGGGATTAGCACGTTAAGGATTCGGCCAAGTTTTCCAATTGTCGCTATGTCGAAACCTTCAAGCCCAATAGTCCTAACCACACTCCCAAAATGTTGAGTTAATTGGATGCTCATGTAAACAATAATCTAGGATTCCTACCTTAAGGACCAATCATTCCAAAATGATGAAAACTCGAATTGAGTTGGAACCCTAGGACTAATCGTTGTCCATTTAGAAAATTTAGGGATGGGTTGGGTAAAAAGACACCCTAAACCCTGCTTCTCGTCTGAAGTTAATTTCCGTGACCAGAAAATGCCATTCAATAGGTAAAATGATCTCTTGGAATGGAGGCGACACTTGTGCAACAAGTTGCAACGTCGCATAGCCTTGCGGGTTGATCGTAAGAAAGTTTTACCATTCCTTGGAATGAGGTTGGCAGGTTCTTGCGCAAGTTTAACTTGAAAAGGGATGGGTAGTCATCCTATTACATTGCCCTCATTAGGGAAAAATTGCCAAGTTAAGGGAAGTTAAGTAATTGCTCGGCGCAAATGATTAGTCAATAAATTAAAGCGACATGGTCGCCGGAATCTACTATTAATCAAACCTAAGGTATTGGTTAAGTTGGGTATGACCCTAACTCAAGGACGATAGGAATCTTGCCAAGTTGCAATTGATTCCGGATCGAATGCGGGATGCATTCGGAGAGAAGGAGTCACTCCTTAACAGTTTGCCAGCTAAACGACCACCGGAATTGATTGTGCTTGTAACAGTTTAGAAAGCACTGTTTGCATTGTTTGTTCAAGGAACTAAAGGATGAAAGATATATAAATGCTTCAGGTTGAAGGCCTGAAGGGAGTGGCAGCTCAGTTACCCCCGACTGCCTGCCTGACCCTAACCAAGGGGGTTGTTGACCGCGCCGGGAACGTGGACCGAACCCGCCGTGTGAGGTCTTTCCGTTGAGCTCTACTTGGAGCACGAGGACGCTTGGGTGCCAGGGGGGCTCTGGCCGTAAATCCCTCGCCTTCCGGGTCCTGCACAAGAGGCTAACGTGACTCGGGATTGGATCTCGAGGCCCGCATACTAGTCTACGGGCAGAAGCTTGGATTAGTGATCCCTAGCGGATTACTGGATAGCCTTCGGGCGGATTATGAACAAGCCTACGGGCGGAACTCCTTGTATTTCAAAGATAAAAGGATAAAATGATAATAAAGAAGTTGTTTGACATTGTTTTTCTTTATGTCCTGTGATAAGATTACGTGAAGGAACCAGTGCTTAACAGGGTTAATCAAAGAAGCTGTTTGTTATATGTCAAGTTTAATGTGGTAGGTAATTACATAACTAAATCAAACCAAGGAAAGTGCGGAGGATGGACCATGGGTCTGTCCTATGGATGGGTGGTCCCGGTTAGCCGGGAACTTTTCTCAAAATCTTCGACGAACAGAAGGATGATCATCGAAACGAATAACGAGAACGATGACTTAGAATTACCTATTACCCGATTCACGCTGTTTTAGGGGAACGGAATGGGACTATGCCTTATGGCAGAGAGGCCAAGCCTTGCATCCCTCTCGTTTCCCATTCTCCTTGAACCAAGTGCAGTATGAATCCGCTTCAGACCGGGCGTTTCTGCGTAAAGTAGTTCGATCGGGTCTGACGCTAGTTGCTGCTAGTTAACGACCAAACAGGAAAAACCTTAATTCCGGTCGATCCTAGGTGGGAAACGGCCGGGACACTTCCGCTACGTGGTAGACGCGGGGAGACCTAGATTGCAAAACCCGTAACATTCCATGGGAGTGCCGGGTGGAGTTCTCTAGACAGCCTTTCCGATGGACTGCCAAGACGTGTCCTAGAGGATTCTAGTGGACACGTTACACTATCAAAGGACTAACAATAGATGAACCATCACCTATCAGTCCACTCATAGATGTACTAGTTAAAGGATGATTTTCACCATAAGTATGGCTCGCTGGTCCATCAACAAAGACCTCTGCATTCGGATTACTATATCATGATAGCAGCTCATAAAAAACAATGTCCTTGTTGATGAGGGTTTCCCGAGTGGACGGATCATAGCATTTGTAAGACTTTCTCTCCTATGCATAGCCAATAAAAAAACTTTTGAGAGCTTTGAGGTCTAACTTCTTCCTCTTTTCATCAAGCACATGTACATAGGCAATGCAGTCAAATACTTTTAGGTGACTAATATCAGGCTTGTGCCCATACCGTTTCTCATACATAGTCAAATCATGAACCCTAGCTATAGATGCTTCATCCCAATAAGCATTTGGAAAATTATTTTCATTAAGCATTGACCTGGTAGCTTCCATAAGCACCCAATTTTGTCTCTCTGCCACACTAATATGTTGAGGTGTGTAACTGCATGTGAGTTGCCTTTTTATGCCATATTTAGCAAGGTATCTGTCAAACTCTCTGGATACTTATTCTTCACCTCCATCAAATCTCAGACATGAGATATAACTGCCAAGTTCATTTTCAACATGCTTCTCAAAGTCCTTAAAGACATCGAGCACCTCATCCTTGTGCTTTAGAATGTACAACCATGTGTATTGCTTGAAATTATCAATGAACGATACATAATACCTAACACCACCAAAAGACGCATTATGGAAAGGACCCCGTACATCCAAATGTATCAATTGCAAAGGCTAAGAACTGTTTTTGACATGTCTCATGAACATGAATCTTACTTGTTTCCCAAATTGAAAAGTAGGGCATACATGTCCAAGATTAGTGTACTTGAACTTCGGCAAGCCAAGTACAACCTCTTTCCACTGCATAATTTTCAACTTCTAAACATTAACATGATTGATGTGTTTGTGCCAGATTTCTACATCTCAAATTTCTCCATTATCATGGGCAAACATGGCTACCAAAAATTCCAGGATAGATGCATCCAAGGAAAATATGCTGCCATCTCTCTTGCCTTTGGCAATCAATTTGCAGTCATTACCATATTCTTCAAAAAAACAACCATCATTGTTGAATTTGACTTGTAGATTTTGTTCTGCCATCCAATCGACAGTAAATTCTTGGTAATAGAAGGTACATGTAGTACATTATGTAGGCTCTTCTTTCTGCCATCAAGCATGAGTAACGGAACCACATATGTATGCTAAATATCAATTTGTGTATCATCACCAATACCTACAAATCCAAGAGACCCTGCTGCTAACTCATCAAACCATTCGCCATGAGGAGTCATATGATTGGATGCTCCTAAGTCTATGTACCGTTTCTCATCTTTGCCTTACTTAGGCATATTAGGATTTTGAACTGTGTATGCCCCATTTAGTTGGTTCAATACTAATTGGGAATCCCCCTTTACTAATAACTAACGGATACCACCTTTCTTAGCAATATTTGACCCCATAATTAAGGCTTTGTATTCCACCCTGTTATTGATAAATCCAACCCTGAAATAAAATTCTAATTTCATCATGACTCTACATTGGGGGTCTTTAATAACTACCCCTATACTCCCTTTCTTGTTGGGACCCCTAGACACTCCATCAAAGTACATTATGTACGCCCACAATGGGTTCACACAGCCAGCCATGCATCAACTCTACTCTTAATTATGATAGTCAAACTTTAGCATGTTTAGAGGATGTACTAAAGGCTCCATCCCACCCTCTTTATTGAATGTAATAGAGATGCTCGTTAAGATTCATAAGCAATGATGGTAGAAGACTTTGATTTTCCAAACGAATGATTCATCCTCTTGCTCAATCACCTTATATCCTTTAAGCTTCCCTTGATGATATCTCTGCTCCAAGTATGGGTGTTCCAAATAAGTAATCAGCCGCCCTATCAACCTCTTCTATCTCTTGTATGTTCTTGATCAACCTAATATTGATCTGCAAGGCATTTATTTTGTTAGTACATTTAGAAATAATAAGGTTTAATCTTATTAAGATTAACATTATTTTTGAATTCCACTCTCTTAAGATCAGCCAATAATACTGTGGATTTATTCTTCTCTATTCTTACAATCTTGTAGGGACCGTCCCATTTGAGCTCAAGTTTTCCTGGAAACAGTTCTCTCCGTGCATCATAATAAAGAACTAATTTCCCCTTCTTAAATGTATATTTCTTCACTTTTAGATCATGCAGCCACTTCATCAATGCTTAGCTACTTTCTGGTGCAACACACTCTACATTTTAAGCTCATCTAAGTGGGCCAGAGTCATAAAGTGCTCGATAATTTAAGCTCATCTAAGTGGGATAGAGTCAAAAATCCTTCGAAGAGGGCATCCTCATCACCCAAATAATGATTGATTGTGAATCTTATGGTCGGCAACTCAATCTATAAGGGCAAGACACACTCCTCCCCAGAAACAAATTTGAATGGGTGTGGCCACTCACTCGTTTAAATGTCGTGTTATATTCCCACACCACCACATACAGTTTTTTATCCTAGTCACGCTTCTTTCAGACACTATTTTTGATAGAATATCCACAAGCTACTTGTTAGTGCTTTCAACTTTCCCATTTGGCTACGGGTTATAACGAGTCGTCTTGTTATGCTTAATTTTCTAGGCTTCTGTCAAGCTTTTAAACACCTTGTTTAGGAAATAGTTTTTGCGGTCCGATACTAATTCTTCTGGCGGACCAAATTGGTATATAATCTGCTCTAATAGGAAATTGACAGTCTCTTTTGCATCTTCCTTCCTTGTCGCTCGTGCTTCTAACCAATTTGTAAAGTAGTCAGTCGCTAGGATAATATATCGCCTTTGTGTAGTGGAGGACGGAGTGATAGAACCCACAAAATCAATGCCCCACTTTTCAAATGGAAGTATAGCCATAATTGGGCTAAGTGGTCACTTCCTATTCTCCCTACTGTTATACTATTGACAAGTATCACATCTCTTAGCATACTCAAATAAATCTTGGAAGATGGATGGCCACCAATATCTAGCTCTTAAGGCCTTCTGTGCCGTCAACCGCCCAAAAAACTGCCCCCCACAAATGGAGTCATGGCACTCCTCCAAGATAAATGGAACCTTATCAGGCATCACACATTGGCGATAGATATCATCAACACCTTGCCAATATAGTGTTCATGTGATTCACACAAATTTTAAAGCCTATTGTTTAATTTTTCTCTTCTCGAATTTTGATAGAGTAGCTCCACACTCTCCTATAGATAGATAGTGCATTATAGCAGCATACCAAGAGGGAATAGAAGCTGTATCAATCTTAAATAGTGTTTCCATTTTGCCTCCTTTAGCCAAGATCTCTTTCGGCTCTTCAAAATCTACAAGACATTCTACAATGTCGTGTAGCTTTGGTGGCTTGCTCTTAATCTCGTAATCAAATTCCTACAAAGTGATTAATCACTTTGCTAAACAATCAAGAGACTATAACATGTTCATCAATAGTCGAAGCCTGTCTGCTTTCGTATAAAAAACTACATTCTCATAATGAATGTAGTGCCTGAACTTTTGGGTCGCAAATACCATCGCAAGGCACAATTTCTCTATATAGGTGTAGTTAATTTTTGATATGCCCAACTTTTGACTAGTAAGGCTATTCGATGGTACCATTTTTCCTCCCATATTTGGGCCAAACAACAGCTAATACTATACATGGTGGCTGCTAAAAATATATAAAACATTCTGCCTCTTTTAGATGCTTTTAAAATAGGTGCTTTGATAAGCTCCTACTTCACATCATCAAAAGATACCTTGTAAGCATCACTCCATGCAAATAGACAGTTAAAGGACAATAGGTTTGTCAATGGCAACATTCTCTCTTCCATGGCATTTATAAACCTTTGATAATACCTTAGTGATGATAGAAAGCTATGTACCTCCTTTGGAGTACATGGCGGACTCATGGAAACTATGACCTTGATCTTTTCAAGGTCTGTCGTGATCCCTATTGAACTAACCACATGGCCTAACAATAGCCCATAAGGCACCCCAAAGACGCACTTTCATGGGTTAAGAGCTATGAAAAATTATGTGCAACACTCAAAACACTTCCGCAAAATAATCAACTTCCTTTCTCTTATGATGGCTTCCCCCAAGTCATCAATAAATACTTTAACTCTAGAGAGATGTCGCCAAAGGTCTTATTTGTTGTTCTTTGCCATGAACCAGGTGCATTACATAAACCAAATTCCATCACATGGTACACAAATGTACCAAAGACAATAATAACTGTTGTTTTAAGCTTGTATTTTCTATAATTTCCATCTGGTTATAACGTGCAAAACAATCCATGGGCGAATATATTTTCCTACCCACTAGTTGATCCAAAATTTGGTCAATAAACAGAAATGGGTAGTAGTCCTTAACAATCTACTTATTCAGCTCTCTAAAGTCTATGCAAAGCTGGATTTGATTATTTTTCTTCTTTCTGATCACGACTAGTGAACACCATTCAGTATGCTGAACAAGGAAGATCAAGCCCGCTTTCTGCAACTTCTATAGCTTCTCAAAAATCCCTTAGTTCAAAAGGCATGTGCCTTACTTTCTGACGTATGGGCTTACTCTCTTCCTTTAGATGAATGGTATGCACATCGAGGCTAGGAGAAATGCCTCTAAGTTCGTCATAATTTCAAGAAAAATTGTCGTGAAACTCCTGAATCAAGGACACATAGTCCTCTCTTTCTTCCAAACTGAGCATGGAACCTAATTTAATTGGCCGCGAATTGATTGGCATACCAAGGTCCAACTCAATTACATTTGCGTCTCTTATCCTATCGTGCAGCTTTATCAGCTCACTCAAAGTTATATGATAAATGTCATCTATAGTGGATCCTTCTTTAGATCCATCACTTGATGACGTCTCACTATCAAATGGATCATCTACTATTTCTAGTTCACTAGAGGATAAATGAGCTCTCTCACTCTAAGGAGACTCAGGGTAAGCATCCACTATTACATGATTCATGGCACCTCTACCTAAAGTCACTCGACCAGTAGGTATATCGACTAGACAATCTATTCATAAGATCCATGGCCGACCTAGCAAAACTTGATAGCTAGGACGTCCTATAAACCTTATCACCCTAAAGTCCAGATAGCATTCCATGCTTGCGACAGTAACATGGACTTTAGTGATACAACCTTCTGGTTGCCTTAGTTTGTCATCAGCCATCCTAAGAAGTGTGGAGCCTTCTTTTTGGATTTCTAGACCTAGGCTCTCCATCAAGTCTAAACTCATGATATTCACAAAGGATCCAGTGTCCACGATAGTATGCTCCACTAATATTCCATCCACATATGCTGGAACCCTGGGACTGCTTTTCAGCATGCTTAAACCAATCTTCTCCTACTCGTGCCATGCCCAAAGGTTATACAATATATCAAATACACAAGATTTTCTTGAATTCCTTACATACTCATGGAGATAATTTAATCAATTATAGGACGTTCATGTCTGGTTTAACTTCATAAAGAGAACTTTCTAAATCAAAGTCATGGTAGTTAGCCAAAACTTTCTTGTCTCGCCAAACCATTCTCTCCTTTGGTCTTTGGACGGGCTTTGGTGACTCTTTGTTAACTTTTTCCTTCTTTCTTGGAAATTCTTTATCCTTCGTGGGATCAAATTTACTATCACTAGGCCTTAGAGGTCCACCTTCCATATCAGGATTCAAGGCTTGCTTTCCCTAGCATCTTGGTTAGGGTTTCCCTCGATAGGTTTTACATTTCCTTTGTCACCCTCTCTCATCTTTTGACCTCTTATTATGGCTCGTAGATTAGAAGTTTCAGTGCCATTGACACATAGAGCCTCAATAAGGCTGACTCCAGTGCCACAAGGCAACTCCTTTACAATAGCCTTTCCTCTTTGCAGTATTTGTCTTGGCTCATCATATTGCTGGAGATTATTTCCTTGTCCATGATGATTGACTGGACCAATGTTTACTTCCTTGTTGGAGAGAAATGATCTTACTCCAACACGTAGTAGCTAAGTGGCCATACTCTCCGCAAATATCACATTTGACATTTGGACAATTCCTAGGGAAATGTTGGCCCATCACACCACTTATAGATGAATCTTGAGGGGGAACCCTCTTCAAGGCATCGACCCCCTATCAAATTCTGTTGTTTCTTAAGAAAATTGATATCAACAACTATTTTTCTATATTGTTTAGTAATCATGTTAGTGTAGTGCTTCATCATATCCTTAACTTTGCCAAGGACATTTGAGGCACTTGACTCATAGCCGTGATCGTCTATCTGTCGTCCCATCAGCCTATAACCACTTGATTGGGAATTGTCAAGATTGTGGGAGAGAAGGAAGGAGTCTCGCTTGAAGCTTTCTTGCTTGCACAATGAGGGAAGACACACAAGGGTGGAGGCTGAAAACAGTTTTCCTCTTCTTAGTTGTGTAAGCCAAAAGAACTCAAGTACAAAGAAATAGAAAAACCCTATATATGGGTCTCAAACCAAACTCAACTAACTAAGGTGGCATACTAACTGAGCCACGAACTAGAGTAGATAAGGATAGCTATCATGTAGCTATTATTCATGGGCGGTGTACCAACCGCGTCTGCAACTAACAAGTCGGTGACATAAATACACAACGGTCACCCTGGCGTATCACGAGTGGAGCTCGATATCTCAACACTCCCCCTCGAGCTCAATCCCAATTCCTGCACACCAAGCAAGTCTCTGAACTTGCGCAGCTTCTCTGCGCCCAATGCCTTTGTGAATATGTCAGCTACCTGATACTCTGTGCTGACATAAACTAGATCAATAAGACCTAGTAAAACCCTCTCTCGCACATAGTGATAATGCACCTCAATGTGCTTTGTTCTAGCATGATAGACTGGGTTATTTGCCAAGTGTATACTACTCATGTTGTCACAATAAATGACAACTGGCCCATCTGTAGACTGATGCATATCATAAAGTAGCTTATGCAACCAAGCTACCTCACATGCAGCCATTGCTGCACCCCTGTACTCAGCCTCTGTGCTCGACAAGGCAACTGTAGGTTGTTTCTTGCTGCTCCAAGTGACTGCAGCACTCCCAAAAGAGAACACATATCCATTGTAGATCGTTTATCAGAAATACTACTAGCCCAATCAGCATCAGTGTATCCATGCAATTGTATCTGAACCCCAATCTCATAAAATAGTCCATACTACAATGTGGACTTCACATACCTGAGTATGCGTCTAGCCGCATCCAAATGTGGTTTCCTTGGAGCCTGCATAAACTGACTTACCAATCCAACAGCATAGCTCAAATCTGGCCTGGTAATAGTCATATAAATCAAACTTCCTACTATGCGTCTGTACATAGTAGGGTCTTCTAGAAGCTCACCTGCATCTGTGCTCAGCTTCACATTTTGCTCCAAAGGAACTGAAATAGGCTTACAGCCTGTCATCCCATATTTGGACAGCATGTCCAATCCATACTGCCTCTGCAAGAGCTGTATCCCACTTGGTGATCTAATCACCTCAATGCCCAAGAAATAATGCAGCTCTCCCAAATCCTTCATCTCAAACTTCTGCTTCAATAGCATTTTCACATGAAGGATATCTTCATCACTGTCACCTGTCATAATCAAATCATCAACATAAATGACAAGTAGCATAATACCTTTCTCTCTTTTCTCACATAAAGTGAGAAATCTGCCTTGGAAATCTGAAAGCCAATAGTGACAAGATACTGTCCTATCTTGTCAGACCATGCTCTAGGTGCTTGCTTCAAGCCATACAAGGCTTTCTTCAATCTGCAAACAAACTCAGGATGAACAGCATGCACATAACCTGGTGGCTGCTCCATATAGACCTCTTCTTGCAAATCACCATGCAAGAAGGCATTCTTTACATCCATCTGATGTAAAGACCATCCCTTTGATGCAGCCATAGCAATGACTGCTCTTACAGTTGCCATCCTTGCAACTGGACTGGATGTTTCTTCATAGTCAATGCCATATGTTTCTGCATACCCCTTGACTACTAATCTTGCCTTGTATCTATTCACAGAACCATCTGCATTGTGCTTCACCTTATAAACCCACTTACAGCCAATTGCATTATTACCTTTAGGCAAAGTTACTAACTCCCATGTAGCATTTGCTTCCAAGGCATCCATTTCTTCATCCATGGCTTTCTCCCATTTTTCTTTTCCCATGGCTTGCTCAAAAGATGTGGGTTCTGGTTTCTGTATCACTTTCACCATATATGCATAGTGAATGGCTGTAAATCCATCATATTTCAGCCTATCCACAGGATACCTAGCTCTCGTAGACTTGCGCAAAGTAGGTTCACTCCCAGGTGCTCTCAAAACATCCCTGGTCTTCCTTACTCCAGGTGTAACAATAGAAGGAATACCCAACTCATCATCAATGCTCTGTTCTAAGCCACTGGATTCACCATCCACATAAGAGTGACCTGCATTCACATCAAACATGGGCTGATCAACCTTCTCTTTTCCTTTTCGTGATACCTGCATACCACTATCTACATTGCTTTGAGAAGATTCTCCTGATCTCAATCTGCCTGTCCATGGTGAAGAATGTGAACCACTGCTAGAGGATGCTCCAGGTCCACTAATATTTTGTGACTGCTGCTGTGAATTCTGTGCAGCATTACCATTTTGTGCATCTACATCATCAATCACATTTACTGGTTTATACCAGCTACTCATCTCATAAAAAACAACATCTCTGCTCACTGTAAACTTACGAGTAGAAGGGTTATAGCATCTATACCCTTTTTGCTGCAGAGAGTAACCAATAAAGATGCACTTCTCAGCTTTTGGATCCAACTTGGATCTCAACTCATCTGGCACATGTACATAGGCAATGCAACCAAAAATTTTCAAATGAGAAATATCTGGTTTCCTACCAGTATACCTCTCCTCTGGAGTCATCCCATGTATTGCTGCAGTGGGAGTCTTGTTCATTATATAGACTGTTGTAGCAACTGCTTCAGCCCAATAAAAATTTAGCAAGTCTTTTTCATTGAGCATGGCACGAGATACCTCTCCAATATGCCTATTTTTCCTTTCTGCAATTCCATTTTGTTGTGGGGTATAACTGCATGAATATTGCTGCTTTATGCCATGCTCCTGCAAGAACTTTGCAAACTCATTTGAGAGGTACTCTCCCCCTCCATCTGACCTTAGGCATTTTATTTGCAGACCTGTTTCTTTTTCAGCCATAGCTTTAAGGGTTTTGAAATGCCCAAAAACTTCACTTTTCTTTTTCATAAAATACACCCAAACTTTTCTGCTATAGTCATCAATAAAAGTGACAAAATAATGACAGCCTCCAAGAGATGCAGCTTTAGTAGTCCACACATCAGAGTGGATTAATTCCAATGGCTTCTCACTCTCTTGAACATGTCTAGGAAATGGTTTCCTTGGCTGTTTTCCAAACTGACAGGCTTCACATACCTTATGCATTTCTGCAACCTTGAATTTTGGCAATCCTGCAACAATATTTTGGGCCTGCATTGATTTAAGTCGTTGTACATTAACATGACCAATGCGTTTATGCCAGATATCAATATCTGCAACTACACCGGTCCCATGTGCAAACATTGCTGCACTCAATCCAGACACGTCTGCATCCAACGTAAACATTCTTCCCTTCTTCTTTCCTTTTGCTATCAAGCGACCTTTATTTTTCATATCCTCAACAAAGCATCCATGAGGATTAAATCTGACCTGCAAGCCCTGCTCAACCATTTGACCGACATAAACCAGATTCTTGGTGATATTCGGGACATGAAATACATCGGACAGGTATTTCTTTTTCCCATACTGCATAGACAAAGGAATTTTTCCAATCTTCACAATAGGATGTGCAGTATCATTACCAGTCTCCACAAATCCTGGTTTTTCCATTTTCCTTGCATCCTCCATCCATTCTGCATGACCTGTCATATGGTTTGATGCACCTGAGTCAACATACCATACATCGTTGCTTTCTTCTGCACTTGTCATAGAATTGTTCATGTGCTGCACCATAAACAGATGCTCATTTCTGTCATCACCCTGTCTACTAGAGGATGCATAATTTCCTTGTTGCAGTTTTCCATTCATGATGTCATTCTGCTTTTTATAGCAGTCTTTAGCCATATGACCCATTTTACCACAATAGTAGCATTCAACATTACTGTTTGCATTTTGGCCTCTTTGCCATCCACCACGACCTCTTTGGCTCCCCCTGCCTCTAGAGTTACCACGTCCTCCTCCATAGGACTGGTTTTCTTGAGTTTGCTGCATATTCTGATTTCTACCACGGCCTCCAAATCGGCCTCCTCTACCTCTGCCTCTACCTCTTCCAGCATTTGAGTAGAAGACAGCTTCTTTTGAAATTCCTCCTGAAGAAGATGCACCACCATTTCTCTACTCCTCAGAAATTAGAAGAGCAATCAACTCCTCAAAGTCAGAAAATCTTTCACGAACTGAAATGGATATCCGAAACTGTGCATAATCCTTTCCTAGACCATTCAAGGTCATAGAAACTAAATCATCATCTTCCACTGGTGACCCAATGGAAGCAAGTGCATCTGCAATCTTCTTCACCTTCATGTGGTAGTCGTTGATGCTCATATTTTCTCTTTGCACATTGTGCAACTCTTGCTTGAGCTGCATTTTCCTGGCTTGCGTATTTGTGCTATACATTTTTGACAAAGTATCCCACGCCTCCTTTGGCGTACTTGCATCCTGAATATGCACAATCATAGAGTCTGAAATGCTGATAGACAGCCAATAGAAAACTTTCCTGGCTCTCTCATGCCATGCTTTAAATGCTTGCATTTGCTGTTGATTGGGAACATCAGGAAGAACTGGTTCTTCTTCATTTCCTGCAACAAATTCCCAATATCCTTTTCCCATAAGGAAATTCGTCATTCTAAACTTCCATGCTTGGAAGTTGTTCTTGTCAAGCTTTTCAGTGACAATCTGTGAAAGAGAATCAGATGCCATTACAGAAGACTGCAAAAAATTCTGTCACTGCAAAAACCACAGCTTCACCCTCACAAGGGAAAATCTGCAAAACTGGCGAAAGTGGTATTTGACCACACAGTCACTTTCTAGTGACGATTTTGCATCAACAAGCAACAGGGATGATTCTGTAACTCCCAATGTCTCTGCGCACAAGCATACAATGCAATTTTTACAGTAACTATTCACCGACCTGTAGAAGAGTGGCTGCACAGCATAAAACTGAGCCTTTTCCTGAGTGCGTGCAGAAAACTTCCGCCTCCAAAACAGGCCCCGAAATGGCCTCAAATAAAAAAAACAAGGTCGCCGCGAAGGGCGTCTCAACCTGAGACAATGCACTCCTACACTTTCCAGCTGTGCTACCTGCAGAGATCTGCTCCCAAAACAGAAAATGAAAGTAACACTGCTCCTCTTACCAGAACACCGCGAGCTTGGCTTGCTTTCTTGAGCTCCTTACCACGAATAAGGCTCTGATACCATGTCAAGATTGTGGGAGAGAAGGAAGGAGTCTCGCTTGAAGCTTTCTTGCTTGCACAATGGGGGAAGACACACAAGGGTGGAGGCTGAAAACAGTTTTCCTCTTCTTAGTTGTGTAAGCCAAAAGAACTCAAGTACAAAGAAATAGAAGAACCCTATATATGGGTCTCAAACCAAACTCAACTAACTAAGGTGGCATACTAACTGAGCCACGAACTAGAGTAGATAAGGATAGCTATCATGTAGCTATTATTCATGGGTGGTGTACCAACCGCGTCTGCAACTGACAAGTCGGTGACATAAATACACAACGGTCACCCTGGCGTATCACGAGTGGAGCTCAATATCTCAATAGGAATCATCTGCCACTGACTTACTGGGACAACATTAGGGTTTGTTGTTTGGGCTTCAACATTCAATGGAGCCATCTAACTAGCCATATTAGGCATAGTCAAATTCAGAGGAGCTAGTAACATAGGCATGATACTCCCTCTTTCATTTGCATTTGACATGGGGTCCCCTTGACTCCCATTGGTAAGTGCCAAATTATTGCCATTCCAATTTATCCTTGCTACATAAGCCACTTGCAAGTGTGACTCTACTCCTTTTTCTTGGGTAATAGTAGTGTCAATGTCAGCCAAAGCGACACTACTTACGCCTAGATGTTGAAATCTAATCCATGTAGGAAATATTGCAATTGTGTAGCCAACGGAATGGGAATATAAGTATCAAGTTTGTGAAGAACTTGCATTAGTTTCTTATCATAGACCTAGACATTCTCATTTGGCTACTGTTGTGTTACATTCAAGACACACAACCAATATTGTCCACCCCTCCTCTCAAGGGAAAACTCTCTATAAAAGGCCGTGAAGAATTGGTCAATGCTAGTTATGGTTTTGGCTTCTAGACCGTGATACCATAGTACTACCATTCCTTTTATTGTCATGTTGAAGAACATCATTAAGTGTCCTTCATCTTGGATTCGATAGTTGAACATGAGTTTTTGAAACTCATTAATGTGGAGTTCTCCATCTTCTTTTACTAATTCATTGAAGATGCATAAAGGTGCTCCTAATGTCGCAAATCTGGTGTCCTTGCTAGAATTGCAATGGGATGTGCCATGGCTACAATCGGATTGACAATAGGAGTTTGTGTAGGTAAAACTCACTCCCACTTGAGGTGGGTTGATTGACTGGAAGAGGGAAAGTATTAGGACTTCCTTTGTGACACTTGGGTTATTAAAACCACTACCACTTATGTGTATCATGCTACTCCTTTGAGAAGAATAACGCCTTAGAATCTCAACTCGCTATCTAGCCCTCTCATCATGTTCCTCTTTTTGTATTTTGGCTTGATGGTTTTTGTTAGAGGACATAAGCTGACTATTTGGTCCCTAGAGACCATGGATTCGAAACCACCACTTATTGGTAGCTCCCCAAAAACACACCACTTGTCAGCACCTAAAATGGACTCAACACTGGCTCTCTAGCACTATCCGGACCTCTAAGACACATAAGACACCCCACATGACCTCGCAACTAAGAATGTCGAAGGCTCACACTACACTAAACTCTAATATCGATTTTGTGTTTGTAATAGGACACAGTCCAACGTTTGCCTTCCCCTACTCCTCAGAGGGAGATCCCACAACATATAGCTATAATACCTCATAACACATATATAGGCGGCAACCTCTCGGTTGAAACGGTGCGGCCTCACTCCAGCTCTCCTACATCTCCAAGATTGGCCCCAAGATGTGTTGCTTCAATATAAAGAAAAAGTGTATAAGCTCCACTCTTTGATTTATTGAACAATCCACGAGTTGATATTTTCTCATTGAACTTATCCCAAGGAACTGTTTGTCTATCCTATAGCAAGGGACTTCCTCACACTCTCAGCGTTGGTCAATGATTGCAAAATCAAGTGTTATGCATCCAGGATTTTATACCATGTGGCATGCAAAATGCAAAAGTGTATGCCTATTGTGCACAACCATTTTATCTTAAAACAAGTTAGTAGAGTGGAGTGTAAAATCAGTCCTTCAATGATTTCTAATCTATGCTTTGATGCTACATTGTTAGAGACTAGCACCGAACTTAATCCTGCTACTAGCCTCTTTAGACTTAAATTATTATCACCCTATATGACATGCACAACCAAAATATCACACTTTACGTCATTTTGAGCACTTAAAAACTTCCACAACCCTTCTTTTCCCCTACCGCTTATGTGTTGCATTGTTGCATAGGTGTAGGGTTTTATTTTTTTATCATTTTCGATGTGTAAAGCAAAAGAAACGCACTAAAACACGAAGACATGGACTAAATTGAGGCTTTACCTCATGCTTCAGCCTTGTCACACATGCACACAAATTAACCATACTTTTTTGCATTTTTCTATCTCAAAAACCCTAAAATTTTCCATTTTTTGCTATTTTTCTCTTTTTATTTATTCATAAAAATAGGCTACTTTTTTATCTATGCTTATTGACTGATTATGGCAGCTAAAAGATGTTTTTAATCATAATTTTATCCCACATGAATCTCTTTTTCCCACCTGAAAAACCAACAAAATCTTCATTTTTCCTCAAAAAATGTGCTTTTTGGTTTGGAATTTAATTATTGCGACTATTTATCATTATGGTTCTACATTTCTTTTATGTGCAGCCCTTAATCATGATGTAAACAAGATCTTTCTTTTTGTTCCATATAAACTTCATTTAGACCATCAAACATAAAAAAGAAGAAATTTTCCTTTTTAAAAATGAGGCATACCGCTTATGCGCATGTTGCGGGTTTTTTGATAATTAATATGGACTGCCAATGGACCACTCGGCAATCGTTCTTCAAAGTTGAACACTTTCCCTCATCCTCCTCTTGATCTTGGAAGGATTCGATCATCGTTGGACAAGCATCCTTCAGCCCCTCTTCTTCTTCTTGATTTTCCCCACATGAATTGCCATTTGGAAGAGAGAGAGGGAGGAGAGAGAAAGATTAGATCTGGTTCAGACCATCCGGGCAGTCATTTTTGAAGGCAAGAGTTGTGATGGAGATCCAAGATCATCTTTATCTTGCTCTCAAGATCAATGTAGGGGGCTATATTGAGGTGGTATGGGTTATAGCCGTCCCCCCTCCATTTCCTATCGCATGCCACCATGACCTTCTCCCTTTTTTTTCACAAAAAAAAAGGCCCCCCACCCCCCCCCCTTGTCGCGTTAAAATTTTGGGGGGTGGAGGTCCCAAGGGTCACCCGCCTGCAATACTAAGACCCGTTTACATTGCTTCCACTTTGGCCGTCCGCTTCGGGCACCGCCATTCGACTATTCAGCCTCTAATTTGACTCCCAAAAATATTAGCCTGTCCGTCTCAAAGTCCCCCATTGCTGAGCACTTCCAAAAGTCTCATTCGACATCTCGAGAAATTATAAAAATTCTGCAACCGTCGCTTGGTGGCTCTTTAAAGCACTTTTGAAATCCATCTGTTGCTTGCCGCTTAAAATCGACCCAATTGCCTCTGCTGCCTTCGACGGAGTTTAATTTTCCCTTGAAATTCAAAATTTTTGGAAAATTTAGAGCACTTTTTTGAGGCAAAAATCCACCGCTCAAGGAACAATTTTCATGCAGTTCACAAACAGACTTTCTACAGTTCAGGAATAGTCTTCCTATAGTTCAAGAACAATTTCCTATGCAGTTCAAGACTAGTTTCTTGTAGTTATTTAGGTACACTTTTCTAAAAACTTGCTTGTTGTAAGCTGTATTCTAGCAATGAAAAAAATAGTCAGCTGAGCATAAACCAAGCTCAAATCTTTTCAAAACATTCTATGCTAGTGGCAAAACATCTAGATGCAATGGCATTCCAAATAGACAACATGTGTTTGAATAGTAGACATATAGGTGTTCATGACAATGAATGAAAGACAATAGTTTGTGTATAACCAATAGTATTTTCTCTACTAAAAAAAGAGTATTAAGACCTCAAAATAGCCCCAAAACATCTCATATAGTTGCCACTCTATGCAAGAGTTGTTACATGTCCAACCAGTTAGAGTAGATTACATGTATGCTAAGTGAAGATGATAGTTATCCTTCCTGCAAACAATAACAAGTCAATACCCTAGCATAACCAACAACAAATGAGTCCAAACTTTGGGTTTTTAGCACTCACAGTATCCCAGAAAGCATCTACCACTCAAGTGGCATGATCCAAGAATTTGTTAGTAGAAAAATAAGCATCACAAATACTTTGACCCTGTAGATATACTATTTCCAAATTCAAGACAGCAACCAATTCATTATTTCTAGCTTGCAAATAAGCTCCAAAATTGAGCATTTAACACTCCAATATAATGCCCATGTATACATAAGTGTTTGTGCACACTTTCCAAGCATCTAAGATGATTGTCTACATCATTATCAAGCATTTCTTGATTTAAAAATGCCCTGTTTTAGTGCTAGAAATTCCAAGACGGATTTCAATGTGCGATTTGGATAGATTTCAGCATGCTGTTACCATTTAGATTTGAGTGTTGAACTCTTCAAAGCCATGCCAAAATACATGAGAGTAAAGGCATATACATTGCCAAGCATCAGTAGACATTAATAGAGGTCAATATAGCTCCCAATGAGCTACAACCAAGTAGATGTATGCTGTCCATGTATAATTAGCAACAAACCTCCTCTATTTTCCAACCAATGTTTGATTGGAACATACCACAAACAAGTTGAGAAGCAATATACCCATGCTACAAAGCTTTCTTCAATCCTTGACAAGTTTTTTTTCAATAGTAGTGTGTTTATGGATGTCAATGTCTAAGTTGGAGCATGAGAAGATGACCAATAAACTGGTGCAATTTGTGCAGGTCACATTTTTTACATTGCTATAGTTTTTTCCATGAATGCTCATGCAACAAAGCTCATTCATGCACAACAGAGAACCCCTCTAAGAGGCCTCAATAGGTTGTGAACTAATAAACCACAAGAAACATACCTTCCAACTGATCCAATGGCTACCAACACATGAACTTTTCTAGGTCATAGTGCAACTCCTCACTTCAAGCTGTAGCTCTTGCAATGTCAATGCTAATACCACCACCAAGCCTTCAGGCTTTAGGCTGCTCTAATACCATGTTCAAGATTCAGAGGGGGAGAGAGACAAAAACATGGAGCTATAAATAGAAAGTCGCGAAATCCCATTGTTCTTTTCTTCTCGTTATTCCATAATGCTTACTAAAGTGTAATCACACATAATTGAAAACACACTAGGTCACTAACTGACCATGCCCTTATTGAGGTTCAGTTTGACTGGCTCAGTTATGACAACACACATGGAGAGTGACAGCTAAGACAATAGTTGTTTAGATAAGGTCAACCATGTTAGTGATACTGATCACGAGCTTGATTCTTAACAATGTTAGCTATAAAATGGAAAAAAGTAGTTGAATTAGTGAAGGTAGATACTGCAAGCTAGAAAAAGCAAAGAAAAGTGCAATTATGAGAAAGGTGTAGTGTGCCAAAAATACTTTGAAAACTAATTATGTGTCCATATATTAATTTGTAGTGGATATTTGTGATCATATAATTATTTATGGTGATAATATTTTGAGAGATGGGCACAATGCTCATTAATTTTTAATATTTTTTGCTAGTCTAGAGCCTTAATTCATTATACAAACAATATTTTGTGCTAGTCTAGAGCCTTAATTCATTATACAAAAAATAATATTGAGTAAATAATGCATTTATGATAGCCAGTAGATTTTTAAGAGCATATGATCATTTCTACTATATGATTGTTTGAATCTATCATGACACCTATGATTCAATTCTATGATCCTTCATTATATAATTAGAAGTCTTCATGAATGAAGATGATCAAGAAAAGGGGATTGAGAGAGAGAGAAAAAAAAGGGAAACGGGAAGAGAGAGGAAACATTACATATTGATTTTTTTATTTTTATAGGTTTTTATTACTCCTGATGGCATGAGCTAAGACCACACAAGTGAGGAATTACAATGTATCATGGTGGCTGGTAGTAAGAACATCAACTCACAATACTAATTTATTGTGATGGTGCATGAGGAATTATCAATATATAACTCACGTGAAACATCAAAATAGTAGGCTCATAAGATACTAAGCCAATGCCTTCTTAGCGGTGGATGCGACCCTTATGTAGGCGATCATGCTATCTCAATATGTTGGTGCTATTCAAAATACTATAGCCCCTTCCTCCCCTCAACCTTGTGGGGCTAAAAGGCCACTAGTGTCTTATTTCGTCCCTTCATCCTTTGGGATGATTAAAACCTCCTTCTCATAGGTCCTCTCATCCTTACCTACTTATGAGAGGAGGATTGCATGACATGGATTAAGAAATTTTGGTATTGTAGACCCAATATCAAGTTCTTATTCCCTTATCTTAGGCTAGATCCCATCTCATCCCATCCTTTCATTTCTATCTCTTGGTAGGATAGCCTCGTTTTACCTAGACATCGCCTCAAATATCCCAATTGGTAATGACCACCCCCCAATTCAATACCATCATACCTAGAAAGGTCACATGTAACTCATCTTTGCATGCCATACATAATGGCTAACCATACAAATCAATTGGTTGTAAGGGTCAAAGTGAAGAGAATAATTTCCAAGTTTCATGAACTTATCAAGCAAGTGTACAAGCATAACATGGTTGAGAAATGCAAGTTTAGATTCTATAAGTCATTTCTAATATTCATTTTTTATTTGTCATTTTTCTAATCTCGATACACTAATTGTCAGGTGACCAACATGGGGAGAGTATATGTAGTACATGGGATTGCATGGCTTTTGGAAAGGCTATGTGTACATGAGGAGAGGTATCCAATCCAAATATAGCTATTATGTACTAACAATTTAAGTATCATTCAAATGTTGCTATAATCTATGTTTGTTTCTTATTATAGCATTGAGTTGTGAAGGGATCGCATGAGAATGAGATCTTTGATTATGGGTCACACCCTTACTCTCTATAAGTTATTGTTATATCATTAGAATTTATAGTTTCATACATACATTTAATGGTATCACTTGTGCTTGTATCATGTATACTTGTATCATTTGAACTTACGCATATTCCTTTGTTGTTGTATCATTTGAGTATCATTATATTTTCATCCCACAGTCAAGTGTTACATATTATATTTCCTTTGTTCTTCAATTAAATCCCTTATTTATACTTTTTTAATATTTCTTTTGTTGGTTCTTGAGATTTTATATAGTTTAACAAGTACTACATGTCTAACAAGATAGAAAACATGGATACAATGAGGATTTTGACACTAGAGGCAAATACCCATGCCAAAAATGTGTTTTTCTTCATGTGTTATCTTATTAAAATTAATCCTACTTTAATAGGGTTTATAGCTATGTAGGCCAACAAGCATGCAAGTTAAGGTCCTTGGATGCCTTGCTAGTTGTTTCTATACATGCATTGGCATATATATCTTGGTAACTTCTCTATGCATGCCATAATATGCATATTTGATTAGGTGTTGGTACCCATATTTTTATATAGAGACTCTTATATACCAATGCTTATTTTGACACATCTTCTGAGGCATATTTCAATGTATCTATTTTGGTGACCATTTTGATGCACATATTTTCTAAGGCATATTTCCACATACCAAATTTGATGTGCATATTAATGGAACTACTTAAATAGTTTTGTTGTATTTTACTTATACATTTAATTGGTATACCCTTAATTTATTATAGGGTTAGTTTTAGAGGCTAACTCATTCATACTCATATTTATCTCTTTGTATCTATCTATATGCTCAATAAAAATTTCCATCTTGACTCTCTCTTATCTTCTCTATCTCCTCTTTTGCAACTTGAATACATCATTTGTACATTCAGAGACCAACAGTAGTCATATACCAAGCATGCATGCTTTAATCTATATTTGACAAACTATCTACTTTTGACGCTCTTATGCAACACCATTGCTTCAATAATAGTTGTTCTTGAATATATCTCCTCAGTACAATAAGAATAATAAAAGAAAATATAAGTTCCTCCACATTACAAAAACAACATTGTAAAAAACATTAGAGTACTTTTTACTCTTTTAAATTCACAATCGTGAATGCCTTCAATGCTCTCAAAATACTATCTTTCTATTCTTATTAATTATAGAGAGAAATATTTTAAGAGAGTGATCATCTATATTCACTATCAACATATATTCTCTACCCATGATTCATAAAAAATATCAAATTAAGTAGACCCCTTCTACAAAAAACGTATTTCCCACATTTGAAACTTCTAAGAATGTTACCTCTACACTTGGGAATCCACTTTGGTAGGCATGAAACAATCTTAGAACCTTATTCTCATTTCTTAGGATATTTTCAAAAGTATACTCTAACTTTATTTTTTAGTTAGACACTAGTATACTAGAGGTCTCATTGAGGGGCTCATTTGATTTTGCAACATCTCAAACACACACTCATTGGTGGATGATGAGCATCATGTTGTGGAAATGCTAAGCCTAATGCCAAGAGTGTGGAAAGGCTGAGGGCACAAGTTTGCTTCTACCACAAGTGACAATGCTTCAAAACAATGAGTTTGTCTTGCAAGATGTTAGCCTTGTTGCCAAGCAAGCTCCATCTACATCTATTGTCGTAGGTGTTCCTAATGGATATCAACCAAGTTATCAAGATGGTAAACTAGTAAAATGGAGATCAAGGTTGATGAATGAATTTTAAGATATTATTTGGAAGAGTAAGACCTTGGATGCAAATATTATTCATGAGAAAATTATGTTGAGCAATGAGTCACATACTTCTAAGTTAGCATAGTGGAAGTAGAACTCTAGGCATCAATTACTCTTCATTTCAAAAGACAAAAACCAAGAATCAAGTTTACATTCCATGCAAGCATTTATACTATGTATTCTTAAATGTTCTAGGCTTTGAACCCCTATCATATGAGTTTAGCTTCAAGCTACTTTGAGAAAGGTTGAGTTGTTTCATGCTTTGGAGGCATGAGGGATCAATGTTCCTATTTAGAGAAACATGCAATGCAACGGTGATAGTTACACCTAATGCTACCTTTTTGTGTAGATGGCTTTGATGCGTATAAGCACTTAGGAGGGACATGATGTGGTACATTACAAGCAGATGCAATAGGGAGTTTTCCTATAACTTAGGTCTTACCTTTAAAATCCTGAAGTATCATCTGAATGACTAGACATAGCAAAGTGTCCATGTTGTTTGCCTTTCTGATTGCCTTGCTTCTTCCAGCAGTCCTTGGCACTATGACCATACTTCCCGTAGTAATGAAAATCCTTATCCTTATTCAGATTGTCAGATGGACGCTGCTGTTTCCAGGAGCCTCTGCCTCTAGGGCTAGATCTCCCCCTACCTCTAAAGTATCCACCACTTCTTGTGTTTGATACCTGTTGGTTGTTATTGCCATAAGATGCATTCTGTCAGCCTCCACTCCCAAATCCATAGCCTCTACCACGGCTGCCATGATCGCGTTGATTGGAATAAAAAATTGCATCCTTGTTTTTAGAACTGCTTGACCCTGTAGCCAAGCCAAGTTTAACCTCCTCATGGATAAGCAACGCAACCAGCTCATTAAAATCAGGCATTTCATCCCTCATAGACACAGAATTGTCAAAAGACTTATATTCAGGCCCCAAGCCATTCAAAGTCATAGAAACCATATCTTCATCTTCAACCTATGAACCAACAGATGCCACATGATCCACAATGGTCTTAACCTCCATGACATAATCCTGTATAGATCTGCTCTTTCTCTCCATGTTGTTGAACTTCTACTTCAATTGTATCTTCCTGGCACTTGTGGTTGTGCCATAGTACTTGACCAAAATGTCCCATGCATTCTTAGGAGAGCTGCTATTCATTATCTGCATTACCATGGCATCTGAGATACATAAAGAGAGCCAATGCAAGACTCTACAAGCTCTTTCTGTCTAAGCTCGGTGTAATCATCTCTAATCAGCGGTAGGTCGATCTCGGAGCTCAGGTTCAGCTTCCGCTCCAGTCCCAACTCCCAGTAGCCTTTCCCTATTAAGAAGTTCTCCATGCGGAACTTCCATATGGCATAATTTTTACTGTCAAGCATTTCCCCCACTATCTGGGTTATGTTGTCAGTCCTCTCTGCATTAGCCATATTGTACCAGACAATATTTAGTCACTGCCTAACTTTTTGCAAGCCAACAAGTATGACTGACCAAGTTCAATCCTCAACTGTTTATGACAGTTTTTTGCAATTAATTGCACTAAAAAACCATGGTATTTCAATCCAATGATAGCTCAAAACAGTCCAAAAACAAGTGGTCTAACCTGTAGGTATAACAATCAATACATATGCTATGTAGTTGCTTTAGCTTAAACTCCTGCAACCTCATTGCCAGGGTAAATACATACAGTTTGAAAACTATAAACTGTGAGTAACCAGCTATCATTTTAAGGCCAAAAACATTGAGTATGCATGTCATACATGTCCCATAATGCTCGCAGTAGTTCAGAGATCTATCTCTGCATATGAGTTCCTCGTCAAGTCACTCTGACATAGAGTATGACATTTGTTGCAAGTACAAAACAAGATATACCTATTGTATATTTCAACTACTAAAAAAAAAAGTCAATGTCAAGGTATTTTAGTCCCAAAGACTTTGCAAAATGCCATAACCTTATGCTACCATGCATAGAACTCAATACATGATCTTGACCTCATCCAAGAATGATCTGTCTCCAAGAATCAATAGCAATGAAGGCATTTACTGGTTATTTACTATTCATGACATTCAAGAACCATGTCAAAGCATCTTGCTTTAGCTCCATACATTTTTTTCAACTCCCTTTTCAATGCTCACAGCATTTGAGAGACATATGCAAGTCACCGTGTACCTGGAGCTAACTAGAGTGATTGATACACTTCAGAGTGTAGTGATACATGCAGCCCACACTACTCATGACAGATTTCAGCCTGTCAATGACTTTCCAAAACTAAGCATTTCAATCAATAACTTCAGTCCACAACCATGTCAATCAATACATATGGTTCCCAGAGCATGTATACGCTTCAACAAGTTCTCTTGAGCATGCCAAGAAGCTCAAAGCTCTTGAGTAGAATCAAGTGTATACTGTATACACCCTGATTACAGTGGGTCTTCACTGTTTTCAGATCTGTGGTCAACTGTCAACACAGCTCATAAATGAGCTCTACATCAAGGGTTAGCATTCTAGGACAATAACCCATCTTCCAATGATGATTTAGCAAGCATTTAAGTGCTCCATTCCCTTCCAATAGCTTATCGAGCCAGCATATGCAGATTAGCAACCTGGTGCAGTTTGTGTGGACAGATCTGGGCTTATCCTTCTTCATGCTGATGATCACTTCAATGTATATCCACTCAATGATGATCAACCAAGCCTTTACAAGGCTCCAAACAAGTCACAGGTCCTCCTTCAAGCAATGACAAGTCACAATGATAATGCCTACCTTGTAGCATAGGAAAATGACAGTCAGTCCTTTGTTCTCTTCAACCCTGACAGTTCAATCTTCAGGTCTTCTTCCCATATGCACTCTACAGAGCCCAGTCATGGGTGCTTTGATACCATGTTAACAATCAGAGACAGAGACAAGAGTGAAGAAGCAATAGTCAGAGCAGAGTGCTCTCTCACTTTTCATTATCATTCCACACACTACTTAGTGAAATGTACAACCTAAGGTCACAAAGGACCATTCACACCAAAGCAGTTAAGTCCTAAGCACAGACTTATTTAATGTCCGCATAGTGTGGTGTAGTTGGAAAACTTAAGTGTTGGGTATGGTCATACCAAAGATAGTAGATCAAGCTTGAAGTCTTAACACTCTAGTTTTTACATTTTGTTACTTGATTACACATGCATCATTGTATATGCACTTCTATTATCAATGTTGGACCAAAAAAGCAAGTTGATGGATTCCCTTGGAGTCCACTGAAGACATGGGACTAGCATTTGATATTCAAATTCATATGCCAAGTGAAATGAGCAAGTTAATTACATTGAGTGATTGTTGGAGTCTCCTAAATTTGCGGGAGCATTAAGTCTTGATGGGAAGTGTTCATAAGGAGAGCTTCAACTTCTATATTGGTGGTACAAAAGTGAGCTTGTTTAATGTTAGAGCTTTTTGTTTTGGTTTGGATATAGTAGTTTGAATCTTATTTGGTTTTTTTTAAGATGGACAAAAGAATGGAGAATAACTATATGCTATCGAGTGCTTTGCAACAAGTCAAAATCTATATACAAAATGACTCCATAAAAAATTAGTGATGAATAGATCATGGGATTTTATTTTTTAATGCTTCATCCATTTATAAATTCTCTAATATTCTATATTTTAGATTGTTTTGTGCTTTTTTTTAAAAATTTCTCAAAACTCTATTAATAGAATTTAATGGATTTAAAAAACCCCAAAACTCTAGGTTTATGGCATAGAAAAACTAGTCACTTGGTCTCATTTTCATTTTCCAACTCTCAAACCACTTCTTCTCTCCCAAGCACCCTTGCTCTTGCTTGCACCGCTTCTTCTATGATGGATCACACTCTTGATACCTTCATGCGATTCCTTCATGGCACAAAATTTACCAAGAGATCAAATCTTTACAAGATCTTTTGTCTCAATTTCAAGTGCTATGATACAATATTGTGGCATGGTCCAAGCCTGTAATATCCTCTCAAGTACATGAATATACACTTACGAGAATATACTATCCGATTCCAAGATTTTGATAAGGAATGGGTGCCATGAAATCTCTTGAAGTACATCAATGGCACATAGGCATTTCAAAAATGACTAGGCTATTTTTGTGCAAATTGCGCCCTCACCTACTTCAAGCATATGACTCCTCAGCAGGCTAGGGAATACGACTTTGATCAACAAGGCACTGATTGCCTCTCATGGATTGCCACTTTCATTTTTTTACTCAATGAAAGTGAGGATCCACCTATAGTCATAGTGGGTACTGAAGAGAAAGTGGGAGGCTTAGTGAAGCATGCCCCTAATCCAAAACCTTCACAAATAGACAATGCTAAAGAGGAAGCATAGACTGCAAAAAATGTAAAATCTCTAGACCTTATGCTTGATAGAGCTAAAATTGTTGTGAATAACACCTTAGAATGCCTTTGGAGAAAAGGAGGATGCCCCTTCCATCGTCAATTGTAATATTTCCGTTTGAAATATTACTAGACCAACCTCCCGCACATCGTAAATTTGTGAAAAGATTATCTCCATTTCCGGTAGTTGATTTATGATCGTACGCGAGAAAAGGAGTACTCCACATTGGTAAATCGAGACCGAAGAATCATGACCTCTCCACTGGCAAAACGGGACCAAGGTTTAAATAACCCGCATAACCATAGGTGAACTCCCTCTTGGGAGGAGGTCAAGAGGATAATGTTGGGACAAAATTGTTGAAATTTTTTTTTCCTTCCCCCAGCCAAGCGTGGCTGAGGGAAGGGGATGGGCTAGTATGGCAATTTAAGAGGTGGAGGGGAAGAGGCCATGCGAGGGGCCACGTAGGGGGGAGGTCCTCCCTCCCCTCACCTATATAACCAGGGGGGAGTCGTGGAGCAGGGGGAAGAAAGAGGAAGGAAAGGCTGCGTGGAGAGAGAAGGCTGCGTGGAGGAAAGGAGTTAGGCTACCATAGCTGTTGCCGTGCAACATGAGGGTCGCCGCCTGTCCAGAAGAAGCGCCATGACGTCATGCTACAGCCGTTGGAAGACGCCACCTTGCCGTGTTCCGCCATGCCCAGACCTGCCGACCAGCATTGCTGCTGCCACGCTGCAAAAGGGGCCAGCGCCAATCGTGAAGGGAGCCGCTAGCTGCCGTTGAAGAGCTGTGCCACTCTGCTGGTTGAGAGGAAGGAGACAACGTAACGCTGCCAATCGAGTGAGGATCGACGCTACCACAATCGGGTGAAGGGGAAGGAGGGTAAGGGAGCCATCACACTGCGAATTAGGAGAGAGAGAAATCACTTGAAAGAAAAGAGGAGCTGAAGGCATCGTGTTGCTGCGCAAGTTGCCGCCTGGGAATCGCAAGCTGCTGCCAACAGTCGTCTTCCTCTCCTCCACGTGTGGAAGCCACGGCCCTAGAAGCTCCCAAAAGCTTCTTGGGGAGCTTCTAAAGGCCCTTAGGAAGCCCCCCCGTCCTGTGGGCTTCCTTGAGCCTTCTTTTTGTGGTTTTTATATACACCCCCCTGTGGGATTTAAGAACCCCTTCCCGTGGGGTTCTACTAAAGCCTTTAAGTTCTCCTTGCCTTGAGGTTTAAAGCAACCCTTGCCCATTAAAATTTAAGCCCTTTTGCCCACCTTAGACCGGGTTTTAAAGACCCTTCCCGTGGGAAATCCCCACTCAAACTCATATGTACTTGCGGGCTCTTAAAAACCCTTCCTATTGCCCTTCTCAAGCGGTCTCTTATATTCTCGAAAACTTGACTTTTCCCCCTTACATCCCCCATAAGTCACACTAGCCAGGTTTAAAAGGCCTTTCCCTAGCATTTCCACAAAATTTTCAACCCCGGTTTCCTTTTAAAAGCCTTCCATTTCAAGCCTTTTTAAATCCATTCCCTACTTTGAAAAAGGAAGCCTATAAAGCCTTCTAAAGCTCGATTCTGAAAGACGGTGAAATCGATCAAGGAAGCCGAATCACAAAGGGAGTTTCGCGTGCAAAGGATACGGTCAAGATCATAAATCTGCGTCCAAGGCGAAAAGGCCGAATTCATGATGGCCCCTAAGAAGGCACAAGGCGCAATTGCGGAAGGATCTTCTCCTAGTATTTACATGAATATTTCCCGGAGTCCACAAGTCCAGGTTTTATCTATTTGGATTCCACACAAAAGTATTGAATTTAGTCACGATAACTTCATGGATTAGGAAGCACTCATGCATGTTCAAATTCAACTAGTCAAGTTAAATGCAATTGAAAAATGAATTGGCTATTTGAACATTTACTAGAATTAGCTCAAGATATGAAAATTGGTCATGGGTACGTTCAATGGAATGAATGAAAAGAACATAAGGTGTCTATGCATTTTAGGACCTTACGAGTAAGTTCCTTTTGTGCATTCAAAAGTGACGAGCCTAGGTCAACTGTTGCCTCATTACAAGGTTGAAATTATTGAGGTACATCTTTTTACTAGGCATGGAAAGATTAATGGCATGTCACATTTTTTGATAAATCTTCTTGGTAATGATTCATTAAGGAAGTCGTTATCACCCGTAGGAAATAGCAAATCATGGGAATAACTCTAAAGGCTGCACCGTTCATTTTAACATAAAACCCTAAAAGCTTAGTAGCATGAATCGTGAATCCAGGTCCTAGTAGGATCAATGGAAGTTATGTGAATTCTAGCAGGTGCTTGGTCTTAACAAGAGTAGTTAGGGATTGCGAATCTAGAGGAAATGAATCGCGTGCTTACATGAGTTATGACGTAATGCAACTAGTTTTTCCCCTCTTAGATCAAGACAATATCTTTTAGGAATGGCTCGTCCTTGTCTTAAGACAAGTAAATGGGTTTACCCAAAACACCTAAACCGCAAAGGACTCATTTAGGATGGTTAGATCAATACAATATACTCCAAGTGCTAGCTAGGGTTTAGCACCTGTTATCAAGACGAACCCTTAAACCAAAGGTCCCACCCACATTCACGGAATGTAGGGCACAATTGGACACTCATGCATAAAACGATCTAAGGTTTCTACCCTAAGGATCACTCGTTCAAATGATGAAACTCGGATTGAGTTGGAATTCCTAGGACCGAACGTTGTCGGCCTAGTGTAATTAGGAATGGGTTGGGTAAGAAGACACCCTAAACCCTGCTTCTCGTCTGGAGATAACTCCATGACCAGAAAACGCCATTCAAAGGGTGAAATGATCCCGTGGAATAGATGCAACACATGTGCAAAAAGTTGCAACATCGCATAGACTTGTGATTTGTTCACAAGAGAGTTTTTCCATTTCCTGAAATGAGGTTGGCAAGTTATTACGCAAATTTAACTTACAAGAGGATGAGTAATCATCCTGTTTCATCACCTTTCTTGGGGAATAATTGCCAAGAGAAAAGGAGAGTTAGGTATTTGCCTGGAAGCAAATGACCAATCAATAAATTGAAGCGACATGGTCGCCAGGATTTACTATTAATAAAACCTAAGGTATTGGTTAAGTTGGGTTAACAGGGTATGGCCCTAACCCAAGGACAAAAGGGTGAACAAACAAACCCTTGGGGATCTTGCCGAGTTGCAATTTGATCCCAGATCGAATGCTGGATGCATTCGGAGAGAAAGATTCACTTTTTAACAGTTGGCCAAATAAAACGACCACTGGAATTGATTGTGCTTGTAATAGTTTAGCACTGTTTGCATTGTTTGCTCAAGGAACTAAAGGATGGAAAGATATCTAAATGCTTCAGGTTGAAGGCCTGAAGGGAGTGGCAGCTTCAGTTACCCCCGACTGCCTGCTTGACCCTAACCAAGGGGGTTGTTGACCGCGCCGGGAACGTGGACCAAACCCGCCGCGAGAGGTCTTTCTGTTGAGCTCTACTTGGAGCAGGAGGACGCTTGGGTGCCAGGGGGGGCTCTGGCCGTAGATCCCTCGCCTTCCGGGTCCTGCACAAGAGGCTAACGTGACTCGAGATTGGATCTCAAGGCCCGCATACTAGTCTACGGGCAGAAGCTTGGAATAGTGATCCCTGGTGGATTACTGGATAGCCTTCGGGCGGATTATGGACAAGCCTACGGGCGGAACTCCTTGTATTTCAAAGATAAAATGATGGAATGATAATAAAGAAGTTGTTTGATATTGTTTTTCTATGTCACGTGATAAGATTACGTGAAGGAACCAATGCTTAACAGGGTTAATTAAAGAAGCTGATTGTTATATGTCAAATTAATGTGTTAGATAATTACATAACTAAAACAAACCGAGGAAAGTGCGGAGGATGGACCATGGGTCCGTCCTACGGATGGGTGGTCCCGGTTAGCCGGGAACTTTTCTCAAAAATCTCGAAGAGCAGCGGGAGGTTCATCGAAAGCAATGACCGAGAATTATGTTTTACCTAATTTACGCTGTTTTAGGGGAACGGAATGGGACTATGCCTTATGGCAGAGAGGTTGAGTTTTGCATCCCTCTCGTTCCCATTCTCCTTGAACCAAGTGCAACATGAATCCGCTTCAGACCTGGCGTTTCTGCGTAAAGTAGTTCGCTCGGGTCTGACACTAGTTGCTGTTAGCTAATGACCAAACAAGAAAACCCAAATTCAGGTCGATCCTAAGTGGGAACGGCTAGGATACTTCCACTATGTGGCAGACGCGGGAAGACCTAGATCGCAAGTCCCGTAACATTCCATGGGAGTGCCGGGCGGAGCTTTCTAGACATCCTTTCTGATGGACTGCTAAGACTTGTCCGGGATGATTCTAGTGGACACGTTACATCAATGCAGATTGTCATTGTATAGATAACATAATCAAAGTCTTCATCAACAACAAAGATTTCGTATTTCTCCATGACATGGATAATTTTTTTAGAGTGAGTGAGAATGAAGCATTGTCAATGCTACCAATCACCAATGAATTCCCCCTTGTGTCTTATGATCTGCCTGTGGAGTAAAGCAATCCAAAGCTAGAAGATATAGATGGCATACTCATAGCTCTTGAAGATGTCGTGGACTTAGTGGAGTATGCAATGATTGGCACCTATGAGTTTGAGGTAGTGTAGGCTAGCTTGGAGGTAGGACAAGTGCCCTTGGAAGAGAAGCAAGCCCTTCCGATCAATGAGTCCAAGTCAAGTGTGGACTTGACTAAACTCTTTGGGGGTTGCTGCCCAATGCTGCTGAGCAAGATGTGTATTAATAATTTGTCTAGATGCTTTATTTAACAATGTATACAATTTTGAGTTCATTGCATATCAATGTAGGCCATGCTTAACATCAATGATTTTCCAAGTCACCAAAAGGGCTAGGGAGTGTTTAGGAAGGACACCTCCATATGGCACTATATTGGCAAGATCCCCCCTATTGATTGACATCGCCATTATCCATGCCACCTTCACACCAGATGAATGAGCTCACTTCACTATCCTAAAGGCCCTATCAAAAGTGCTATGTGCAACCACCATCACCTTGAATGCTGACAAAATCATTCTTGTCAATGCCTAGGCATTGAGAAGGAGGACGCTTTTAGTAGCGAAAGGCCACAGGGAAAATAAGTTAGTGAAGCACATATTTGATACATGCCTATGCAAAAGGATACTACACGCCATGGAGATTGGCAAAGCCATTGGAGACAGCCATGCTGCCATGTAAGAGAGCATCAAGGTAGGGTTGCTACCAAAGTTCAAGAGGAGACAGAAACAAGCCCATGAGAAAATCAAGTGCTTGAAGATGGCCTAAATGTTGTAATGAACTCTAGCATTCTAAGCATAATCCAGTAAAGCAATAGCCATTTGTACTTTGTACTATAATACAAATATATTTTTATTACAATATATCTCTTAAGCATATTGTGTATTTTTTAGTGTTCAACTATGATAAGATTGAAGGATTTTATTAAAACATTATGTGATACCGATGTGCACATTTTTAAAGTATGAAAAATGTGTAAAAATACAATAAAAGATTTATCTGTCAAAAATTTATGGCCGATAAGATTTTTTTTGCCCCAAATGATTAAAAATAATCCTAGAGATTGCATTTGATCTATCTTGTAGCCCTTGGATGCCATAGTGCATGAATGGGCAAGAGGACATATCATTTTGGGGCAAAAATAAGTCGATTGGATTCTCGAACCATATTTTTAAGCTATAAATTTTTTAAAATTTCCCTATGCTTCGTCACATGCATACTAACTTATCATTCGGCATTGCACAAAGGTTAGCTAAACGATCAGCTTAATAAACAATTTCTTATTCTACCTAATTATCTAGCTCTCAATTGACATTGCAATTTAATCATTACACCATCATGCATAAATACTATATGAGGCATTCAAGACATAATAAAAGCATAGGTTTTTCGTTATACATGGAAGTTCACAAAGTACATTGCACTGCATTGCATTATGTTACAAAAACTATAGGCCCTTGGTAGCTCTAATCTCTATCCCTTCTTATCGGTCTAGCTAATGCATGTCTCTTTGCATGATGGTCACCCACTTGGCATGAATTTCACATAGATATATTTTCTCAAAAAGGGCAACAAGGTACGCTTTTGTAGCTTCCTAGCCTCCATTGCATCCATTTATGTGAAATTGATATCCATAAGAGTGAAGGATTTTCTTCAGTAAGCATATAAAGGGCACTTTTTTTATTAGTAGGTACTTGTGAATCTCCCTAAGAGCCACTAGGTGATAGTTCTTCCTTCCCTTTAGCCTTTGCCCTAGGATTTGTCTTAGTGAGCCTCACCATGGTTGCCATCGTTGTGCTTATTGGGCTAAGGATTGGAACTTGGGTGGGGATTGCTCTGTAGGGATTGGTTCTACAATGGGGAGCAAGGGTATTAGAGGAGAAGGATGAAGTTGTTTGGGTCACTTTGTTTTTAGCTAGGGGCATCACATAGGGCCATTACCACTTGTTGAGTGCCTCTCAGTTGCATCTCCACTAGTCTCTAGCCATTCTAAGCTATCTTGGGACCTATTGATGTTATTGTTAATGCTACCCTCATCATCATTGTTTCCACCTTCCTCATTGGTAGAGGCATCTCCCTCATTATTCTCTAGCTCATTGTTGTTAACCTCCACATCCTCACTTGCTTCTTCCTCTTCAAAAGAATCTTCGCTTGCTTCTCCAAAAGAATCTTTTTTCTCATGAGCTCTTTTCAAAGACTACAAGACCAATTGAGGTAGGATAGTCGAACCTTTGCATGGATGGAGGGGGAGGACACACAGATGATAGAGTCATCCCATCAATGAAGTTCCACATCTCTTTGCCTTGCCAATGTGGACAAGTGAAAACTTGTCCTGGGCCTTGGCCTTTGGTAGTGGATGCCATCGTACAATTTTCTTAGTGTGGGCCATGAGGTGGATTAGAAAAGAATAAGAGAATAAAATAATAGAAGTATGGAATAGGAAATGAACTAAAATATCTCTATTTATATGAAACCTATCCTTTAGGGTTTACACATGGATTTATATACGTGCCCATTTTGACCTTTCCATTCCCCTTGTCATGCACCATACTACATGTTGTACTCACTACAGATGTGTTTTGCCACTTTTTCTTATTAGGCATGTGGATTTGTTGCCTGAGAGATTTAGCCAATCCGATAGCCTTAGCATTCTCCAATGTGATGGAGTGACATAAGATGCATTTATAAAACCAATCAAACATTTCTACAAAATATCTTTTCTTGACGTGACCACCTCCATGATAAGTGTTGTTGAAATATGCACCATAAGCTTGATAATGAGACTTTTCCATATCTTGGGTTTCCACATTTCCAAAGATCCATATTTCTCCAAAAAATATGATCCATGAGCATATTAAATATGCTGCAAAGGTATGGAGCATTGATATTTGTTGGAAGAGAGGGAGAGAGACAGAATGGAGTGGAAGATGAGCCTTAACTCATTGTTGTTCTTCTTCCATTATTCTTCCATCATACTAACTGAAAGAGACTTACACACATAGGTATGACTAACCAAGACTAACTGTGGTTCAGTCAATGACTACATCGACTTATTGAATGCCACACACATGTACATATGTATCCAACTAATGTCGGTCACACACATAAATATAAAAGGACTAAAGATTAATGGGAGCTTGATATTCTAACAACCCCCCTGAAGCTCAAACCTTCTAATAAACTCCAAGTAACGGTCTGAAGTATATGAACTTTTCTTTACCAAGAGACTTGGTAAATATATCTGCTACTTGGTCTTCAACCTTCACATGAATCAAGTCAATCTGCCCTATAAGAACCATTTCTCTAATGAAATGGTAGTGAACCTCAATATGTTTGGACCTAGCATGGTAGACAGGATTGCTAGCGAACATAACACTACCGAGGTTATCACAATGCAATCTCACTCAGCTTTCCAACTGTATTCCCAAGTCTTTCAATAGTTTCATCAACCAAATTGCTTCACAAGTTGCTAAGGCAGCTCCTTTGTACTCGCCTTCTGTACTAGACAATGCAACAATAGGCTGTTTCTTACTCTGCCAACTAATCATACTGTTGCCCAATCCAAATGCATAACCACTGGTTGACCTCGTGTCATAGCACAACAAACCCAATCAACATTAGTAAACCCTGTCAAGTCAAGAGATTTTCCATATGCATAAAAAAATCCATAATCTATAGTACCCTTTACATATCTCATGATCCTCCTGATTGCATCTAAATGTGGTTTGCAAGGCTTCTGCATGAACTAACTAATCATCCCCACTACATAACATATGTCAGGACAGGTAATTGTCAAGTATATCAAGCTTCCCACCATTTGTAGATACATGGTCACATTCTCTATGTCATTCCCAACATCAATCTGCAGCTTGACATTCTAATCAAGAGGTGTCTCCATAGGTTTGCATTCAGCCATACCATACTTTTGTAACATGTCATGAGCATATTGCTTCTGTAATAGCCATATACCTTAACACGTAGAGACTACCTCAATCCCAAGAAAATACTTAAGTTCACCAAGGTCTTTGACTCTGAATTCAGCCTATAAACATGATTTGATTTCACCAATGCCCTCTTCATCATCTCCAATGATGATAAGATCATCTACATAAACCACTAGAAACACATATCCATGATCTGTCTTCTTCATGAAGAACATACTATGATCTACATCACCTAATCTAAATCCATGTTGCTGTAAATAATTGCCGATCCAAAATTCCATGCTCTAGATGCCTATTTCAGTCCATATAAAGCCTTTTTCAGCTTACATACATGAGTAGGAAAGTCTGGGTGAACATAGCCTTCAGGCTGCTTCATATATACTTCCTCAACCAAATCACCGTTCAAGAAAGCATTCTTGAAGTCTATTTGCCAAAATTTCTAGCCATTGCATATTTCCAAAGCAAGTTCTGACTGTTGCCATTTTAGCCACCAGACTGAAAGTCTCCTCATAGTCAAGGCCATATTTTTGTGTATATCCTTTTGCAACCAACGTGGCCTTATAGCGTTCTAATGAACCATTTGACTTGTACTTAACCTTGTACACCCATTTGTAGCCTATGGGGACTTTTCCTTTAGGAAACTCAACCAATTTTCATGTCTCATTTTCAGCCAGGGCTGCATACTCTTCATCCATGGTAGCACACAAATTATCATCTATAACTACATCATTAAACTTTGTACATTCTTTGTAACCTGTCACACTAGCCATATATGCATAATGGTGGGCTGAATAACCAGTGTATGCAAACCTGTCAATTGGTTTTTTTGACTCTCTCAAATCTCTGTAACTATGACTCACTCTGAGCTTGCCTCTCATGAGGCGATACATAACGACTCTGCCTTGCTCCAGGTGTCATAATAGATGGAATGCCCAACTCACTATCCAAACTATCACTATTAGATGACTCATAATATGCTATAAGTGGACGTGTCACATCCTCAAGCATCTTTTCTTTTCCCTTATCCAATCTCCCCCTCACTCACATATCCGTGTGAGTGGACATAGGAGTATGACTCCGCAAGCATCCTGACCAAGGACTTACTATAGGTGACCCATCACCCATAGGATCACTCATAAATGTACTCACTATAAGTGTATTTTCAGCATTAGTAGTGCTGCCTAATCCATTAGTAGCCATTGCAACAAGATTACCATACCACGATGCCAACTCATCTAGGAAAACATCTTTGCTAATCAATATCTCATGTGTAGACGGTACATAACACTTGTAAGCTTTTCGGTCTTATGCATTACCAAGGAACATGCACATATGAAATGCTACCAAATACTTTCAAGTGTGAAATGTCAAGCTTATGACCATACAACTTCTCATATGGAGTTACATCATGAATCCCTGATGTAGGGGTACTATTTAGCACATAGACAGCAATCACTACTACTTCAGCCCAATAACCATTTGTCAAACTCTTTTCATTCAGCATAGCTCTTTTTGATTCCATCAGTACCCTATTTTTCCTTTCTGCTACACCATGTTGCTGCAGTGTATAACTATAAGTAAACTATCTTCTGATCCCATGTTTAGATAGGTACATGT
Source organism: Lygodium microphyllum (assembly GCF_053477565.2). Lineage (NCBI taxonomy): Eukaryota > Viridiplantae > Streptophyta > Polypodiopsida > Schizaeales > Lygodiaceae > Lygodium > Lygodium microphyllum. Next base: position 155,416,192 of record NC_141137.1, read on the forward strand.
CAAAGTAATTAGAGACATATTCTCCACCTCCATTTGATCTAAGATATGAAAATTTACAGCTCAACTCACTTTCAGCATGCTTCTTGAAGTCCTTGAATGCATCAAACACATCATCCTTATATTTTAGTATGTAAAGCCAAGTATACCTTGCTGAAATCATCAATGAAGGATACATAGTAATGAGCACCACCAAACAAAGCATTATGAGACGGAGGCCATACATCTGAATGTACCAAGTGCAAGGGTCGTGAGCCATTCCATACAAGTCTCATAAATGGAAACCGTGCTTGCATTCCAAACTGACATGCATCACATACATGTCCAAAGTCATGATACTTGAACTTAGGCATTCCAAGCACAATCTCCTTCTACTGCATAGATTTCAACTTTTGTACATTCATATGGCCAATGCGCTTATGCCATATCTCAACATCCTGTATAGCACCATCATCATGTGAAAACATGGCTACTTTCAATTCTAGAATTGGCACACCAAGAGTAAACATTCTGCTATCTCTTCGGCCTCTAGCAATCAATTTGCAGCCATTACCATATTCTTCAACAAAGCATCCATCTCTATTAAATCTCACCTACAGATTCTATTCTTCCATCTATCCAACTGAAAAGAGATTCTTGCTTATTGCAGGTACATGTAGTACATCATGCATGATCTTTTTCTTGCCATCATGCATCAACATTAGAACAATTCCTATGTGCTAAATGTCATGTTGGGTATCATCCCTAGTACACACATAACCATGTGAACGTGCCACCATCTCATCAAACCATTCTCCATGGGGTGTCATATGATTTTAAGCCCCTGAATCAATGTACCATCTCTCATCTCTGTTCTGCCTAGATGCATTCTTAAATGCATGCTACATGGCAAACAATCTATCAACATGCTCATCATGAGCAATGCTAGAAGATGCATAGTGTCTATGTTGTTTGCTCTTTGCCTTCATATCTCCTTGTTTCTTGTACAATCCTTTGCAATGTGTCCATATCTACTGTAGTGATGACAATCCTTATCTCTGTTTGAGTGATCATTTGACTGCTATGAACCAAATCCACCACCTCTACCATGGGATGATCTCCCCCTACCTCTAAAGCCATCAAATCCACGTTAGCCCTATGTATTCATGCCATGCCAGGCATTGTGCTAATGCTATCCATAAGTGTTTCAAGTGTCTCCTGGACCTCCAAAAGAGCCATGGCCTCTGTCAGCTCTACCATGCTAGCTAGAGTAAAGAACAATGTCTCTCATTTTGAGACATACTAGAACCTGTATTCAGCCCATTCAGCCCAAGCTTAACTTCCCGAGGTAGTAGCAAAACAATCAAGTCATCCCAATCAATTGATTCAAATCTCACAGAAATAGACATATCAAATGCTTTATACTCTTTGCCAAGTCCATTCAATGTCACTATAATCATATCATCCTCAGACACTGAAGATCCAATGGTGGCAAGCTAATCTGTTATGTTCTCAATCTCTATAGTGTAGGCCTGAATGCTTCTGTCATTCCTAGACATGCTATTGAAGTGTTGCTTTAGCTGAATCTTTCTTGCCTGTGTTACATTTCCATAATTCTTCATGACTATGTCCCATTTATCCTTTGGGGAACTACATCCAGTAATCTATATAACCATAGCATCTGATATACATAAGGAAAACCAATGTAACACCTTGCATGCTCTCTCACTCCATGTCTTATGAGCCCTTTTCTAATCATTTGTCGGATTTCTTTCATGTATTTTAGGTTCATCCTCATCACTTGTACATAAGTCCTAATAACCTTTTCCAACCAAAAAATTCTTCAAACGAAACTTCCATAAAGAAATTTTTTTGTTGTCTAGCTTTTCTCCCACAATTTGAGTAATATTGTTAGTACCTTGAGCATTTTCCATAGTTGCAGCTTAGGTATTCAGTGATGTATACAACCTGTAGGTATCTGACTCCTTTTCCTATAGTTTAGGATTAGTTTCCTGCTATTCAGCACAGTTTCCTACAATTCAAGACATTTCTCTTGACAACCTGCTTGCTATAAATTGTATTCCAACAATGAAAAAACATAGTCAACTGAGCATAAACCAAGCTCAAATTAATTCAAAACATTCAATGGTAGTGGAAAAACATCCCAGTAACAAACTATGTCCATACAAGTATCAATGTTTCTATTGTATGCAAGTAGCAGTACCAAATACAACCAACCCATTGCTGTAACTAGCAGTATTTTCTTTGTTAAAACAAGAGTATTCAGACCTCAAAACACCCCCAAAACATCTCATTCAGTTGCCACTCTATACAAGAGTTGATACATGTCCAACCGGTCATAATATATTGCATGTATGTTAAGTGAAGATGATAGGTATCCTTCCTATAGACAATAACTAGTCAATACCCTGGTATAACCAACAACAAATCTGTCCAAAATTTGGACTTTCAGCACTCACAGTATCCCGAAAAGCATTTACCACTCAAGTGGTATGATCCAAGCATTTGTCACTAGTAAATAAGCATCATAAATACTTCAACCGTGTAGGTATATCGTTTCCAAATTCAGGTCAACAACCAATTCATATTTCCAGCCTGCAAATAAGCTCCAAAACTGAGCATTTAACACTCCAATATCATGCTCAAATGCATGATAATAAGGGCATATACATTGTTAGAATAAAAGCCACCAGTGCCCTAGAATCACTTGCTGTTTACTACAGTAAACAACCAATCTGCACAAGCCTGTGCTGAATATCTCAAAATCTATGAGGAATTTGAAAAAACTTTTTCTGCAAAGTTGTAAACCACGTTGAAACGGTCAAGAATCATGGGCTATTTCTTTAAAAACCATTTCTATAGCAAGATATAGCTTCTGCAAAAAACCACGCTACATGCATAGTCTCTTTGATGATGTTTTCTTCAGACCTGATGTCTTGATGTCAAATGGCCACTGCCAAGCCTTCAAGCTTCAAGCATTCAAGCTCTAATACCATGTTGGAAGAGAGGGAGCGAGATAGAGTGGAGAGGAAGATGAGCCTTAGCTCATTGTTGTTCTTTTTCCATTATTCTTCCATCATAATAATTGAAAGAGACTTACATCATACTAATTGAAAGAGACTTACACACATAGGTATGACTAGCCAAGACTAATTGTGGTTAAGTCACTGAGTACACCAACTTATTGAATGTCACTCACATGTACAGTTGTATCTAGCTAATGTCAGTCACACACATAAAGATAGATTGACTGAAGAGTAACGGGAGCTTGATATTCTAACAATATTAGATTTGAAGCATCAACATATTGAAATATTAAAGAACATGCAAGTAGTAGAGTTGAAGGTGTACTACGTAGTGAGTGAAGCTGATTTCTCCCCATGAATTGACAATTATCTTTGTAAAATCATTGACCATTGTATCGAATTCTATTTGAGTGGAATGATCTATTGATGGTTTTAGCATTATACATACTAGCTTATCAAAAGAATGCCAGACATGGATTTCTTAAGACTAGTGTCTCTTTCTAAATCTGTATTGCATTTGCATAAATCTTTCCATAGCTCCAACTTCAATATTGAGGGATTACCAACCACATTGCTTATTAGGAATCTCTTTGCCTTCATTCCACTCATTGATATTTTCTATGGTATGTTAGGCCTAATGTTTTCTAGGGTCCTTTTTAAACTTTATCTTGATTCCATATACACCCAATGAATTTAATAGCTCCTCGATTTTCTTAATATTTTCTTTAAATCTGGAGAGAGGCTTCATTGTGTATACTTAACTCATATGCAATTTCAATAACTTGTCAAATATGTGCATGAGGCAATGCAAAGTCCAAAAATGGAAATTCTCAATGTTAATTGGAAATATGGATATCTAACTTTCATCAAGATGTGACCTATTTGGTGGCACCTTTCATTGCAAACCACTGATCCTCCCTTCCATGCAACATTATCTAACGACTTAGGAGAATTATTTGTTTTCATGCAAAATGGATAAGGTAACGATGCTAATGCCTTAGTGTCACAATTGAACATACACTTTAGAGTCTTGAGATTGCCATCCAAGTGGGAATTGACATTGAATTCTCCAACTCCTTCCACTTAGAGCTTCTCCCCCACTTATTTTCTTGGAAATTATATTCAAATATGGAGTGCATTGAAAGATCCAAGAGAAAAAATTATGGGTTTCCTTGGGCACTTTGACTATTGCTAGCCACCAAATTTTCTTTTTTTATTGCTCACTAAATAGTTGGACAAGCGTGCTCTCTTTGGCATAGGCCATGGTGTAATTCAACAATGTAAGGCCCACCCTCTCTCCAACTTGCATCTCTTTAGGATTTTGAATTTGTCAACATTGATAAACAAACTCCAAGGTTGAAATAAAACCCTCTTCAACTTGCAGCCCTTTACGATTTGGCATTAGTCAAGCTTGATAACAAACTCCAAGGTTAAACAAAACATGGCAATCATAGTTGGTACAAAATTAAGAGAAACAAGTGTACTATACTCAATCCATAATATTAGATTAGGACAATCAATACCTTATGGGCATTGCACCTTTGGCACATTGCAACTTAATCACGTCAACATAAATAGTCATAAGAAATTCTTCGAGCTTTAGCTCCCTCCACTTCCATTTTTTTAATGATAAAAAAATACTTTCCTATTGAATTAATAATGGATATATTTCATGCTCATCTTAAAGCTCTTAGCCAAAAAATGGACAAGGAAAAATCATGTGCTTTATTTTGCTACAAGTCAATGTAGTTGCTATGATACCATATATGGCCTCATAGCCTTGTCAACCAACTCGAGCTGTATCACATGCTATTTGAACTTCTTCTATGGACAAACTATTAAGAATATCTATAAGAATCTCATTCAAAGCAGCAAGTTGGAGGACGCAATGCCAAGGGTCTCTCAAAATTCCAATAAGATGCTTGCATTTTAAGAATTCCTGTAGAAGATTCATTTGCTAACTCTTACGTTGGCCTCCAACATCATCAAAAAAGTTATTAGCAACAAATAGGTATTTTCAAGAAATAAAGTAAATTTATATTATACTTCTACTTCAATAGAAAATGGTGGACGTTAATGCTTGCACATGTCTTTTTTGCGCTCCACCATTCAAGGACAGTGATAGCATTAGAAGTAACTGAGGTTTTGTTTCCTTCTAACCCATGGAAGTTTGCTTGCACCTTTGCAAATTTGGTTTTGTAGTGTTCTTATCCTTCTCCATTTGCTCCAAAAGCAATTTCAATGAAACATTGTGCTCCTCCAAAGTTGAATTTTTTTTGTGTGTTTATTGCCATGTCTTCTCCCTTTTCTTTATATTGCTTCAATTTTTATTCAAGCCTTTGCACTTTGACTTTTTGATCTTGTAAAAGAGATTTTTGCAACATGTTTAAAGAAGTCTGAGATAATGGAAAAGATTGATGATTGCTATATAACATTTATTGATAATATTGATGCGTATCAAAATTTTCATCTAAGCATTTGCAATAACCTAGTAGATCATTTTCACCATCCCCGAGAAATGTAAGCAACAAACAAGTGGAAATGAAAGGTGGATTCAGCCTAGTGCTAGGATCATTAGGATATAAGGAACTAGCCACCCAAAGTTCAATACTTTTCTTTCTCTCTAAACGATTCTGGGAAGCAATTGTTGCATCTAACCTAGTCTTGCTATAAGGGGACTTTGCAATAGTATATTCTTTATCTACACGAACATTCAAATCCATATTTCTCTTACGATTACTTATGTCCCTAAAAGGCTCCATTAGAGAATAAACAAAAATGGAGTAGACTCAAGTTTTCATGGCATAATATTGATTTGGAATGGCTAGAGAGAAAAAGAGAGCATGAAAAACATTGTGATGCATATATAATATGGTTAGGCACACCACTAGAGATGAAAAAGACAATGTTTTGAGGAGGAAAAAAGTCACTTTTTGGCTCCTTTTTGGAGTTAGAAATAGTCCTCCCTATCAATGTGGCAATCAAGAGGATTAGTGGAGCAGAAAGTAGATGTGTAACTACCTTTGCAAGGTCCCAAGTAACACACGTGTGGGTATTAAAAAATGGAGCTGATTTGAGGGCCTTTAATGTAAAAAAGTATATAGAAAATGAGTATTTCAACTCGCATTATGATTGGGTGTCTTTTGAGAAAGTTTCTTTTAGCGATAAAAATAAATATGAGTTGCTAATGTGGTATTGTTGGAAGAGTGGTGGTCCTTTCTTAGAGGATGAGCTGATGTAGAGGACCTTTAATGCAAAAAAGTATATAGAAAATGAGTAATTCAACTTAGGAGAAAATTTTAAACACCCAAGACACGTCGAAAAGGAGACAAAATGATGAATATTTTATGTGGAATTTAAAGGCCAATAGAAGAGAAAGACTTGGATTCGACAATTTTAAGTGACTGTGGAAGACGAGAATGTAAATTTCGACCATTGCAACGATTGCAAATGTTTCATAAATTTTTTGACTACCAGATCGAAGTGACATGACTTCTTAGCCATTTGAGGCCTAAAGACAAACATGTAAAATGTTTCCGATCGCAAATCGAATATTGAAAGAAGGAGCTACCGGAGGCTGGGCACTTTGGAGGTCGAAACTGAGCAAGATTTTAAAGGTCATGGCCATGGGCCTTTGGGCCCCTAAATTTTTGAAAAAATGGAGGGGGGGCTATTGTCCTGTCACTATGCAGACACAATGTGAAAAAACTTGAAGTGCATCATCATTCATCTTTCTTTTGAATCTAGAGAGTCAATGTCATCTTAGTCATTAAGGTGCTAGTGTCCACAATATGGTTAGTTCCAAAATACAAGATTTTTGGACAAGTTTAGCCTATTTTTGATATCTTGGATATTATTTCTTATAAATATCCCAAAAAAGGTATAGAAAAATTCTAGAATAGAGTAACATGCAAAAATTAAGTGGCTTTTCTACAATTTTTGGAAAATATCATGCAAAAAGGACTTGTGAATTCACGTGGCACGTGATCATAGTTTTCAGGCAGTAAACAACACTTCAAAAATGGGGAGAAGAAGGGGTGATCTAAAATAATTAGAGTCAAGTGCACTAGGGTTTTATCCACATTTCAGAGCAAACAGAACCATCAGATTTGCAGTCTAAGTAGTCGAAATGAAGCTAATGTTTGGGTGCACGTTTTTTGTCTACTAGGAACCTCCAGGAGATCTAATGCTTGAAAACTGCTTCTGAGTAGTCTCAGACAAGGATATTGTTTATCTTCTCAAGTTTTATCAAAACATAGTACTTTGATTCATTGAACTTTGTCTTTATCTTCTGTACCTCTTGTCTATTCTTTTTCTTCTCTTATATCTCCTATTCTCTACTTTCTTCTCTCTCTGATACCCGGTGGATATAACCTTTCGACTAAAACCCCTTCGATAGTGGTGAACATGATGTGAAAGGTTGTTGCAAGGAAAGACAAGATGGGAGAACCTTCAAGCATAATTTCTAGTGATGTTTTGCAGGAGTTAGTGCACAATATGAACATACTTATGCATGTACAATAACCAAACATGTGATACAAGCTTTTGCTAAAAAAGAAACTGTTGTGATGAATGTTCTACAAGAAATAAAGCATGAGATCAAGTTATTTAATGGCATGAATGAGATAAAGCAATAGAACATATTTAAAACAAGGTGGAGGCATGTTAAGAAAGTTGTTACTACACTAGTAAAAAAGCATAGAATGAGAGAAATATGGCATGTATCTAGCTTGCCACTGTTAAGGGAAAAATAGTTGATGTATCTAGTAAACCACCCACTTTTGTGGCTAACCCTATGGCTGCACCTACTGCTATTCACACAATAAAGACATTGTCTCTTTTGCTTTAAATTTAGAAAGGGAGGTATGAAACCGTTGTTGGAAGACTTGGCTATTTGAAATGCTTATGTAGGTATACATGCTTCTACTTTTGGTCTATAGTTGGAGAGAGTGCATGACCAAGTGATGGTTGGTTTGAAGGTTGTAATATGGAGACATTATTTGCGTGCATCTAAAAAGAGGAAAGTTACTAATAGTGAAATGTCTCATACAGGGCAAGACATTCGTGGCATAATTAGCTAGGAACTGCCGGTAAATGCATATTCAGTGTATGCATATTAAGGAAAGGTGCAAAACACAGATGTACTTGTGGAAGAGAAACGAAAGAGAGATCAAGATAATGTAGGGACATCTAAGAGAGTGACAAGAAGAAGTGTGGATCAACCTAAAGCTACAAATCAGTCACCTCCCGAGCATGTTATGAAAGATATTGGGTAGGAGAAAAAATCGAACAGTAAATAAGAGGGCAAAAAGAAGGAAAAGCAGTTGGGATATAAGCTGTAGTCTGAGATATTGAGACAACCACGAATCTTAAGAAGGTTCTTGAAGAGCAGATTTTATATAGTCGGATTTTAAATAGTGAGTATTTAATGATGAAATCATTGACATAATTAAGAGAAAGCGTCAGTTTCTTGGTGATATCACTAATGCATTACTAGAATTTGAAGAGGAAACCGGGTTTTTGGGCATTCAAGTTGTTGAATATGAGCATGATGTAAGTGTTGGCTTATCTATAGAGGATTCTACTATCAGTGGACAACATGTAGAAAAGAGAAGAAAGTGGCTAAAAATGCATTGTATTTAGCAATATACATGGTGGAGTAAGACAGATGCAACAATATGGGAAAAGGACTCTAGGATTTGTTCCTCGGAGTCATTACACAAGAAATCACTGGGCAAGGGGGCTACCACTAAAACAGTAATGAAAATAGGGGAGCATGAAACTCCTTGTGTTGCTTTCCTTGACCACAAGTTCGAGATTAATGTCATTATTGAGCGTGGATTGTATGAGAACGGTGCACGGCTTGTGGGGACATTGATCATAGTAGGATGGGAGGAAAGATGTCCAATTTCTTACAATTTGTGTTAATCATCTTAGGAATTGAGATACACTTTGAGAGTCTCCTTTGCCTCCAAATGCAAGGAAATTCAAAGACCCAAATTTTTAGTGAGCACTATTATAATGCAGGGCTACAATAGTGCAATTCAAAGGATGTACTTGCCTCTTGATGGAATGAAGTATGTATTTACCTAGTGGTTATTCTCAGTTACAACAAACAGTTCATGTTGGTTTAAGCCCTGGGGGGGTCCACTATGGTTTACTGTATGGTACCATGTGAGTGTAAGGGAGGGGGGTTATTTAAAGGGAAGGAATGTACATATTATAAGGTAGGGTCCCATAAATATGGGGTAGCTAAGGGGTATTTTTATATATTTCTTACACATAGGTGACGTCTCCTTATTACTACTAGTGAATCCCTCGTGGTTTAAGCCTATGGAAGCTATGTGCAAGGCTGAACACATATCTATGAAATGGGCTACTAAGGAACTGACAACATTGGGGTTGCTAGCTAAAAATGAAGGCATTTTCAGTCTATTTTATGGCCTGAATATTACCGACACTGTGGGTAAAATTTTAGCAACTATACATGTAAAAAAAGAGGTTGAAAATAGAGTGTTTTCTGTATGTTCTTTAGACATGTATGATGTTTTAACATTGTTTTCTCAGTAGGAAGGATTACAATGGGATGAACCAGTTGTGGAGACGAAGTATAAGATGGTTGACAAAAATGTGAAACCACTTGCTTTGCCACTTCCACTAGACAGTGAGGGTCTGTATGAGAAAATGTCATGGCAGCCAAGCTTATGGGATCCTAAAGATATAGGTCATTAGTTTATAGTAGCTGTAACATTACAAGAATTAAAAGTTGGCGCTTAAGGATTTATTTTGCCTAGTAAAGAGACTATTTTGTGCAGATGTTGACTAGGTATGAAATATCATTTGTGTTTCAGCCAACTGAAATAGATTGTGTGGATCTGAATGTTGTCTCTCGTATGGTAATATTTAATGTACCAAGGAACTTGAGGCCTATTCTAGTGCCTAAAGCTTACTTGCCAAAGCTAATGGATTTGCTAAATGAAAAGATTTTCATGAAGATCTTAGAGCCCTCTTTAGCACCATACTTGAATCATTGGTTTATTGTGCCCAAAGAATGGGGCTTTGAGATTTATTCAAGATATGCAACTGGTCAATAAAGTGACCACAAGAAATGTGGGTGTGGGTCCTGTGGTTGATGAACTTGGAGAGGCTTTTACATGTAGAGTGATCTATTCTTTGGGTGATCTTTACTCGGGGTATGATTAGTTTCAGCTTGCAATTGAGAGCATGGATGTCACAACCATGAAGACTCCCTTGGGTTTAGTACATACATGTGTACTCTCTTGCAGGGTACAACAAACTTAGTGGCACACATGACAAATGCTATGAATAGGGTACTCATGGATTTTATACCACAATTGACAATGCTCTTCTTGGATAATATTCTAATCAAAGGGTGTGTAGTGGATGAAAAGAATGAAGAGATGGATGCTCATGGGTGTAGGCACTTTGTTGCAGACCATATTATGGATTGTGAAAGGGTTTTGATGTGTCTAGAAGAGGTGCATTTATCTCTTGTTGAAAAAAATTAAATTTTTGGGCTTGAAGAGGTGTTGATTTTTGGGAATATGTGCGGGACCTACAGGCAAAGACCATCACAAATGAAAATAGATGGGATTGATAGAATGCAAGATGTATGCATGAATATATTTGAGGTACGTAGATTCTTAGGTGCATGTGTGTTATATTTGATATGGATTCCTCACTTTGCACATGTAGTTGATGCTCTATATTAGCTCTTGAGGAAAGGTCAGAGGTTTCCCTGAGAAAGGAAGCATTAGAAAGCAATGAAGAAATTGAAGCGGCTCTTAGAATCTACTCCTACATTGAGAAAGGTTGATTATTCACACAAAGGTTATTCACATGGAAAGCCTATCATTATTACTGTTGATATGAGCCCCATTGGGACCAGATAGGCAATTGAGCAAGATGATGAGGAAGGGCAAAGACATGCAATTCTGTTTGGTGCTAAGTATTGACCGAACAATAGAAAAGGTATCCACATGTAAAAGGAGAATTATGGGAAATTGTGACATCCCTTAAATGTGATAAGGAGTATTTTATGGGTGCTCATGTAGACATTGAGAATAATTGTTTGCCGATATTGGGTATGATTACTAGTTGTGCTATCCCAAACATTGTTATGCTCTAGTGGATTGCATACATCAAATTTTTGAACCTTGAATTTTAGCATATTGCAGGAAGAGAGAACCCAGTGGTGGCAAACATGTTATCTTGGGCACGCTATGAGAACGAAGATGGGATGATGGATGAGAAGGAAGAAGATGACTTTCTTATAGTTGAAAATGATGTTTTGATTGGTGAAACTGAATTGGCAGCCATTGTAACTATAAGTACATCTCTCATGAATGCAAGGACAACATTAAATGTAGTAAATATAGCAGTTGTTTTATCAAGTACAAGTGTTGTAAGAGTGAATTTAGCAATGCAAGGTGTTGCTACAACATTAACAAAATCTTGTATAAAAAAGAGGAAAAACTTTAGATATTATGTATCTTGTGTAGAAGTGTTTTTGGAAGACAAATTTGCAGGAGAGTGGCTGAGAATTGGTCAATACCTCAACACATTAACAAAAAGAGATGAGTGGTCCGATGAGGAGTTTATGAAGATGAAGAGGAAAGCCTATAGGTTTTTCTTAAAAGATGGGTACTTGTGGAAACATGCTAAGAAGAAACAGGGTATGCCATTGCGAGTTCTTGATGATAGAGCTTCACAAGTAAATGTCATGCAAGAATTTCATGAAAGCTTATGGGCTCACCACAGAGGTGTTTGGGGTACTTTTGCAAAGATCCAAGAAAGATATTGGTCACATGGCATGTATAAGGATGTTGCTCACTTTGTGAAAACATGTATGACATGTCAAATGTATTCATTTGTGAGACATCATGATGGATTGCAGCCCACATATCCCTTGTCTCTTCATTTTAAGTGGGTGGTGGATTTAGTCACGATGTCCACAGGTCTTTGGCAAATGGAATATCTGGTACTTGCATGTGAAGACTTGACAAATCAAGTGGAAGGGAGAGCTCTATGTAACAAGACAACAAATGCAATGTGTACTTTTATCTTAGAAGAGATTTTTTGTTGGTATGGTTGTGCGGGAAAAATTACAGCATATAGGGGTGAAGTGGATGCAGATGAAGCCCATGATTTCTTTGCACAATTGGGGATAAAGCTTGCTTTAAGTTCAAATTATAATCCTGAAGGAAATGGAAAAAGTGAAAGAGGTCATCCACATGTTGTAAAGGCATTGCCAAAAGCATGTGGATAGAAGATAAAAGAATGGCCACCATGATTGCTCCCTTATGCTTTGTGGATTGACAAAACAACTCATAGTGTTGTTTTAGGATGTATGCATGCTGAATTGATGTATGGTCAAAAACCTATCATGTCAAAAGAAGAGATACATTTACATGGAGTGTGCTACCTTGGGAAGAGGAGTTGAATCAAGAGGGGTTGCTGGCCTTACATATTAGATATTTGGAAAGAAAATCAAAACACATTGAGGTAGTAGTTGCAAAGTTAAGGATAGTAAGGATACAAAACAAGAAATAGTTTAACAAAAGACATAGATCAAGGCCAAGAACCATACAAGATGGGGATTGGATATTGGTTTATGATAGGAGTTTAGACAACCAACATAGTGCCATATATAAAGTCTCCAAAGGATGGTTTGGACCCTATGTGGTAAAACAGGTGTTTGATAATGCTACTTATGCATTAAATGAGCTAGATGGGATAGTTGTAAAAATTTCAGTAGTAGGCAAAATAATAAAATTATTCAAGAGGCGGGAATCTACTACCTATGAGTTGCCAAATTCGGAAGAAAATAGTGGCCATGATACAAGGGCTAGCCAAGAAGATATGGAAGATGAAGAAGCAAAGGATATGGTGGTTGAGGATGAGGAGGACTTAGAATTTGGTGACAACTAGGACTTTGGCACATACCGGAGGTGTGCAAGTTTAGAGGGGGCCATTTTCCTATTGCTATGCAAACACAATGTGAAAAAGCTTGAAGAACATTATCATTCGTCTTTCTTATGAATCTAGAAAGTCAATGTCATCTTATTCATTAGCGCTAGTGTCCATAGTATGGTTAGTTTCAAAATATAGGAATTTTGGACAATTTTACCCTATTTTGGATATTATTTCTTGTAAATATTCTAAAAGGGTGTAGAAAACTTCTAGAATAGAATGACATTCAAAAAGCAAGTGGATTTTCACCCATTTTGGGAGATTTCATGCAAAAAGAAGGACTAGCGAATTCATGCGGCATGTGATCGCAATTTTAAGGTGGTAAACAACACTCCGAATGGGGAGAAGAAGAAGGAGCGATCTAGAAGAATTTGGACCAAGTGTCCTAGAGTTTTAGCCTCCTTTCGGAGCCAATGAAACCATTAGATTTGCGATCTAAGCAGTAGAGAAGAAGCTAATGTTTGGCGCACGTTTTTCGTCTACCAGGGAGCTCTAAAAGATCTAATTCTTGGAGATTGCTTTTGAGTAGTCCTAGACAAGGATTTTGTCTATCTTCTCAAGTTCTATCAATACATAGTGCTTTGATTCATTGAGCTTTGTCTTTATATTGTGTATCTCTTGTCTATTCTTTTTCTTCTCTTCTATATCCTATTCTCTACTTCTTTCTCTCTCTGATCCCTTGAGGATACGAACTTTCAACTAAAACCCCTCTAACACCATTTGTTTTAATGGTGACGCTGCAAAACAATGCATCCTCATGTTGATTTGTGGGACAGGGGTGGTTGGAGGCCAAGAACAAGAAATCTCTCTAATCATGGCAATGAATTTCTTGATTTTTTCACTCTGATTTGTTGGTTGTCTCACATGAAATGGCTACGTGGTTTGAAACATCAAAAATCTAGTCTTTCTCTCTCCTCTTAGTGCCTTTTTTTACACATCATTCTATGAGAGAAGGGGATGGGCTGATTGGAGAGATTTCAACTAGGAGATGATGTTGAGATGTGATGGAGCATAGATCGATGTTTAAAGGAGCATTAGCGGCTATTAATAAGCATCAACAACCTTCCAAATGCAAGATACATGTGGGATAAAGTGCGATTCTATGACTAAGTGGTAAATTTAGTCACTTTATGATAAATCTCGATTGCAAATGGTTGAAACTGGTTGTTCTTGATTGTCAATGATCTTGTTTATGAGAAACATTAAGAAAATGAGTAAGAATTAATCATTTATTAATTTTTCTATAAAGACACAAAACCCATAAAATTGTGATTTTAGGGTAAATCATAGATTTGGGATAGAAATTAAAAAATATCAATATTTATTGGTAAATAAATAGAGAAAAATAAAAATTATACACTTTAAAAATAGAGAAAAATAATTTATATATTAGTGGATGTATGATATGTTCGATGCATGAGGTTAAGCCTCATTTTAGCCCTATCTTTATGTTAAAGTGAGTGTTTATCCCTCTTTATGAAGAAAATATATATCAAAACGCTCTCTAAACCTACTACCAAATACACAATCCTAAATGGCAAGGAGAGGAGGAAGTAAGAAGTGCTAATTACATACTAAATTTGATTTTTATTAACTCATGTTGCATATAGGATACATGTGTTTTGAGAATTAAAGGATTAAATAGCATGAGTAGGCTCGATGTTGACTCTATGCAACACAACAATTACACTTAGAATGAAGGCATGAGAAGAGATGGCTTCGCAGAGTCACAATATTGTTTTAACCGAATAAAAATAGTTGAGCACTATGAATCATTTAGAATTGCATTACATTCAACACATAGTATCAACTTGGATACATGTCAATTTTCTTTATAAACATTGACCCATATTGACAGTGAGATATCCCAAGCCATAGGGCTAGTTATTCATTTCCTTTGGGAGAGTGTTCAGTGAGGATTATCTTTTATCTCATAGAATGATTGATTAAAGTGAGGATTATCTTTTATCAAGTCGAGCTTCTGAAGAAAGAAAGAGCTAAAAGGGCTAGAAGGCGGGCCAAGATTATTAGGAGATATTCTCCTCTCAGCAGAGTGGTCTAATATCCCTACAAGGGAGGGGTCTTAGTAACCCTAGCCCCATGAATAGTCCATTAGGAGAAGGAGGAAGTTCTAGTACTTCCCCTCTCCCAATTGGTTAGTCCACTTCAACTGGGGTAATAATTTCCATTGTTTAGGGACCTTTAATGAATCTAGTCATCATGGCACAACTCATTGCAATCTCATCAAGAACACCAAACCTGCCAACCTTGGAATTTTCCCCACCTCTTTTTCATGGGTTAGCAGAGGAAGATGCAGAACTTCATATTAATGAGTTCCAAAAATTAATATTCAACTCTCAAATCGAAGATGAAGGAAACTTGATGATGTTCTTTAATATGACTTTAAAAGGACGAGTTGCAGTATGGTATTAGAGCCTAGAGACTAGAATCATAACAATTATTGATATATTTTTTGTAGCTTTTCAAAGAGAGTTTTCCCTTGAAAGGAGAGGTCAGTATTGGTTACATGTTCTCAATGTAACACATAAAGAATGTCACAAGAATGGTCAAGGCTATGATAAGAAACTCAACGAAGTATTTGGTAAGTTACATACTTATATTTCCATTCCAGCTCTGCTACTCAACTACAATCCTTTTTGCATGGGTTCAACTTTAACAACTAGGTGTAATTGAGTAGCATTGCTCTTACCAACATCAATACGACTATTATAATGAGTAGAGAAGGTAGATAAATGATTACAAATTGGAATCCAAGTTTAGGTGCCATAAATACTTTCACATTGACAAATGGAGGTCAACGAATGTCCATGAGTACTTCCAATGGGAGAGGAAGCATGATGCAGAATGTGCCCATATTGCCAACTCCTCCCAGTGTGTGACCATGCCTATGGTCAGTCAGATGGCTCCACCAAATGTTAGAAGCCAATCAATAAATCCTAATGTTGTTATAGGGAATCCCAATCAAGTGTTTAGACTAATGGAATGTTAGGCTTATGTTCACGGCTATGAGCCAAGTGTCTCAAATGTCCTTTAGTGAAGTTATGGATATGATGAAGAACTATATTGATATGATCACAAAATAATATAAGAAAATAGTCATTGATGTCAATTTCCATAAGAAAAAACAAAAATTTGATAGGGAACCGATGCCCTATAGTTGCCCAAATTATAAATGTGACATATGCGGCAAGTTCTGTCACTTAAGTAGTACCTGTTGGAGCAAGATTAGCTCTTTCCAATAAGGAGGTACACAGTCGGGTCTAGTCAACCATTGAGCATAAGGAAATAATCTCCACCAAGATGTAATATGCCATAGGAACCCCCCCTTTGTAATTTCAAAAAAAAAGGAAAAAAATAGAAAAACTTATTATCATCAATACAAATTTTTGTACTCCCCCCTCTCTCCCCACCGACAGCACGTCGGGGAGAGAGAGAGTGGGAGTGGTGGTGATGGGGGCACATGCAACCCCCAGGTGGGAGGGTTGGCCATGCCACCCACCTCCTCCCCCCTCCTATATAAGGGAAGTCCCCTCCACTCCCTTGGGACGGACAGAGACTGTGCCCCCCCTTCCCTGCGTCGTCACCTCCAGCAACAGCAACATCCACGGTAGCCGTCAGTCGGCTCTTCCCTCCCCTCCTCGCTTGGTGGTAGATGCACCCCCCCTAGGCCTTCTGATTGGAGCTCTCCCCCCCCCCCCCCCATCCTGTTGAAATGGGGTCCCTGGACCTACGACGGTAGCCACCCCCCTTCTAATCACCAGTTGTTGCCGCGGGGGCCCCGTGAGGGAGAGTGAGAAGAAGGGAAGTAGAGGGAGAGAAGGAGAAGAAGAGGAGTAGGAGAGAAGTAGAGGAAGAAGAAGAAGAGGGAGAGAAGGAGGAGGAGAGAAAAGAAGAGGGAGAGAAGGAGAATGAAAGGAAAGAAGGAGTGGGAGAGAGAAGAGAAGAAGAGGGAGAGAAGGGGAAGGAGAGAAGGAGGAGAGAGGAAGAAGGAGTGGGAGAGAGAAGAGAAGAAGAGGGAGAGAAGGGGAAGGAGAGAAGGAGGAGAGAGGAAGGAGTGGGAGAGAGAAGAGAAGAAGAGGAGAGAAGGAGGAGGGAAGAGAAGGAGAGAGAGAAGTAGAAGAAGGAGAAAAAAAGGGGTAGAAGAGAGGAGAGGAGAAGAAGGAGAAGGAGAGAGGTAGAAGAAGAAGAAGAAGAGGCGGAAGCAGAGAGGAGAGAAGTAGTAGAACAAGAAGAGGAAGAAGAGGAAGAAGGAGAAAAGAAGAGAAGAGGAAGAGAAAGAGAGGGAAGGAGAAGAAGGAGAAAAGAAGTAGGAGAGGGAGAAGGAGAAGAAGAGAAGGAGAGAGAGAGAGTAGAGAGAGTAGAGAGGGAAGGAGAAGAAGGAGAAAAGAAGTGGGAGAGGGGAGAAGGAGAAGAAGAGAAGGAGAGAGAGAGAAAGAAAAGAAAGAAAGAAAGTTATATTAACGTCTTCTAAAGACCAAAAGTAGCCTATGAGAAAAATTGTGATACAACTGATGAGGTCCTGCTATCCAAAATAAAAGTGCTGAATGAAAAGCTAAAAACTGGAAACTGAAAATACGATGCTGTGAGTGTGATAAGTGTCGTGTATGTGTATGTGCGTATGTAGCTCTGGTACTCCAGATAATGGCTACAAAAGGGGAACAAATGTCGGCTGTGATAGGGGAACAACTGTCGGTTGTGATAAAGTGGTGCGATGTGTATATGTAACAGATGCATGGAGATATACTATCCTGGGATGTAGTAGCATCGTCGAGGTTGGTAATAGCAGGTGATCCCTCCTGGATGCAGGATGTGGTACATCGGCGGTGGAGAAAGAGCAAACTGGAGATCTGAGATCCAATGTGTCGAGTGTTGTCGGATCTCAGTCTACTGTCAATGTAGATCAAGAATCCTCCGGATCTCTTGTCGGTGTGGCTGTGGGGTCTGAAACCCATGGATCCTCGTGCGGCGTCGGGTATGCTGGTCCTCAGCCTGCTGTAGTGTGAGCTCGGAGGTCTGGCTGGAGGCTGGTACAGTAGCTCTCACTCTGTCTGTCTGAAAGAACTGTGTAATAGTCGTCTGGGTGGGCCCCTCTCTGACTGGGACCCGCTGTGTGCTCTGCTCTCTAATGTGCCATGCCTCTCCCAGAAAACGGCCAAATGATCTCTAATCCATATCAGTTATACATCCCTGAAGTGAGCTACTCAATGTGTATCTAGATCTCAACTCTGAGTATGCCGGGCATCTGAGAACAAAATGCTTCTCACTCTCCACCTCTGATCTGCAAAGGGGGCATATCCTCTCCTCCCGCGGGATGCCACTGGCTCTGCCACTCTCAATCATAAGCTGATGTGATGATACCCTGAGCTGTCCAATAAGAACTCTCAATCGATGTGGCATATAGATCTGCATATATCTCGGAATCTCTATGAATCCCTGCTATGATATCCTCAAGAACTGTGTATAATAATGTGCCATCTTTGATGGCAGTGGCTGTGCAGGGCTGACCCATGTCCTCTGTATATAAATATGCCATATCTCCTGTCTGATGACTCTGTTCCTCTCAGAGAGAGAGAGGGTGTAAGTGGGAGCCTGAGTATCATATAGAAGAGGTGGGAGTCTATCAATGTCCAGCAGAGAGAGAGAGAGAGAGAGAGAGAGAGAGAGAGAGAGAGTAGGAGAATAAGAGAAAAGAAGAAGAAGAAGAAGAAGAAGAAGAAGAAGAGAGGAAGAGAAGAAGGAGAAGAGGAGAAAAAGAAGAAGAGGAGAGAGAGAGAGAGAGAGAGAGAGAGAGAGAGAGAGAGAGTAGGGGAATAAGAGAAAAGAAGAAGAAGAAGAAGAAGAGAGGAAGAGAAGAAGGAGAAGAGGAGAAAAAGAAGAAGAGGAGAGAGAGAGAGAGAGAGAGAAGGAGAGGGAGTGAGAGTTGGTGAGTAACTGCAAGAAATCGCTAAGGGAGATCCCCATCAAGGATCAAGACCCAAAGCTAAAGACGAAGTATCAAGAATTCTCTGTCATCAGTGGTGGACTTGTCTACTTTAGGACAAGATTATGTATCCCTACAAGCCAAACTCTCAAGCAGAAGATACTTTGGGAAGCCCATGACTCCCCTTTCTTAGGGCATCCTGGCTATGCCAAGACCCTTAATGCAGTCAAAAAGAGCTATGATTGGGATAGGCTCAAGGGTGACATCCTCAAATATGTCATAGAATGTTTGTCTTGTCAAAGCATTAAGGTAGAACATGTCAAAATGCCAGGGAAATTGCAACCACTTGACATTCCGCAAATGAAATGGGAGTTCATTAGTATGGACTTCATTGTTGGCCTACCCCAAATTTAGGGAGGATATAACTCTATTATGGTTGTAGTAGATATGCTCACCAAGGTTGCACATCTCATCCCTATCAAGACAAACTATAAAGCCTCAGACATCACAAGATTATTCATCAAGGAAATATTCAAACTGCATGGGTTACCCAGGAGAATCATTAGTGATAGTGACTCTCTCTTCACATCACACTTTTGGAGGGCTATCTTTGAGGCTATTGGGACTCAACTCTGTTTCAGTAGAGCTTACCATCCCCAAAGTGATGGTCAAACAGAATGAGTCAATCAAGTCATTGAAGATATGCTTAGGGCATACTGCTGTCGTGAACCCAAAAGGTGGATTCAATATTTGCCACTGGTTGAGTTTGCCTACAATGCTTCTTACCAAAGAGTATTCAGATGACCCCTTTTCAAGCATTGTATGGGCACGATTATTGTACCCCTTTGAGCTTCTCGGACCCTAATTTGAGGGTAGAAGCTTCAACACAGATGCTGGAAGACATGGATGATCAAATCAAGTCAATAAGACAAGACATCCAAGCTGCCAAGAATAGACAGAAGGCTTACGCGGACTTGAAACGACAAGACAAATCCTTTGTTGAAGGTGATATAGTCTTCATCTGCGTACATCCTAAAAAGAGTTCACTATCCCTGGGAGAGTACAAGAAGCTAAGTCTGAGGTATTGCGGACCTTATACGATCATTAAGTGCCTAGGGCCTAATGCTTACAAACTACAGTTGCCCGCAACCCTAAAGATTCATAATGTATTCCATGTTAGCCTATTGAAAAAGTATCTACCTAATCCGAATCATGTACTTGATGATCAGCAAAATGTAATGCCTAGCTAAGGAGTCCTTAAGCTATGGCCTGATAGAGTCCTAGATGTCAGGTAGAGGCATTTGAGGTCAAAGACCTTGAGAGAATACCTCCTCCAGTGGAAAGATTATCCCGAAGAGGATGCACCTGGATGGACGAAGATACTTTCAACCAACAATACCCCTAGGTCCTCTCGAGATGGATGAAGATACTCTCAACCAACAATACCTCCAGGTCCTCTCAAGATGGAGGAAGATACTCTCAACCAACAATACCCCTAGGTCCTCTTGAGAGAATACCTCATCCAGGGGAAAGATTATCCCGAAGAGGATGCCACTTGGATGGACGAAGATACTCTCAACCAACAATACCCCTAGTCCTCTCAACCAACAATACCCCCAGGTCATCTCAAGATGAGGATATCTTGATTCCTCTAAGGGGGAGATATTTTTTAAAAAAAATATTATCATGAGTACAAATTGTTTTAAAAAATTATTATCATCAGTACAAATTGTTTTACTCCCCCCTCTCTCCCCGCCGACTAGGGACAAAGAGAGTGGGAGTGGTGGTGATGGGGGGGGCATGCAACCCCTAGGTGGGAGGGTTGGCCATGCCACCCACCTCGTCCCCCCTCCTATATAAGGGGAGGCACCTCCTCTTCCTCGGGATGGACAGAGATTGTGCCCCCCCTTCCCTGCGTCGTCACCTCTAGCAGGCAGCAGCATCCCCGGCAGCCATTAGTTAGCTATTCCCTCCCTCCTCACTTGGCGGCAGTTGCACCCCCCTAGGCCTTTCCATTGGAGCTCCCCCCCCCTTCCGTCCTCCTGAAACGGGGTCCGTGGACCTACGACCATAGCCAACCCCCCTTCTGACCACCAGTTGCCGCGGGGGCCCTGTGAGGGAGAGTGAGAAAAAGGAAAGTAGAGGGAGAGAAGAAGAAGAAGAGAAGGAGTAGGAGAGAAGTAGAGGAGGAAGAAGAAGAGGAGAAGGAGAAGGAGAGAAGAAGAAGGAGTGAGGAGAGAAAAGAAGAGGGAGAGAAGGAGGATGAGAGAAAAGAAGAGGGAGAGAAGGAGAAGGAAAGAAAAGAAGGAGTGGGAGAGAGAAGAGAAGAAGAGGCAGAGAAGGGGAAGGAGAGAAGGAGAGAAGGAGAAGGAGAAGGAGAGAGGAAGAAGGAGTGGGAGAGAGAAGAGAAGAAGAGGAGAGAAGGAGAAGGAGAGAGAGAAGTAGAAGAAGGAGAAAAACAGGGGTAGAAGAGAGGAGAGGAGAAGAAGAAGGAGAAGGAGAGAGGTAGAAGAAGAAGAAGAAGAGGTAGAAGGAGAGAGGAGAGAAGAAGAAGAAGAAGAAGAAGAATAAGAAGAGGTAGAAGGAGCAAAGAAGAGAAGAGGAAGAGAAAGAGAGGGAAGGAGAAGAAGGAGAAAAGAAGTGGGAGAGGGAGAAGGAGAAGAAGAGAAGGAGAGAGAGAGAGTAGGAGAATAAGAGAAAAGAAAAAGACGAAGAAGAAGAAGAAGAGAGGAAGAGAAGAAGGAGAAGAGGAAAAAAGGAAGAAGAAGAGAGAGAGAGAGAGAGAAAGGAGAGGGAGTGAGAGTTGGTGAGTAACTAGAAGGAGCCACACTCAAACCACCCCCTCGGCGAAGGACCCCATCCAGCGGTCTTTCCTACCCAAACATGTCGACCCAAAAACCGTTAAGGTCCAAACTGTCCAATCTCCGTGAGGCGAATGGCTCCCAAGAAGAAAGTCACAGGAAGCGTAGGTGCCAAAGCTACCAGTAATGTTGGAGAGGCGAGCGGAGCGATGAATGCAACAAACACGAATCAAACCCATGTTCTAAGCTTTAAAATTAAATAGGTATTATTTCTTGTGGAAGAGATGAAAGGGTTTGTGATGTGCATGGATCTAGAATGAGTCTTAGGGTTTTTGCTTACTCTAAGCACTAAGTTGCATGTGTGAAATGGTAGAGTATGGAATTCGCATAAGATTATATGCATGAAATGATAGTTTTTATGCACATAAAATGATAAGGCATTCATATTTTTTCACATAAAATAATAGCTTTTAAACCAGTTCAGTGCATGAACAGTCATTTAGAATTCATGCTTCGCATTCATGATTAAAAGAAACATATGAAATGTTAGTCTCCGTTCGTAAAATGCATTTGCATCGTCGAAAAAGAAACCTAGACTTTCATATACACAAGTCACATGTGATCCAATGCATTAGAAATAAGTACTGGTTGCTAGGAATGATGAGAGATAAAGGTTTTTTAGGACGTTCAACTTTACTAAGCACACCATGTGCATGATGGGTAAGGTTGATTGGAAAATTTTGCATGGAACGGCACTAAAAGAAATAGAGGAAACGCATGCATCTAGACTATATCTTGAAGGCCCAAATGAAGATTCCTGTGTTGCCAAGTGTAATAATCGAACTTGGTTAGAACTAGAAGAATAAGAGAGCTTTGGTTGGGTTGCAAA
The DNA here is from genome assembly GCF_053477565.2 of Lygodium microphyllum. Lineage (NCBI taxonomy): Eukaryota > Viridiplantae > Streptophyta > Polypodiopsida > Schizaeales > Lygodiaceae > Lygodium > Lygodium microphyllum. The sequence goes on from NC_141137.1 coordinate 155,438,839, forward strand.
CGAAGGCTTGACCATTGCCTTGATTGTGCAATTAATGCTTGGGTTAGGTTAAGATACCATAAGGAATAACCCAAGAAAAGAGCAACTCAAAATAAGTTAATGTACATTTGATTGCATAATCTTGTTTGAGATTATTGGGATCTCGCCAAGTTGCGAAAGATCCAAGATAGGATGCTGTGAGCATCCAGGAAAATGACCCAGGATCAGATGTTGGAAGCATCCGGAAAAAAGGAGTCACACCTTAGCAGTCGGTCGTACAAACGACCTCCGAAATGTTCATGCTTGTACTTAGGTACATTATTTGATCTCTTTTGCTCAAGGAACTAATTCAAGGAAAACACTTAATACTTCAGGTTGAAATCCTGGAGGGAGAGGCAGGAACAGTTACCTCCGACTGTCTGCCTGGCCCTATCCAAGGGGGTTGTTAGCCACGCCGGGTATATGGACCTAGCCCGCCACAAGAGGTCTCTCCGTGGATGTTGCTTGGAGCAAGAGGACGCTTGGGTGCTAGGGGAGGCTCTGGCTATAAATCCCTTGCCTATGGATCCCGCACAAGAGGCGGACGTGACTCGAGATGGGATCTCGAGGCCCATATACTAGTCAACAGGCGGAACTTGGAGCAGCAATCTTGTAGATTACTGGGATAGACTTCGGGCGTGATATTGAATGTACTCCAAGATTTTGATCAATAAAGAGCGGATATTGGAGAAAAAGAAATTTTCTTGACATTGTTTTTGTGTCAGTGTCTAAGTTGCGTGAAGAAACCCGTGATTAATTTGATTAATTAAGAAAGGTGCTTTTGCATGTCAACACATAATGTGGTAGGTAATTAGATAACTAAAGCAAACTGAGGAAAGTACATTGGACATGACTTAGGTCCGTCCTACAAAAGGGTGGTCCCGGTTAGCTGGGAACTTTTCTCAAAGTGATGAGATAATAAGACTATGAAAACCTAGTGTCAGTAGATGTAGAATCTCAGTATTTTCTATTTTAGGGGAAAGGAATGGGACTATGCCGTACGGTAGAGAGGGTGAGCTTTGCATCCCTCTCGTTCCCCACTCTCCATGAACCAAGTGCAGCATGAATCCACTTCAACTCTGTTGTTCCTACGCAAAGTGGAACATCTGAAGCTCGACGCTAGCTTCTTCCTAGAGACTTTGCTGATAGGAAAAGAACCCTGACCTCAGGTCAATCCCAAGTGGGAATGGCCCGACACTTCCACTCGGGGCAAACTCGGGAAGACCTAGATTGCAAAGCTTGTGTCATTCCTTTTAAGTGCCAGGCGGAGCCTTCTAGACCCTAATCCCGATTGGCTACTAAGACATGTCCCACAAGTGAACAAGCAGACATGTTACACGAGATGAGGGATCGAAACAAATACTGCAAAGAGCGAAGGCTATTATAGAGTAGCTGCCTGGTGGTAGTGGAGTTAGCCTTACTAAAGATGTACATGTGAATGGTACTGGATCTTATAATCTATGGGTCATTATAAGAGGTCAAAAGTGTAATGACTGTGATAAGAACAAGGTAAACCTATCGAGGGAAATCCTAAGCAAGATGATAAGGGGATGCAAGTCCTTAATCTTGACATGGAAGATAGACCTCTAAAAGCCATTGAGAGTAAAGCTGACCCTAAGAAGGATAAGGAATTTCCAAAGAAGAAGGTATAAGCCAAGAAAAAGGCACCAAAGCTTGTTCAATGACTAAAGGAGAGAGTGATCTAGTGGGAGAAGAGATCCATTGCTAATTATCATGAATTTTATTTAGCAAGTTCTCTTTGCAAGGTGAAGTTGGATATAAATCTCGTATAGTTGATTAAGCTATCTCCAAGAGTGCGCAATGAATCCAAGAAGATATCATGGAGCCCTTTGGCATATCATATATAGGAGATGATTAGTTTGAGCATACTAAAAAGCATTATCGAAGGGTAACAATATATGTTAACAAAATATTGGTGGAACATGCCATTGTAGATATAGGATCCTCTATCAACATTATGAGTTTAAAATTGATGGAGAGGCTAGGGTTAAAATCTAAAAAGAAACCTCCACGATTCTTTGAATGGTCGATGACAATTTAAGACAACTTGAAGATTGCATCACTAAAGTCTACATTACTATCGCTAATGTGACAAAATTATGAAAAGATAGCTTGATATTTTTGGTACAACACACAGAGTGGTGTTTACCAATTGTTATCAGGAAGAATAATAATAATAAAACTCAATTTTGCGTAGATTTCAGAGGGCTTCATAAGCAAACGATTAAGAATTACAGTTTTTTACTATTTATTAATCATATTTCGCATCAATTAGCAGGTGAAAAAATCTATTCATTTATGGATTGCTTTGTTGGATACAACCAAATGGCTATTGCATAGGAAGTTAAGCTGAAAATGACATTTATCATTATCTTTGTTGGTACCTTTGTGTATAATGTGATGGCCTTTGGGTTATACAATGCGTCTAGTTCTTGGCAATGAACAACTGTGATAAGACTTTTAATGACATCTCCCTAGAGGAGTTAAAAGTTTTTATCGATGATCTAGGGGCAGCCACCACCATAAGGGATAGGTAGTTGATCATTTTAAGGAAATTTTTTGAGCGTTGTAGATAGATCTCCATTTGCTCTTAATCCATGAAAGTGTGTTTTTGGGATGCCCTATGGGTTGTTATTGGGCAATGTGATTAGTTGAGCAGGAATCACGAGAGTGACTCTGAAAAGATAAAGATTATAGTCACTATGGGCCTGCCACACAATCCAAAAGAGGTACATAGCTTTCTGTCACATCAATGGGATATTATTGAAGATTTATCAATGCATTAACAGAAATCACATTGCTATTGACAAACCTATTATCTTTAAAATGTATGTTTAATTGGAATGAAGCTTGTTAGATATATTTTGAGGATGGATAATAGGAACTAGCAAAAGTGACATTCACTACAAGGATACGGAGGCATAGCGACGGCACTTTCAAATGCAAAATAGCGGTGCAATGCAAATAGTGACGGTGCTCAGATGAAAAAACACGGCTGAAACCCGAGCATGTTATTTTGCGCGAACAAACAAAAGAGAGAGCGAAAGGGAGAGTGAACATCACTTTGTATTTGAGAGGGAGAGTGAGAGAAAGAGAGAAAGAGGGAGAAGGAAAGCTTCTCACTGCTATCGCCGCCGTTCGCGAAGAAGAGGAGAAAGTGTACAGAGGGCAAAGAGGAGCCGGCCATCGTGAAGAGGAGCCACCGAATCCATCCTCAGGGCCTTTACAGTGAGTGCATTGTTCCTTCTTGCTTTGTTTTTATTTTTTCTCTTTTTCTTTTACTTTTTTTTGTAAAAAATCATGTGGATTGAGAGAGGGAGAGGAAGAGAGAAAAGGAAAGAAGGAATGAGAGAGAGAGGGAGAAAACATTAAACATAATAGGGAAAGAGAGAAAGAGAGGGAGAGGGAGAGGAAGGGAGAGAGAAAAGGAGGGACAAATTGTTGTTATTATTGTTTTATTTTTATTTATTCTTTTCTTTTTTTATTGTTTTTGTTGTTGTGGTAGTAGCGGTAGTTATTATTTAATTTATTATTTTCTTGTTTGTTGTTTTTGTGGCTGTCGTGGTAGCGGTAGTGGTAGTGGTAGTTGTTGTTTAAATTCTTATTTTCCTGTTTGTTGTTGTTGTGATAGTCGTAGTAATAGTAGTGGTAGTAGTAGTGATAGTAGTAGTAGTTGTTTAATTTCTTCTCTTCTAGTTTCTTGTTGTTGTGATAGTTATAGTCGTGGTCGTAGTCGTCATAATCATGATTGTAGTAGTAGTACTAGTAGTAGTAATAGTAGTTTTTTTGTTTGTTGTTATTGTAGTAGTAGTAGTTTTCTTTCTTTTCTTGCTTATTATTGTTTAGTTTTCTTGTTTGTTGTTGTTGTTGTAGTAGTAGTTTTTTCTTATTTTCTTGTTTGTTGTTATTATAGTAGTATTAGTAGTAGTAGTTGTTGTTGTTTATTTTTCTTCTTTTCTTGTTTCTTGTAGTAGTAGTGGTTTGTTGTTGTGGTAGTGGTAGTTGTAGTCATCGTAGTCGTGGTTGTAGTATTAGTAGCAGTAGTGGTGATTTTTTTGTTTATTGTTGTTGTTGTAGTAGTAGTAGTAGTAGTTTCTTTTCTTTTCTTGTTTATTGTTTTTTAGTTTTCTTATTTGTTGTTGTTGTAGTAGTGGTAGTAGTAGTAGTTTTTTCTTCTTTTCCTGTTTGTTGTTATTGTTGTCATTGTTGTTGTTATTGTTGTAGTTGTTGTTGTTGATTTTTCTTCTATTCTTGTTTATTTTAGTGGTAGTGGTAGTGGTAATGGAAGTAGTAGAGAGAGAGAGTTGTTCTGGTAATCATAGTCGTGGTCGTAGTTGTCGTAGTTGTGATTGTAGTAGTAGTACTAGTAGTTTTCTTGTTTGTTGTTTTTGTAGTAGTAGTAGTTTTTTTTCTTTTCTTGTTTATTATTGTTTAGTTTTCTTATTTTTTGTTGTTGTTGTAGTGGTACTAGTAGTAGTAGTAGTAGTATTTTTTTCTTTTCTTGTTTGTTGTTATTATAGTAGTAGTAGTTGTTGTTGTCGTAGTAGTAATAATAGTTTTTTTTTGTTTTCTTGTTTATTGTTGTTTAGTTTTCTTGTTTGTTGTTGTTGTTGTAGTAGTGGTAGTAGTAGTAGTTTTTTCTTCTTTTCTTGTTTGTTGTTGTAGTAGTAGTTTTTGTTGTTATTGTTGTTGTTTTTTTTTCCTTCTTTTCTTATTTATTGTAGTGGTAGTGGTAGTGGCAGTGGTAGAGAGAGAGAGATGTTTTGTTAAAGGAAATTGGTAGTAGAGAGAGAGATATGCTTTTTTTAAAGGAAACGAGAGAGGGGGAGGAAGAGAAAAATGAAGAAGGAACAAAAGAGAGGGAATAAACATACAACATAATAAAGAAAGAGAAAGAGAGAGAGAGAGAGAGAGAGATGGAGAGAGATATGCTTTTTTTAAAGGAAACGAGAGGGGGGGAGGAAGAGAAAAATGAAGAAGGAATAAAAGAGAGGGAATAAACATACAATATAATAAAGAAAGAGAAAGAGAGAGAGAGAGAGATGGAAGGAGAGGAGGGAATGAATGGATAAAAAACAAAGAGAGAGTGGTGGCGAGGTCCAGTGAGGTCTGGTGCAATACCACGAGACGGGAAACACTCCAATATAGGTTAATTTGTGGGTGGGTGGAGACTTTACATGCGTTAACTTTTGCTGAGTTACAAGAGAAGAAATCCCTTATCAAACAATTTAAGAAAGAAACAAAGAATGATAACAAAAACAAACTGTTTGTCGTTACGTAGAAAAAATGGAAAATGATGAAGGTCGTGATATTCAAGATCGCGAGGCGTATCTTAATCAGCGTGTCTCATTTCCTTGCTCTCCTTGTAAGCTGGCAATTAGACAAAAATGTCAATTGTCTATAGAACACATACAACGCTTCTGCGAGTTTCAATATGAGATCATTGATCAGGCGATCTTAGATTTTGAGAAAATGGTAAGAAAAGTTTATATCAATCATGCATTGTATTCGCAAGGTAATTGAATACCATATACAAAAAGATTGGGTGTGGCTGGTAAATTTTATATATCCAGGGAGGTGACGTCTTGTCCCAAGGAGGAGTGCACCCTTTGTGGCTAGTTAGAAGAGTTCTTGCGTGTGCGATGGATGGAGTGCCTGAGCCAATCCACCACTTGGAAGGTACTACCCAATCTATACTGTCAATACCAAAGGAGACATGCAGCCTTTGAGACTTACCTACAATCTTGGAGCCTGAGATGGAGGCAATGATCGATGCATTGATGCCCATGGATGTAGAGACTTCTGATTCGCTTAGAGAGGAAGCATCCATACCATTATATGATGGGTGCCGATTATTTCGCCTGAAGACACTGCTTGCACTCCTAAGTATGCAAGCAAAATACGGGTGGAGTGATGTGAGTGTGACCGAGTTGATCAAGTACCTTGTACGTACGCTTCGTTGATTTCTTTTAGACACTATCATTAAAAATATTTGCGATTTTTCAAGGTGTTTTATGATTTTTTTTAAATGTTACTGAAGTATCATATTTTACCACTTGCAAATACCATGCCTGAGTCTTATGATGATGCACGACATGTTTTACGAAAGCTTGGCATGGATTACAACAGCATCCATGCATGTATCAATGATTGCATACTGTTTCAAGGAGAATACGAGACTATGGAGACATGTCCAAAGTGTGGTGCTCATAGGTATCGACAGAACTTGCAAGGGAAAACCATTCCTCAAAAATTTATTAGATACTTTTTGCTTATCCCTCGCATAAACCACATGTTTCATACATCCGGCATGGTGAGCTTGACAAGGTGGCATGCGCAGAATAGGTCCACAGATGGAGCTCAATGAATATCGAGGGATTCACGCACATGGAGCCACATTGACTCTACTTTCCAAAGCTTTGCCTGAGAGCCAAGGAATCTTCGGCTTGGTCTTATAGTGGATGGCATGAACCCATTCGGTCTGTGCTCAACTTCTTACATTGTGTGGCCTATAGTCCTTGTCAACTACAATATCCCTCCATGGCTTTCTATGAAGAAAGGACATCTCATCCTTAGCTTACTCATTCTCCGCCACTACAAAGTCAAAAATATGGATGTGTATCTTCGTCCATTAGTCGATGAGCTTAAGATTTTGTGGGAGGAGGGGGTCACCGTGCAAGATATGAGCAAGTGCGATGGTCAACGGTCCACCAATATTCAGCCATTCTCATATAGACAATGCATGACTTTCCGAGATTCAGATGCTCAGGTAAGTAGGCTTCCATTATCGTTGGTAATATTTATCATAGCTCGCTCAAGTTTGTATTCAGTGGATAGAGATATTGGGACAAGTCTGGTTATCTCAGGTTATCATGCATGTCCATTGCATGGGCCATAGTTAGACTCCCGAAGGTCACAAACCATGAAGAAGATGGTATATCAAGGACACGTTGATTTCTTGGTAAAGGGTCATGAACTCCAGGAAGGTTTTCTTAGATGACCTCCAACACGTATGAATGCCCAAAGTTGGTATGAGCTAAAAATGGTCCATATGGAGTCACATCCAAATGGAATGGGATGGTTCTCAGTTTTCTATGAGTTTCCATATTGGACGACCTTAAAGATCAACCACTTGTTGGATTCCATGAATATTTTCAAGGACATGGGCAGCTTTCTATGGGATCACATCACATGAAAGAGAGACACTATAGGGGCACTTATGGATTTAAAGGAGGTAAGAAAGATAGAGGCGCTTTGGCCGTAGTTGAGTGCTGATGGTCGCTTGCAGCTACCTCGTGCTCCTTGGGTTTTGTCCACTAAAGAAGAGTGCATTATGAAGAAAATATTCAAGTCTATCTACACTTCGACGGGTATGATACGTTCTCTCATGTCTACATTTTCCAAAGAAGATCAATTATCAGGGCTAAAATCCCATGATTGGCATAAGATATATCAGGTTTGTACTATGAATGGATTGTAAGTGGCCTGCGTATTTTGCTATTTGGAGTGTAGTTGTTGTTCATAATGCTTTCTCATTTGTGGAAGTTTGTACTACCAATCGTGATCAAAGGATGCCTTACTCCAGAAATACGCGGGGAAATTTACTGGTTGTCGACTTCAGTGCAATGGATATCACATAAGGAGATTAAGACATCCTCTATTGAATCCACAAGGCAGAGAGCAGTGGAGACGGCCTGTCTCTTTGAGAAATACCTGCCTACCACCATGCTCATGATACAAATCCACCTTCTTGTGCATCTTGTAGATGAAGTGGAGATTGTTGGACCTGTCCATATGTGATGGATGTTCTTCTTGGAGCAGTTCATGAAAACCCTAAAAGGCTTTGTGCGACAACGAGCTCAGCAAAAAGGTAGCACGGTTGAAGGTTGGTTGGTATCCAAGGCACTAGTGCATATTTCACAATGGCTACTAACAGTGGATTTAGACAATAGTATGCTATGGTCACTGAAGGATGATGGTAGACCGACTAGAGATGTGGTGGTTGGAAATGGGGTAGAAAAAAGAATGGATGCTGCAATGGAGGAGAAAGTGAATCGCTTTTGTATATTGCACCATGCCTCCATATGGAGATGTGGCTTGCTAGATACCAGCAAGCTAAGAAAGATCGAGAGGAAGCGTGATCTGAATTTCAACGTGTACAGGCCATCGATTAATTCGATATCATGAGTGCATGGAGGAGATGCCATGGTTTATGTCAACACGATGGTTGCATGGAGCTTTGACCGCAACATCTCGCGAAGGGGCAGAGGTCTCAACCGAGGAGTGGGAATTCTCGAGGGGATGTAGTCCAAAGGTGATAATGTGTTTAGGGTTTGTCGTATCTATATTTTATATGCGACAACTAATTGAGTGTTTCAATGTACAGTACAAAATATATAGTGCAACATGGTCACGTGGACGGCATTTTCGCATGGAGCGTATTGACAAAATGCACTCCGCAACAGATTGTAGTATCATGGCAAGGTTTGAGCAAGAGAGCCGGCGATGAGCAACGGATCCAAACATGGCTATAGATGAGATGGAGTATTTTGGAAACTTGCAAAGTATTGTCACAGTGGATTACCGTAGCTTCTCCATGATCCTATTCGATGTGCAGTGGTTCAAAGTTGTACTTGCAGAAGCTCAAGCAATAGTTTGACGAGGTCCATCTGGATTTCTCAAAATAGATTTTTTTAAAAAATGGATGGATTTGTGCGACACATTTGTGTTGCCAACTCATTGTGAACAGGTGCATGAACTCATGTGTTTTTTAATTGTATTATGACATGGTACATGTCACAATAGTTAAATATCTCTTGTACATGATTGTGAACATATAATTTTCTATCCAAACCCCCGACAACCTCAATGGTGGTATGTTATACCTTCAGCTCCCTGAAGTGCGAGAGTATATGATCGAAGTGATGTTCTGAGAATAGATGAGGACAATATGCAAATAGAGGGGTGGATATTGCAAGGCGTGGAGCCCACCGAAAGCTTGGAGCATGTAGAGGAGCCAGCATCAGGTAACAATGATGGAAATATAGAAGTCCAAGAATTCTTTGAGAACGAGGTAGACTCATCCTTTTGTGGTGACATATCTATCAACTTTCCAGTGTATGCGGAGTTGTGTTAGAAGATTTGTTAGAAGTCAAGCTCAATAGGTACGTCTTTATGTGTGACCGACATTTGTGACAGCTAGGTGTGTGTTGTCTCCATGTGACTACATTGAATAAGTTGGGTTTATGTTAGTAGGTGACCTGACTAGAGTTAGTCAGTCTAGTCAACACTAAGACTAGGTTACTTTACATTGTATTGTGTGTTTCTCAGTTAGTGTGAAATAATGAAGAAAGCTATGGGAACCTAAAGGTTCATGGAGATTGAGTTTCCATGTCTCTCTCTCTCTCTCATCTTTGAACATGGTATCAGAGAGTTGCCAGGTTGAGCTCTCTGGAGCAGGAGGAAGCCAAGAAGACTTGCAAGAGTGGAAGATCAAGGGTTCTCAAAGATCAAACAAGCTATCATTGTGATGGAAGGTAGGCATTGCGTGATTGCTTACTCTATGGTTCAAGCTACTGTCTGTGGCTTGTTTAGAGCCTTTTGAAGGGGGTATTAAGCACTAGTGTGTGCTTCATCATCATCATCATCATCAAATTGAGTTGCTGGAGCAAAGGACAGATCTACGTAAACTGTGCCTGTATTCTACAGACATCTTCGTGTGGCTGAAAAACATCATATGCAAGTGATATGAAGTGGCTAAATGCCTGATAGAGACTAGTGGAAGGTACTTGAAGAGTACAAGATGTAAATGCTTATGTGAGAGCTCACCTATGAGGTGAAAATAGAGATTGTAGGTCTGCAACAAACAGTGGCCTGCTATATACACGCATTACAAAGCATGTATGCATTTATGACATGAATCTGGAGCCCTCAAACAAACCCAGAAGCATCGATGGAGCAAAGGTATATGCCAATAGGACATATGTACAAAATGAAATGCATTTGAGTTGAAGTTGCTCACTGAAATCATTTAGATTTGAAATATGTTAATGGCTGAAAACTATCATACACAGTGAATGACAAGCATTGTATCTTGTTGAAGAAATACATGTCACTTTGGAGCTTCTATCACCTATATGAACTGACATATGCATGTGAATGTATGGAGGATTGAGGAAAGCATTTGATGCTGCTGAATATTCAAATCTGAACTTGAAATAAGTCCCTTGACAGTGCTTGGGCTGGTTGTGAATAGTCATGGTTATGAACAGTCATGTACTCTTTGACAGTGATTAATGAAGACAGGTTGTCTATGCCTACTCAAATGCTCATGTATTGAACTTGCCACTACAAAGTAAATGTATGACATGTCTTGAGGACTTTTGAAGCTGAAATACATCTTGGTTGCCAGAATATTGGTTGTTGGTGATCTGTAAGCAATTTTATGTCAGTTATACTTGCTGGTTATGCATTGTTTTGTGCCTTTGTGCTTATGTCTTGCTTGCCAAATGTACTAGTAGCTATCTGGGAAGTTTTGGGACATGTATGACATGAATACCACTCAGTTTCGACCTCGAAAGTGCTGCTGGTTACTCACACTTTATAGTTTTTAGACTGCATGTATTCACCCTGGCAGTGAGGTTGCAGAAGCTTAAGCTGAAGCAAGTACATAGCTTATGTGTTGACAGTTATACCTATAGCTGAGACCACTTGTTTGTGGGCTATTTTGGGTCATCATTGGGCTGAAATACCCTGGTTTTTTACTGCAATTAATTGCAAAAAATTGTCCTAAACTGTTGTGGAGTGAACTTGGTCAGTGATACTTATTGACTTGCAGGGAGTCAAGTTGATAGACAGTCTATTGCATCATGGCTAATGCACATGGGATTGACAATATCACTCAGATAGTTGGAGAAAAGTTAGACAACAAGAACTTTGCATTATGGAAATTCAGGATGAAAGACTTTCTGGTTGGCAGAGGTTATTAGGATCTATGTACAGGAGATGAGGCTGCTCCTGAGTTGCCTGCAACGAATCCAACCAATGAACTGAAAAGAGCTTATAGGCTATGGAATGAGAGAGCATGCAAGGTGTTGCATTGGTTTTCTCTATGTATATTTGATGTTATGGTAATTCAAATCACTGGATGTGAGACTGCGAAGGATGCTTGGGACATACTGATGAAAAATTATGGAACCATGACACATGCATGAAAGATCCAGTTGAAACAGTAGTTCAACAACGTGTCTAGGAATGGCAGGGGCATCCAGGTGTATACCACGGAGATTAAGACCATAGCTGATCAACTTGCTACCATTGGCTCAAGTGTATCAGAAGATGATATGATTGTTGTTGCCTTGAATGGATTAGGGAAAGAGTACAAAGCTTTTGACACATCCATCTCTGTTAGAGAAGAGCCCCCTACCTAGGAAGAGCTAGTTGCTTTGTTGCTGCATGAGGAGGTCAAACTTGGTTTGAAAATAGGTTCCAATGCATCTCAGAGTAGAGACACTGTGTTATACTCTAGCCAGCGTGGCAGAGGATTTAGATGTCGTGGTGACACTCGTAATGCTTATGGACAGCAACAACAACAGGGTAATTGGCATAGTGCAAATACACAAGACCAGCGTGGATCTGGATAGTTTAGAGGCAGGGGGAGATCACCCCAAGGTAGAGGTGGTGGATCTGGTTCATGGCAATCTTTTGATCAGTCCAACAGGGACAAAGATTGCCATTATTGTGGTAGGTATGGGCACATTGCAAAGGATTGCTACAAGAAGCAGGGAGATATGAAGGCAAAAAGTAGACATCATGGGCACTATGCATCTTCCAGTGGTGCTCATGATGAGTAAGTTGATAGACTCTTTTCCATGCAGCATGTATTCAAAAATGCATCAACACATGATAGAGATGATAGATGGTACATTGACTCTGGAGCATCAAACCACATGACAGCGCATGGAGAGTGGTTTGATGAGATGGTTGAAGATACACATGGTCATGTATATACTAGGGATGACACCCAATATTACATAAAGCATAAAGGGATTGTTCCTCTTATGATGCCTGATGGCAAGAAGAAAGGCTTGCATGATGTATTACATGTACCGACTATAACAAAGAATCTTTTGTCTGTGGGTCGAATGGCAGAACAGAATCTGCAAGTGAGATTTAACAAAGATGGATGCTTCATTGAGGAGTATGGAAATGGCTGCAAGTTAATTGCCAAGGGCAAAAGGGATGGCAGGATGTTTACATTGGATGCAACCATTCCAGGACTTAAGGCAGCCATGTTTGCTCATGATGAGAGTGCCATTCGGGATGTAGAGATTTGGCACAAGCGGATTGGACATGTCAATGTACAAAAGCTGAAATCTATGCAGTAGAAGGAAGTAGTACTTGGATTACCTAAATTCAAGTATAATGACTTTGGTCATGTATGCCCTGCATGTCAGTTTGGGAAGCAGGCACGGTTTCCTTTCATGAAATATGTAAAAAACAGCACTAGGCCTTTACAGTTGGTGCACTCTGATGCCTGGGGTCCTTCACATAATGCTTCTTTTGGAGGTGCATGGTATTATGTCTCATTTATTGATGATTTCAGCAGGTACACTTGGCCTTATGTTTTGAAGCATAAAGATGATGTGTTTGATGCATTTAAAGACTTCAAGGAGCATGTTGAAAATGATTTGGGCTACTACATATCCTATTTGAGATCAGATGGAGGAGGTGAATATGTCTCTAATTACTTTGACATGTATCTTGCTAAATATGGGATCAGAAGATAGCTCAGATGTAGCTATACACCGCAGCAAAACTGTGTTGCAGAGAGGAAAAATAGGGTCCTAATGGAATCATCTAGAGCTATGTTCAATGAGAAATATCTACCAAATGGATTGGGCTAAAGAAGTGATGACTGTTGTTTATGTGCTGAATCGAATCCCTACAACAGGGATTCATGATGTCACTCCATATGAGAGGCTGTATGGTCATAAACCTAATATTTTGCACTTGAAGGTATTTGGCAGCATTGCATATGTGTATATACCGAATGAGAAGAGGAAGAAATTGGATCCTAAGGCAGTGAAGAGTGTGTTTGTGGGATATGCACAGGAACGGAAAGCTTATAAGTGTTATGTACATTCTACGCATGAAACACTCATCAGCAGAGATGTGGTATTTGATGAGTTAGCATCCTAGTATGGGAATCCTGTTGCAGTGCCTAAAGATGGCTCACCCAGTATGAGTCATGCTAAAAATACTCCTACAAAGAGTACTTCCATGAGTGGTCAAACAGGTGATGTATCATCTACATTGAGTCCTTGGACATGACGATTGCGCAGTCACACTACTGCATCCATTGACATGGATATGTCAATGAGGGGGAGAACAAATAAGGAAAAAGAAAAGGTTTTTGAAGATGTAACAGGTCCACTCACTGCAGGTTATGATTCATCTAGCAATGACAGCTTAGATAGTGAATTGGGGATTCCGTCTGTTATGACGCCAGGTGCTAGGTAGAGTCATTATGTGCTGCCTCATGAGAGGCAAGCTCATAGTGAGCCACAGCTCAGGAGATCAGAGAGGGTCAAACGACCTGTTGATAGGTATACTTACACTGGATATTTAGCCCATCATTATGCTTATATGACGAAAGTAATAGGTTTTAGAGAACCAAGTAAGTTTAATGAGGCAATTGCAGATGAGGATTGGTGTGCTGCAATGGATGAGGAATATTCAGTTTTGGCTGAAAATGACACATGGGATTTGGTACAGTTGCCTGAGGGCAAAGCACCTATTGGCTGCAAGTGGGTGTATAAGGTAAAATGTAAATCAAATGGATCATTGGAAAGATACAAGGCCAGGCTGGTTGCAAAAGGGTATGCGCAACAATATGGTCTTGATTATGAGGAGACTTTCAGCCCTGTAGCAAAGATGGCTACAGTAAGAACTGTGATTGCTTTGGCAGCAGCTAGAGGCTGGAAACTATGGCAGATGGACGTAAAGAATGCCTTTCTGAATGGAGAGTTACAGGAAGAAGTTTACATGGAACAGCCTAAAGGCTATGTACATCTAGAATTTCCAGCACATGTATGCCGGCTGAAAAAGGCATTATATGGGCTGAAACAGGCACCCAGAGCATGGAATGCTTGCATCAGCAGTTATTTGCAGCAACATGGTTTTCGATTGGATGATGTTGATCATAGTTTGTTTGTGAAGAAGACAGATCATGGCTATGTATTTCTAGTGGTCCATGTTGATGACTTAATCATTACAGGAGATGATGAAAGCGGGATTGCTGAAGTAAAGACATGTTTACAGGTTGAGTTTAAGGTCAAGGGCCTAGGAGAGCTGAAATATTTTTTGGGGATTGAGGTTGTCTCTACACCTCAAGGCATATGGCTGCTACAGAAGCAGTATGCTTAGAACATGTTACAGAAATATGGTATGGTTGATTGCAAGCCTATGGATACGCCTTTAGAGCAGAATGTCAAGCTGCAGATTGATGTTGGGACAGAGATTGAGAATGTTACCATGTACAAACAGATGGTAGGCAGCTTGATCTATCTCACAATCACTAGACCTAACTTGAGTTATGCTGTGGGGCTGATCAGTCAGTTCATGCAGAAGCCTCGCAAACCACACTTGGATGCAGTCAGGAGAATTCTGAGATATGTAAAGAGTACCATGGATCATGGACTATTTTATGCATATGGGAAACCCCTTGACTTGATGGGGTATATTGATGTTGATTGGGCTGGTTGCACGTATGATAGGAGGTCAACTAGTGGTTATGCATTTGGATTGGGTAGTAGCATGATCAGTTGTTGGTAGAGTAAGAAACAACCTACAATTGCACTGTCGAGTACGAAAGCGGAGTATCGTGATGCAGCCTTAGTAGCTTGTGAAGTTATGTGGTTACAGAAATTATTGAATGACTTGGGAGTACACTTGGATAGCAAAGTCAAGCTGTACTGTGACAATTTGAGCAGTGTCATGTTAGCAAGCAATCATGTTTATCATGCAAGATCGAAACACATTGAGGTTCACTACCATTTCATCAGGGAAATGGTTTTAGCAGATCAGATTGACTTGGAGCACGTGAAGAGTGAAGACTAGGTAGCAGACATCTTTATCAAATCACTTGGTAAAGATAAGTTCATTCACTTTAGACAGCTACTTGGAGTGATGCAGATGACTTGAGTTTTTTTTTAAAGCTTGAGGGGGAGTGTTAGAAGTCAAGCTCAGTAGGTATGTCTTTATGTGTGATCGACATCTGTGATAGCTAGGTGTGTGTTGTCTCCATGTGACTACATTGAATAAGTCGGGTTTGTGTTAGTAGGTGACCTGACTAGAGTTAGTCAGTCTAGTCAACACTAAGACTAGGTTACTTTACATTGTATTGTGTGCTTCTCAGTTAGTGCGAAATAATGAAGAAAGCTATGGGAACCTGAAGGTTCATGAAGATTGAGTTTCCCTTCTCTCTCTCTCTCTCATCTTTGAACAAGATTGACATGGGACCATAGGATACTTTATACTTGGAGCATCCACCTACTCAATTCGTTGATGAATCCCTTATAAGGGTACATAAGATATGAATTTTAAGAAAGATCATTTTTTTAAGATTTATATTACTGTGCTTTGTATGATTTATATTGATTATGCTAACATCATTTTTTCTTTGTGCAGGTGACCTTTGTGGATATTTAGATAATCGGGATGGGTCGAGGGATGAGCAATGAGGAGCTATAGGAGATCTTCACATGTATGTCTCTAGATCAGATGGCGAGATTCAGAGACATAGCGGACCAAGAGCTGTCTTGGCGAACACCATCAGGCCGCTCTATTAGATCTAATTTGGCGCAATTTGATGCTTCAGTTTCTAACACAGGAGGTCGATGCTCCAGACTTGGGCCAGACGGAGAGAGTGGTTCAGGGGGATGCTACACAGATCCGGATGTAGTGAGCCCGCGGTTGGCTCGGGATATAGATACTACTCCTCGCTCTCGTGGTGATTCGAGAGAGCGTGGCTCAGGTGGTTGCTATGGAAGCACGGACGCGGCATCTCTATCTCATCATTCTGCTAGAGTTGCGTCACCGTCGGGATTTGTCACACCTGCGGGGACGTCTACTCCACTCACTCCAACTTTTGCTTAGCCGTCCCCAGGTGGCACCCTTATGGGTGCTACTCCGTTAGATATACTCCGATAGATACTACCTCAGTAGGTACACCAGATGTATAGGGGTCTCTTGGATATACCCAGGAGTGTGGTCGCAGAGGTGGGAGAGGACCCATCTTAGGCATATCCCAGAGGGGTATGCCTACCTTGTAGATGATAGGTCAGGAGCCATCATCAGGAATGATGAGGGGAGGAGGGTGACGGCTCGCATTTGAGAGTTGTGCCAACAAGTTTTTCGGCACAACGTCTTAGATCATTGGAAGAACATACCAGAGGGGAGCAAGGACTACATAATAGCATCCTTGCATGAGGAGTTTTCAATACTAGCCGTAGCAGATAGGTTTTCTACGGGTTGGATGATGGAGTCCATGCATGCATATATGTCACATAGACAATCGGATGCACGCAAGGCTCTCAAGAGTGGGGCTTCAAAGCCCAAGTGGCTAGACACGGATGACTGGCACTGACTCCAGGAGGAGGCTACAAATTCTCCAGAACATTGGAGACAGCGACGCGAGGCAGCAAGGGCATGACTAGAGGCCGGAGTGGTCCATCATCTTGGGAGTGGTGGCCACAGGACATATCTGGAGAACTTTGTCAGTGTTGCTTTTGTTTTGCTTGCTTATTTTTTTGCAATATCCTTTTACTAACAATCATGTTTCTAACAGTTGTATTTTGTTTTCTTTGCAGCACTCCATTACAAATCGCGATCCCACCGGCCTTGAGACTCAATATGCAGAGAGGCATGGTCTCACTACATTGATCGACCGACTGTATGGACATGGCAGCCCTGTAAGTCACTCATCTTTCTTGTCCGTAGCTACCATGTTTAATTAGAATGCATTATTGTATGGTGGACTGATGTGTAGTTGTTTCTTTTTTTGTAGAGTCCATTCAATGCTCCTTTGCGGTGGGACGAGCTTTTAGATGGTGCCAATTTATAGCTCGCCCTTCGATCCCTAGAGCTCACATACCCTTCTTTTTGGGTCAAAGTGATCTATGTAGACATTTTCTATGTAGTAGTAGTATCTTGCCATGATTGTATGGGTTGCTTTCATTATGCGATCATGTATTTATTTCATGTATCAGTGTTATGATTTAAGTACACTTTGTCTTTATTTACATGACCATTATACACATTTTTGAAACTATTTTGTATGGCCCAAATAAAGCACATAGTGCTATATGTGACAGGGTAGCTTGCAGCCTTGCCACAAATTTTCTTTTTCCATATTACTATTGCTATTAGCATCACAAAATGTCTCACAAAGTGTCGTTATCAGTGTCATTATTTGCGTCGGTATCAATGTCGTTGATACCGACGCAAATAGCGACGCTGATAACGATGTGAATACGGACTATTCTATGGCATCACCAATAACAACGCTTTTTGCGACGACAGGGGAAATTTTCTTTATTAACATTTTTGTCACTTTTAACTTTGATATAAGGTCTATATCTTGTAGTGAGTCTTGAAAGTATTCAAAAGAGTGAGGTCTTCTATATATTTTCCACAGTAACAATGCATAGTATTAGCTACTATTTAGCCCAATTTTGAAAAGAGAAATGGTATTAGCCAATTGCCTTTGCTAGCCATATTTTGGAGATATTTGAAATTAATTATACTTGTATGGAAAAATTGTGCCTTGGAATGGTTTTCACAACAAAGAAATTCAGACACTATATTCTCTATGAGAAGTGGTATTTTTTACGAAGGCGGAAGCACTTAGACGGTTGATAAACAAGTTGCAGCCATTTGATTGTTTAGAAAAGTGGTTAATCACATTATAAGAGTTTGATTATGAGATTAAGAGTAAGCCACTAAAATCTGTAGGGCATTGTGGAATGTCTTGTGGATTTTGGGGAGCCAAAGGAAATTCTGGCTAAAGGAATTGACATTGAAGGATTATTCAAAATTGATACAGCTTCTAGTCTTTCTTGGTATGCAGCTATAATGCATTATTTATCTATACGAGAGGTTGGGGTTACTTTATCAAAGTCAAAGAAGAGAAAGATTAAGTAGCAAGCACTAGAATTTTTTATTATAGCAAGTGTCTTGTATCGAAAAGGTGTGGATGATATTTATTGATGATGTGTAGTACTTGATGAGGTACCATTTATTCTTGTGAGGAATGGCATGACTCAACATGTGGGTGATATTTTGTTGGATTACTTATTGCCCAAAGAGCTCTTTGTGCTGAGTATTGGTGGCCATCAATTTTTCAAGATGCTTTCAGCTATGCTAAGCATTGTGATATCTATCAAAGACACGATACCAGGGAGAATCATAAGCGGCCACTGAACCCTATTCTAGTTACATTACACTTTGAAAAATAGGATATCAATTTTGTTGGACTAATACACCCTTTATTGACTACGCACAAGCGTTATATCATTTTAGTGATAAACTACTTTTCAAAGTGGTTTGAAGCTTGAGCAACAATGCAGGATAACATTAACAAGATGGCCAATTTTATTATGGAGCAAATTGTTTGCCATTTTGGTCCACCTAAAGAGTTAAGGTGCTCTGATGACCAAGGGGACACACATTCTAAATAAGGTTATAGTAACCTTAATGAAAGCTTTGAAGATTAAACACAAAAAAACCACCCCGTATAATCTGCAAAAAAGTGGTCAAGTCGAGAGTACAAATAAGCATCTTGTAGGGATCTTATCCAAGATAGTGTCTGAAAGTAAGCAAGATTGGGATAAGAAATTGTGTGTGGTAGTTTGGTCTTATAATACGACATTTAAGAGAGATATGTGCCACACCTCATTCAAGTTGGTATATGGGAAAGTTTGTGTCTTACCATTGAAAATAGAGTTTGTGAAGGGTCACTTGGTGCTATACTATGATGCTTATCTTATGAGCTATTCCATGGTAAACTAGAACCAAAATGGGACGGACCATATAAAATTGTTCATAGTATAGGAAAGAATGGCTTTATAGCCCTTTTAGTAGACTTGTAGCGGATAGAGTTTAAAAATAAGGTAATCTTTAATAAGTGAAGCCTTACTACGCATAAGGGATGATGTTGGACATGGTGCCTGTGCAAGTTCTTCAAGATTGAGATTTAACTTGCAATAGGTACCGAGACAATCAGATGGGAAGAATCATTCCTTACCTTGACTATCCATATTTAGAGTAACATTACCACCAAGGTCAAGTGATCTGGTGGAGTAAGGTTATCAAGTTATTGAGTGGCAATATGGATCTTTCACATGGGATATTAACATCTACTACCACCATTGTCAAAGGATTCTTACGAGTGTCCCTATCAAGCTCACCAAGGAAGAAGAGATTGTACCTATTACACATCCTCTCTCGCAACTTAACTTTGATTATCATCACTATGAGCGAATTGATCAATATGGCATGGCCTATCAATGAAGATTGGGTAAAGACTTTGTATTTTGATGGAGCTTCTAGAGGGCCCGCTAAGCATGTGGGTGTTGATGTGGTCATTGAATATCCCTTACATCGAGTTGTAATGAAAATGGGAGCATATCTTGGCATTGCTTTTATGAATAACATGATAGAATACAATGCCTTAATCATGGGAAGACTAAATGCATCGCGATGTGGTGGTAACCATCGACTATTGGTAAAAGGTGACTCATGGCTAGTGATCAATTAATTAAATGGTACCTATAGTTTGAGGGATTATATTCTATGGATGTACCATCATGTAGCCTTGGATATGATGCATCTTTTTGAGGTAGTGACTTGCTCACTTATTCCCCAATAGTGGAATCACTTTGCAAGTTGCTAGCCAATTATGATTTTGTTGAGAATATCTTTTTTAATTGTGGTCCTTGGGCACTCTTACAATTGCCTCCTCATATCAACTGAGGACTACTTTGAGGATTTCTTGTTGACACATCCTATTTTGGTTGCCATTGGTTAGTATGGATTATGAGTCAAGTAGCGGTTGATCACCTTTCTATTTTTTCATGGATACATAGGATTGTTTATCCTCATATTTTTTAAACACCCCTTTCTATTTATGGAGGGGGTTAGCCAATAACCTAATGCACTTAGTGTGGGACGAGGAGCCCTCATCACATGCTTTAGTAAAGTTATGTCAAGACCAAGGGGTTGTTTCAGAAGTATGTGAATGGTCATTTCAAGAATTATTTTGTTAGGCCAAGAGGGACAGTTATTCTATAGTGAAGTGTTATATTTCATTAGGTCAAGAGGGCCATCTGTTAGTCTTGTACGAGTGCGGTTAATGGTTTTACTTTAGTGTTGTGCTACATAGGTTTAGCAAAACCTGGGGGGGTCTCTTGCTGCGTAGAAGCTTCTTGTGGGCAAGTCCAAGTGATACTTTTTCCGTTACGAGTCTACATCATGATGGTACATCATGAGTCCAAGTGGTACCATCATGTAGATTAGGTGTATCTGAATAGGTCTGACCACCTCCTATCAAGACATTATCAAGCATTCTAAGAAATGTTTTAGAAGGTAGTCCTAGTGATCCTAATCTACTAGCCTGCTAGGCAGCTATTTCTAAGATCTTTTGTTAGTAGTAAGGCAGTTAGAGAAGCTTGCAAAAAACACAATATTAGTGAGTTTGGGAATCTCCCAATTCCCATTTTTTGAATACTAAAAAGATGGCACACGGATAACATGCCTATAAGTTTCTCAAAACCATATGATGTGACCTATCATTGAAAAGTGCTTGAAAAATGGAATCTATTGAGCTATAGAGCGCTCTATTTGGAGTTATAGTGTTCAAGACAAATCCAAAGATTTGACCATGTGTCCCAAACTTATGGGAAATTCCCATATTCCCCAATATGGTGTTCAAAATAAAAATATAAATTTTGAATTTCCTTGGGATAAAAATACAAAGGTGTGCAAGAAGGGGTTCTAACCCCTTAAATAGAACATGAAAGAATTAAAAAATCTTAAGAGTAGTTGATCATCGCCTTGGGAGAGCTTGGTAGATTCCTAGGGATGAGTCATGATGGCTGATGCCTTGTTTTCCTAGGGGTTGCATATAGTTGGAAAAAATACTAAGGAAAGGTTGAGTAAAAATAAAAGTGAGTGGGAAAAAAAAGATTTAAATGTCACCTTGTGAGGGCTTGGCAGGTTCTCCGGTACTCAATCAAGAACCTAAGACCGATGCCTTGCTCTCCTTGGGTCACTATGCTCAACTCCCTCCCTTTTACAGGCTTTAGTATGGAAACTCTAAGAAAAATATCATAAAATAACAATATATACTAATGAGGCTATAGGAGTCCTCGCCTAGTAGGAGTTCCTGGTCTAATTGACCTAAGTTGGGTAGGTAGTTCAGGCCACCACCTAGGATGACTTTTTTGATGGTTATTTCTAGCCAACCTATGTTGGAGCAATTGGTTAGTGACTCGCTCTAGATTTCTATTAGATTATGTTGGGCCTATCCCTTGTGGGTTTTATGTCTTGATCTTTGTTGGAGCTATATATAGGTCACACTATCTACACTAGGTCTCACATATATATATGTAGATTGTGATCAATATGAGATAGTCTTTGGGAGTGTACATGGTGTGTCTCTTCTCTCCCTCTTGCTTCTCTACATATATTCTCTCTCTACATCTCAACATGGTATTAGAGCTACCACCATCGACTACAACCTTTTCCTTGAAAAAGAAAATCAAGAAGAATATCTATATAGCATATCTTCGATTCTCAATTCATGTTCTTTTCATGCATAAATTTGATGTATTGTGTTTGTTCTTAGTATCTTATGTTATGAATTTTAAGCATAGAAGAAGTTCACTCAATTATCATCGATCATCATTTAGATTGTAGATATGTTGAATTGTAGATATGCCTTGCTTGGACACCCTAAAATTTTCTATTTGGAAAACTCTTAAGGAAATTCATTTCTCAAGAAAACCACTTTTTTTTATGTACTAGGACTCACAAGCTTTCTTCCTATCAAATCCCTGCTCAATTTGGTCCACTTCTATGTCAAACATTATGTTACTTCAGGTAAATTAGACTTGAAACAAGAAAACAAGTATGACAATAGCTTTTCATGAAAACTTCTAGGACACAGGTTTCATCATGATTACTCACTCTTGCGTTTCTGTGTTTCTGCCAAATCTAGCCAGATCAACTTCTATTCTTGGCCAAAAAGTAAAGTGATAATGTTTTGATTGTTATTTATATTTCTTGCCTATGTTGGATTGATTTCTTCTCTCACACATTTTTTCTATTTTGGATTGCTTTGTTCTTGCCCACGTTTCATCTATCTTGGGTATGTTTCTTTTGGAGTATGCTTTTTGAACTAAATGTCTTTTCTTATAGCAACATAGCTTCTCCATACAATTTGTTGTGCTACACTTTCATCTCATCATTTTGTATATGGTGTGCAGATTTTGTGATCTCATATTGTATGTATTCGCTCTACCAACTATGTTGAATTCTATTGTAATGTGTCCACCTATTATCTTCAGGACACGTCTTAGCAGTCCATCGGAAAGGATGTCTAGAAAGCTTCACCCGGCACTCCCATGGAATGTTACGGGGTTTGCGATCTAGAACTCTCGGCATTTGCCAAGTAGCGGAAGTATTCCGGCCGTTCCCACTTAGGACTGACCTGAATTAGGGTTTTCCCTATTGGTCATTTCCTAAAGGCAACTAGAATCGAACCCGAGTGAACTACTTTATGTAGAAACGCCAGGTCCGAAGCGGATTCACGTTGCACTTGGTTCAAGGAGAATGGGGAAATGAGAGGGATGCAAAGCTCAACCTCTCTGCCATAAGGCATAGTCCCATTCCACTCCCCTAAAACAATGTAAATCGAGGTCAGTTATAACTCTAGGTCAACGCTCTTGTTATTCTTTGAATGATCTTCTTGTTGTCCATCTTGATTGAGAAAAGTTCCTGGCCAACTGGGACCACCCATCTATAGGACGGACCTATGACCACATCCACCGCACTTTCCTCAGGTTGTTTTAGTTATTTAATTACCTAGCACATTTAGTTGGACATGTATCAATCAACTTCCTTAATTAGCCCGTTAGGCACTGGTTCCTTCATGTAATCACAGCACTTGACATAGAAAAGCAATGTCAAACAAGTTTCTTTTTAACATGTTATCATATTTATCTTTGAAATACATAAAGCCCAGCCCGTAGGCTTATCCACAATTCGCCCGAAGGCTATCCAGCAATCCACAGGGATCACTAATCCAAGATTCTACTCACAGACTAGTATGTGGGCCTAGAGATCCAATCCCGAGTCACGTTAGCCTCTTGTGCACGGCTCGGCAGGGGAGGGATTTACGGCCAGAGACTCCCCTGGCACCCAAGCGTCCTCCTGCTCCAACTAGCGCTCAACGGAGAGACCTCTGGCAGTGGGTTCCGTCCACCTTCCCGGCACGGTTAACAACCCCCTTGGTTAGGGTCAAGTAGGCAGTCGGGAGTAATTGAAGCTGCCTCTCCCTTCAGGCCTTCAACCTGAAGCATTAGATATCCATTTATCCTTTAATTCATTGATCAAACAAAGCAAAACAGTGCTCTTAAATCTGCAACAAGCACAATCATTTCCATTGGTCGTTATTGTTGGCCAACTACCTAGGAGTGAATCCTTCTTTCCGAATGTATCCAACACTCGATCCGGGATTACTTGCGACTTGGCAAGATCCCCTATATCCTGGGCTAGGTCCGTACCCTATTAACCCCACTTGGTCAATACCTTAAGTTCATATGTTATTCCAATTTATTGGTTGGTCTCTTGCTTTCAAGCAATTATCTTTACCCAAGAAAGATACTATATTAGGACGATTTTTCATCCTCTTGCAAGATAGCTTCCCTAAGAGTTTGCCAACCTCATTCCGAGGAATTTGGCCATTTCCTTGTGATCAATTCACAAGATCGTGCGACTCTACTACTTGTTGCACAAGTGTCGCATCAAGCTCTAGGACTATTTACCCTTCGAATGGAGTCACGAAACAATCTGTTCATGATTACATTAGGCTGACACTGTCAGTTCTAGGGTTCCAAGTTCCATCTTTTTTTAGCGAGAGATTCCTAGGGAAAAACCCTAGATCACTTCTCAAGTATGTTCCGCTGTCCCTACATTCCGTGAATGTGGGCAAGTATTTAGGGTATAGGAGTTTCACTTTTAGCAATATGTGCGACTGGGTAAATGTCTTTACCGTGCTAACCCTAGTCAGTTCCTTCGGATGCGATGCATTGAATTAACCCTTTTCTAAACGAGTACTCTGCAGCTTTTAGGTGTTTAGGTTTATATCAATTTAACCTATCTATTCTTGAAGATAATTACGCTATCATTTCCACAACCACATGACTCATTGTCTACGCGTAAGTTTATTTTCAAACCTTAGCTTTTCAGTTTAAGATCAAGCATGGGTTAGGTTATAGCCTAATTCCAATTAATCATCTTATAACTTGCAAACAAGATTCATGCTAAAACATGCAGCCTTTTATTAATAATTACGCAGTTGAAAAACGATATTTATACCAATTGACTAGAGTTTATGCAACTTAAGAATCATTTCATGCCTTGCAATTTCCTATGTATTATTAGCACTTTCCGTAATGACTTATTGCGAAAGAGATATGTTCTAATAATGCGACATGCAATTTATACTCCCATGCCTAAATCGAGTGCACTATCTTAATTCCATTTTGTAAATATGGACATTAATCTAAGTTCAATTCATTGAAATGCACAAAAGCTGCTTTCTGGAACGCATATCAATCTTCTTCTCACTTTATTTTGTTCGTTTTATTGGAAATACTAATGGCTGAACTCTTCTGTCTCATGAGCTAGTTCTTTCAAAATTAACCAAAGTATTCAAAACGGAAAATGCATCCTATCTCTAGAAATTATCCACGCACGATTGAATTATAACAACGTAAAATAAAAATTCGAAAGGAAGACCTGGACTTGTGGTGAGATGTTCACGTGGATGCTAGGAGATGATCCTCCTGCAGTTGCACCTTGGGATTTCTTACGAGCCATCGCGAATGCGGCCTTTCTGTCTTGGATGTAGATTTATGACCTTGGTCGTCTCCTTCTTGCACGCGTAGCTCCCTTTGTGACAACTTGCACCATCTTTCGAAAACAATTTTTAGAAGGCTTCCTCCTTGAAGTACGGATTTCACGATTAGGACCTTACAACTGTCAAGAATGAGGTCGTGGAAATGCCAAGGGCTTAAACTTCAGTTTTTAGAGAAAATCCACTTTGTAGGGTCGATGGGAAAAGGGTTTGAAACTCGGAAGTGAGGATTTCACGAAAAAGGGGGTGCTTAAACCTCGGGATGGTTTTAAACGGTCTTAGTGGATCGAAAAAGGAAGGAAGGAGAATGTATAACTTGCTAGTGATGGGTTAAATCGCGGAGTAACTGGGCTTTCAACCCACTTGAAAGGTATTAAGAATGGGCACGAGAAGGGGCTTTGAATCTTGGGGGGGGAAAGGAAAATAGCTCTTGGTGGAAAGCAAAAAAGGGGGGAACAAAGGGGACGGAAGGGTGTATGAGAACTTTGAAGAAGGGTTTTTAGGTGGGGGAAAAAAAAAGGCTTAAAAGAGGCACATGCAGACCCTTCAAGTTGAATTTGGGGGGGGAAAGGGAGCTTTATAGCCCTAAGGAGGGAATTTGTTGGGGGGGGGGGGGGGGGGGAACAAAGGGTATGAAAGAGGTCTTCCTAAGGGCTTTGGAAGCTTCTCAAGAAGCTTCCAAAGATTCTGGAGGGTGAATCCACCACGTGCAAGGAAAGGGGATGTCGATGGCAGCAGCTTGCGATCCAGGCGGAAATTGGTGACGTGTCGACGGGCAGGGCGGACTGCACTTCAAGCTACTGGCGGCGTCTGCTGTGGCAGCTCAGAGGCGACTACTAGCGTGTCTCGTTTCCCAGCGGCCAGTAGGGCCTTGGCTCCTCCCTCTCTCCTTCACAACCACCCTCTCTCTCTACTTCATGGCGGTGATAGCGTCTTCTCTTGTTCCAAGGCAGCCCATCCTTTTCCCTTGGTTAAGCCCATGTCATTTATATAGGTGAGGGGAAGGGGATCCTCCCTCCCCTACATGGCATCCTGCATGCTTTTTACCCTCAGCAAGCTCCAACAAGGAGCTTGCTCATACATGCTATTCCCCTCCCTTCCAGCACGACTGTCGGCTGGGGGGTAAGGGGAATAATAAAAAAAGTTGGCCATTATTTTTAAATTAATTATCCTTATGACCTCCTATTAGGAGGAGGTTCATGCGAAGAATACGTATTTTTGATTCGAAAATGTTACATTCTCTCCCCCTTGGAGGAATCAAGATGTCCTCATCTTGAGACAAACTGGGAATATTGATGGTTGAGAGTGCTTTCATCTATCCAAGTGGCATCCTCTTCAGGATAATCTTTCCACTGGACGAGGCATTCTCTCAAGGTTCTGGATCTCAGTTGTCTCTCCCTAACATCTAAGATCCTGTCAGGCATTAGTTCAAGGACTCCTCGACTAGGCATTACAACTTGTTGGTCATCAAGTACATGGTTAGGATTAGGTATGTATTTCTTCAATGGGGTGATATGGAATACATTATGAACCTTTAGGTTCTCAGGGAGTTGCAATCTATAAGCATTAGGTCCTAGGCAATTGAGGATCTTGTACGGTCCACAATACCTTGGACTTAGCTTCTTGCATTCTCCTAAGGATAGGGAACTCTTCTTTGGGCGTACGTGAATGAAGACCATGTCTCCTTCTTCAAAGACTCTATCTTGATGCTTCAAATCCGTGTATTCCTTATGTCTATCCTTGGAAGCTTGGATGTCTTGTCTTATTGACTTTATTTGGTCATCCATTTCTTCCAACATCTGCCTTGAAGCTTCAACCCTCAAGGTTGGATCTGAGAAGTTTAGAGGGCTTTGACAATCATGACCATACAATGATTGGAAAGGGGTCATCTGAATGCTTTGTTGGTAAGAAGCATTGTAGGCAAGTTCAACCAAAGGCAAGTATTGAATCTACCTTTTTGGCTCACGACAACAGTGTTCCCAAAGCATATCCTCGATGACTTGATTGACTCGCTCTGTTTGGCCATCCGTTTGGGGATGGCAAGCTATGCTAAAACAGAGTTGAGTCCCAATGGCTTCAAAGATAGCTCTCCACAAGTGTGATGTGAAGAGAGAATCACGATCACTAATGATTCTTTTGGGTAACCCATGTAGCTTGAATATCTCCTTGATAAACAATCTCGCAATGTCTGAGGCTTTATAGTTTGTCCACTAGAAGAAGGTGTGCAATCTTAATAAGCATGTCAACCACAACCATGATGGAGTTGTATCCCCCCTAAACCTGGGGTAGGCTAACAACAAAGTCCATGCTAATGAATTCCCATTTCATTTGGGGAATGTTAAGTGGTTGTAACTTCCCTGGCATCTTGACATGTTCGGCTTTGATACGTTGACAAGACAAACACTCGGTGACATATTTGAGAACGTCACCTTTAAGCCTCTCCCAATGGTAGCTCTTCCTAATTGCATTGAGAGTCTTAGCATAGCCAAGATGTCTTGAGAAAGGGAAATCATGAGCTTCCCACAATATCTTCTTCTTAAGTGACTGGCTTACCGGTATGCATAGCCTCGTTCTATAGTAGACAACTCTACTATTGATGGAGAATTCATGATACTTAGCCTGCAACTTTTGGTCCTGATCCTTGATAGAGATCTCCCTTAGCATCATTTGGTAGGCTAGAAAATGGCATGCTTCCTCCCTAGCTAACTCAAGTATTGGTTTGTTTGGCATAGATACCTTTGTGGCTATAGATCTAGTTGTTGATGGATTTTGCAAAATAAGAGAATTAAGGAAT
The DNA here is from genome assembly GCF_053477565.2 of Lygodium microphyllum. NCBI lineage: Eukaryota > Viridiplantae > Streptophyta > Polypodiopsida > Schizaeales > Lygodiaceae > Lygodium > Lygodium microphyllum. The sequence continues at coordinate 155,466,873 of NC_141137.1, forward strand.
GCCTTGCGACTAAGTGCATCGGCAACTACATTCTCTTTTCCTCATCGGTACTTAATTTCAAAGTCATACTCTTCCAACACTTCAGTCCATCGATGTTGCCTCATGTTGAGCTCGTTCTGGATAAAGATCCATTTGAGACTAAACTTGTTACCCAACATGTAATGTCTCCAAAGCTTTAGAGCATGGATGATAGCTAACAATTCTAGATCATGGGGAGCATAATTCTTCTCATGACTCTTCAGCTTCCTTGAAGAGTATGCTACAGGATGACTTTCTTGCATGAGCACACATCCTAAGGCAAGTGTGCTAGCATCAGTTACTACCTCGAACTCCTTTACTGAGGTCTGGAAACTTTAGGATAGGTGCTAATAGCAAACTTTGCTTCAATCTGTCGAAGCTAGTTTGTTCGGGAGTTGACCATGCAATGGATGTTTGCTTCTTCAATAAGTCCGTCAGAGGTGCTACAATCAAAGCATAGTTTTTTATGAAGACCCGATACCATCCTGTCAATCCGAGAAAGCTGTGTATTTCTTTGATAGTTGTTGGTATTGGCCATTCTAGCACATCTCTGACCTTGGCTGGATCCATTGAGATTCCTTCTGATGATACGATGAATCCCAGATATCAATCTAACGTTTAAAGAATGCACACTTCTTCATTTTAGCATACATGTTATGTGACCTCATTGTCTCAAGGACAATCCGAAGTTGGGATTCATGATCTTCTTCCTGTTTAGAATAGAATAAAGTGTCATCAAAGAAGATGAGCACGAAGTCATCAAGATATGGCCTAAAGATATCCTGCATTGACCTGTTGAAGGTGGCAGGCGCATTCGTAAGCCAGAATGACATAACTAGGAACTCAAAGTGCCCATATCTTGTATTGAAGGCTGTCTTTAGGATATCTTCTTCTTTGATCCTTATTTGATACTAACCCGACTTGAGATCAATCTTGGAGAAGATCTTTGCACCCTGAAGACGATCAAGAAGCTCATCTATTCTAGGAATAGGGTACTTGTTTTTGACAGTTGATTGATTCAACCCTCTGTAATCAATACATAGTCGAAGTGTTCCTTCAGCTCAATTTCTTCCGGTATAGGCATTCTATAAGGTCTCTTTGCAATTGGTGCAGCTCCTGGTACTAGCTTAATCTCATGATCCACTTCTCTTTGAGGCGGGAGTTCTGTTAATTCTTCAGGAAATACATCCGCGTATTCCTTTAGCCAAGAAGATCCTTCACTAGATTCCTGCTTCTGATCTAACTTATTGAGCTTAATCAAGTAGGCAGGTAGTCCTTTTATAACTCCCTTTATAATTCGAGATGCTTTGGCCAATTGAATTTTTGGCACTCCAAGCTCACCTTGAGTTGTGACCAAATCCCCTTTAGAGTTTTGAAAGGAAAATTGGCCCTTTCCACAATGAATGTGGGCCTCATTAGGTTTAAGCCAATCCATTCCGAGTAGACACTCATGGATACCTAGGCTCATGACTCTGAATTTGACCGAAGTCGTCTTTCCTCCCAGAAAGAATTCCACCTTAGCAGTTTGCCTGGTACAAGTAACCTCACGACCATTTGCCAATTCCATAAGAAAAATAGGTGCTTCTACTGTGGCTATTCCTAGTCTTTTTGCACAAGCTGGTGAGATAAAGGAATGTGTACTGCTACAATCAATTAAGGTCTTGAAACTTTTACCTTGATAGTCTCACAGTGTCTAAATCACTGAGAACTGGCAATTTGACCCTTTCTTATGAAGAGCGGCAGGGACTGTCACCCTTTCAAACTCTGCTTCCATGGTTGGATCTTCTTCTTCTTCTTACATTTTCCTATTGGCAACGCAGCGGTTCTTCCTCTGCCTCGGGTAGTGGCTCCCTAACCACAGCCCATTCCTTGGAAAGGTACTTGGTGATGTCCTCCTCCAAGCTTGGGACATTGCCTCTTGAAATGACCGGGCTCGTTGCAGTGGAAACAACGGAGGTTTCGACCATTGCTTTGAGTAGGGACAAGGTTGTTGACATTATTAGTCCTTGCTTTCTTTCTTTGTCCTTGATTCTGACCTTGAACTCTCTTCATCTGAGGCCTGAATGCTCCTCTATTCGGGTCATTGTAAGACCAAGTTTTGTTACCTCTTGGTCTAGCTTGCACCTCTTGAATTATAGGGGTACCTCAAATGAGTGCGTCCTGAAGATCTGATGGACGCATAGATTCGAGATGGGTATTCACTGGTGGGTTTAAACCAGCACAAAATTTGGACACCTGCTGTGTCATGTCCATCTGTGGCTCATATTTAAGAAGTGAGACAAATTTAGAATAGTATGCGTCAAGAGTGAGTATAGCTTCAACTTGGCGAGTATAGCGTGATTGGCGGGTGAAGTACCGACTGCTTCAAAGTAATACTCCATGGATTCAATCCAAATTTCAGCATCTGCTTGGACAGACCTCCCTCTCCCATCAAATTCGGGTGGGTTTAATCTGCTTGAGAAGAAACTTCTTCTTCTGGATTACAACAGTACTTGATGTAGGAGACAAGCTGGGATTATGTACCTGGGTTTGTGCATGGACAAAGATTTCTTAACGTTATTACTCGTTAAACTCTGTGATTTATATTTCATCTCGGTTTCAGCTATTAATCAAGCAATCTAACCACTTAACTTTTTATCAATTCTCATGCACAAATAGACATTGATAAAAAGAAGTCTTATTGTATTTATATGGGCATAGCCCTTTCGGAATACAAAATTTCTTGCGATGATAAGCCAACTGTTTACATTTAGTTTGGGGAGAATAATGTTGTATTACATTTATCTACAGGAACTGGATAATAGTATGGTTTCGGGTCATGGATCTTTAGGAATGGGTAAGTCATTGGAAGTACAGGGTATCCTTTCCTTTGGAACCCATTCTTCTCATGGCGCCCCAATACTTTAATCTTGTCGGCGGGGATTACACGAGTCACTTCCTCATATACATATGAGTTTAGTTCGACCCTCTGACCTCGAATATGTAAAGTTGAATTTACATGAGCTTCCACAAAAATGAATAGCTTTACAACTTTTAGGTCTTCCAACCACTTGATCCTCTTTAGGTTGGTCTGCAAGTATGCAAACCGGTGGGCAGCTATATAGCAGATTCCTGAGGCACCCATCCATCTTTGTTCCATGTACAAAGGTGATGGATTATAGATACGCTCTAGGATACTCATCATCTCAACCCTTTGTCGATAATGCAGGGAATGCATCGCAGTCATAAACATGGCTCAAAATACCAGAAACCTATTCCATGCTTCATAGTTCTACAAGAAAGCATTGAAAGTAAGGAAATGTTTGGAACATCAACATTTGCTTTACTTTATCTTATTAAGATTTCATAAAAACAATTCCGTTGTTGGTTCGCTCTGATACCAACTGTAACGTGTCCACCTATTATCTTCAAGAAATGTCTTAGTAGTCCATCGAAAAGGATGTCTAGAAAGCTTCGCCCGGCACTCCCATGGAATGTTACGGGGTTTGCGATCTAGGACTCTCCGTGTCTGCCATGTACCGGAAGTATTCCGGTCATTCCCACTTAGGACCAACTTGAATTAGGGTTTTCCCTATTGGTCATTTCCTAACGACAACTAGCATCGAACCCGAGTGAACTACTTTACGCAGAAATGCCAAGTCCGAAGCGGATTCACGCTGCACTTGGTTCAAGGAGAATGGGAAATGAGAGGGATGCGAAGCTCAACCTCTCTGCCATAAGGCATAGTCCCATTCCATTCCCCTAAAACAACGTAAATCGGGGTCAGTTATAACTCTAGATCAATGCTCTCGTTGTTCGTGTTCTTTGAACGATCTTCCTGCTATCCATCTTGATTGAGAAAAGTTCCCAGCCAACCAGGACCACCTATCCGTAGGACGGACCTATGGACACATCCATCGCACTTTCCTCAGGTTGTTTTAGTTATTTAATTACCTAGCACATTTAGTTAGAAATGTATCAATCAGCTTCCTTAATTAGCCCATTAGGCATTGGTTCCTTCATGTAATCACAGCACTTGACATAGAAAAGCAATGTCAAACAAGTTCCTTTTTAACAGGTTATTATATTTATCTTTGAAATACATAAAGTCCAGCCCGTAGGCTTATCCACAATCCGCCCGAAGGCTATCCAGCAATCCACAGGGATCACTAATCCAAGATTCTGCTCATAGACTAGTATGCGGGCCTCGAGATCCAATCCCGAGTCACGCTAGCCTCTTGTGCAGGGCTTGGCAGGCGAGGGATTTACGGCCAGAGACCCCCCTGGCACCCAAGCGTCCTTCTGCTCCAAGTAATGCTCAACGGAGAGACCTCTCGTAGCAAGTTCCATCCACCTTCCCGGCGCGGTTAACAACCCCCTTGGTTAGGGTCACACAGGCAGTTGGGGGTAACTGAAGCTACCTCTCCCTTCAGGCCTTCAACCTGAAGCATTAGATATCCATTTATCCTTTAATTCATTGATCAAACAAAGCAAAACAGTACTATTAAATCTGCAACAAGCACAATCATTTCCATTGGTCATTATTGTTGGCCAACTGCTTAGGAGTGAATCCTTCTTTCCGAATGCATCCAGCACTCGATCAGGGATTACTTGCAACTTGGCAAGATCCCCTATATCCTGGGTTAGGGCCGTACCCTATTAACCCCACTTGGTCAATACCTTAAGTTCATATGTTATTCCAATTTATTGGTTGGTCTCTTTCTTTCAAGCAATTATCTTTACCCAAGAAAGATACTATATTAGGAAGATTTTTCATCCTCTTGCAAGATAACTTGCATAAGAGTCTGCCAACCTCATTCTGAGGAATTTGGCCATTTCCTTGTGATCAATTCACAAGATCGTGCGACTCTACTACTTGTTGCACAAGTGTCGCATCAAGCTCTGGGACTATTTACCCTTCGAATGGAGTCACGAAACAATCTGTTCATGATTACATTAGGCTGACATTGTCAGTTCTAGGGTTCCAAGTTCCATCTTTTTTTAGCGAGAGATTCCTAGGGAAAAACCCTAGATCACTTCTCAAGTATGTTCCGCTGTCCCTACATTCCGTGAATGTGGGCAAGTATTTAGGGTATAGGAGTTTCAATTTTAGCAATACGTGCGACTAGGTAAATGTCTTTACCGTGCTAACCCTAGTCAGTTCCTTGGGATGCGATGCATTGAATTAACCCTTTTCTAAATGAGTACTCTGCGGTTTTTAAGTGTTTAGGTTTATGCCAATTTAACCTATCTATTCTTCAAGATAATTACGCTATCATTTCCATAACCACATGACTCATTGTCTACGCGTAAGTTGATTTTCAAACCTTAGCTTTTCGGTTTAAGATCAAGCATAGGTTAGGTTATAGCCTAATTCCAATTAATCATCTTATAACTTGTGAACAAGATTCATGCTAAAACATGCAATCTTATATTAATAATTATGCAGTTGAAAAATGATATATATACCAATTGACTAGAGTTTATACAACTTAAGAATCATTTCATGCCTTGCAATTTCCTATGGATTATTAGCACTTTCCGTAAAATGACTCATTGCAAAAAAGATATGTCCTAATAATGCGACATGGAATTTATACTCCCATGCCTAAACGGAATGCACTATCTTAATTCCGTTTTGTAAATATGAACATTAATCTAAGTTCAATTCATTGAAATGCACAAAACCTGCTTGTGGAACGCATATCAATCTTCTGCTCACTTTATTTTGTTTGTTTAATTGGAAATACTAATGGCCAAACTCTTGTGTCTCGTGAGCTAATTCTTTTAAAATTAACCAAAGTATTTAAAACAAAAAATGCATCCTATCTCCAAAAATTATCCATGCATAATGGAATTATAACAACGTAAAATAAAAGTTAGGAAGGAAAACCTGGACTTGTGGTGAGATGTCCACGTGGATGCTAGGAGACAATCCTCCTGCGGTTGCACTTGGGCTTTCTTAGGAGCCATCGCGAATGCAGCCTTTCCATCTTGGATGCACATTTATGACCTTGACTGTCTCCTTTTTGCACGTGTAGCTCCCTTTGTGACAACTTGCACCGTCATTCGGAAATGGTTTTTAGAAGGCTTTCTCCTTGAAGTAGGGATTTCACGATTAGGACTTTACAACCGTCAAGAATGAGGTTGTGGAAATGCAAAGGGCTTAAACTCTGGTTTTTAAAGAAAATCTGCTTTGTAGGGTCGATGGGAAAAGGGTTCGAAACTCGGAAGTGAGGATTTCACAAGAAAGGGGGTGCTTAAACCTTGGGAGGGTTTTAAACAGTCTTAGTGGATTGGAAAAGGAAGGAAGGAGAATGTATAACTTGCTAGTGAGGGGTTAAATCGTGGAGTAGCTGGGCTTTGAACCCCCTTGAAAGGTATTAAGAATGGGCACGAGAAGGGGCTTTGAATCCCGGGGGGGAAGGAAAATAGCTCTTGGTGGAAAGGAAAAAAGGGGGGGAACAAAGGGGACGAAAGGGTGTATGAGAACTTTGAAGAAGGGCTTTTAGGTGGGGGGGAAAAAAAAGGCTTAAAAGAGGCACATGCAGACCCTTCAAGTCGAATTTGGAGGGGAAAGGGGGCTTTTAGAGCCCTTAGGAGGGAATTTGTTGGGGGGGGGGAGGAAACTAAGGGTATGAAAGGGGACTTCCTAAGGGCTTTGGAAGCTTCTCAAGAATCTTCCAAAGATTCTAGAGGGTGAATTCGCCACATGCAAGGAAAGGGGATGTTGATGGCAGTAGCTTGCAATCTAGGTGGCAGTTGGCAACTTGTCGATGGGCAGGGTGGACTGCACTTTCAGCTGCTAGTGGCGTCTGCTGTGGCAGCTCAGAGGTGACTCCTGGCATGTCTCGTTTCCCACCAGCCAGCAGGGCCTTGGCTCCTCCCTCTCTCCTTCACAACCACCCTCTCTCTCTACTTCACGGCGATGACAACGTCTTCTCTTGTTCCACGGCAGCCCGTCCTTTGCCCTTAGTTAAGCCCATGTGATTTATATAGGTGAGGGGAGGGGGATCCTCCCTCCCCTGCATGGCATCCCACATGCTTTTTACCCTCAGCAAGCTCCAGCAAGGAGCTTGCTCATACATGCTATTCCCCTCCCCTCCAGCACGACTGTCGACTGGGGGGAAGTGGAATAATTTAAAAAAATCACCATTATTTTTAATTTAATTATCCTTATGACCTCCTATTAGGAGGAGGTTCATGCGAAGAATACGTACTTTTGGTTCAGAAATGTTACATCTATAATTGTCAACATATTTCCTTTTGGAAAATGTTATGTTCCTCCCTTTCAAGGACAAGGATTCCTTGGGTGGAAAGTAAAGATGCTCCTCATTCTTGAAGGTGATGACTTGCATGATATTGTTCTTGGTAATTATGAATGTCCATCTTAACAATTTATCAGGCTCATGATAATACCCTTGTAACTAAAGGGCCTATCTTTGAATAGTGGCAAACTATTTATAATGAGTGGGTCAAATGCGACAAAGCATCTCATCGGTATATTCTTTCTACTCTTCAAGAATCTCTTATGCTTGATGTATGCAAATTTTCAAATTCACAAGCTTTATGGGAGCATTTGATAGCAATTTTTGGGAAGAAATCCATTACAAAAATCATTTATCTTCGTAGTCAGCTCATTGTGTTACAATACAACATCGTAACTTCTATGACAACACATATCAAGTTATTCAAGAACATTATCAATCAGCTCGTTGCTGTTGGTGATGCTATTTCATGAAAGTAATTGGTAATGTAGCTTCTTGATACTGCAAAGGATCCTCCGTATGATAATATTATTACCATCTTATCTAACAAAGATGGGATCAATTTTGATCAAGCTTGTATATCTTTCATTGAATATTCATGACATGAATGATGACACAAAGATCAAGAAACAATTATGATCTCACAAGAGCACACACATTCAAAACAAATTGACCAAGCTTTACTTGCTCAAAGGCATCCCTTTTCAAGATCTACACGTAGGAGTCGTCGTGGTGGTAACTTCTCTCGTCTCAAGTTTTCTAGTAGACATTGTTCTTATTACAATAGAAATGGTCACACTATAGATGATTGCTAGGCAAAACAATATGATGAAAAACATGGTATTAAAAATAAAAAACCACCTTCATCTAGATATTATTCTCCTTGCGACTACTGCAAAAGACTTATCATTGAACCCATCTATGTTTCAAGAGGCGTTTTGATTGAGATCATAATAGAGCATATGCTGCTGCACATGACAACACTAATGAAGAAGTAAATTGTGTGAGTTATTCTATCTATCCTGAAGAAATGATACTTCATATTCGTGATGGATCTCTTTTTATTATTGATTTTGGTGCTATGGGAAACATGACATATCAATCCCAATGGTTACATAATTATCATTCTATTCCTCTCAAGAAATTGGTTTATCTTCCTAAGGACACAACCTGTCAAGTCAAAGGTATATGTGATTTTATATCTCTATACTCTTTCTTCAACAATAAATTTGTGTGGAGTTCTACATGTCGCAGATCTACAAATGAATCTTCTTTCAATGTCAAGACTTGTGGATCTTGGTCTCTATGTCAGTTTTGACTATACCAAGTGTCGTATTGAGAAAGATGGCCAAACCATAGATGTTGCTTCTCAAAATGGTAATCTTTTTTAATTATCTTTAAATGAGGATGTTGTAAATGCTATTACAATTCTTGGCAATCTTAGTAGCAAAATATGGCTTCAAATCTTTGTTCACTTTGATTTTTCTAAGATTGTCGATCTTTATTAGTGTGATCTTGTTTAAGGTATGGAATTCAAAGCTCTTCCTCATTTGGGTATTTGTGAATATTTTGTACTTGGAAGACCCTTTTCCATTTCCACCACAACGTATTCTAGAGATTTTCTTGTTGATCTTATTTGCATTGATATTTGTGGACCTTTTACTCTATCAAAAACACAAATCAAAAGCTTTATATCTTTTAAGCAATATCAAAAAGCTGCAAAACTTCATATTGTTCTTGTTTCAAGAAACTTCACATTGATAATGGTGGAGAGTACATTTCAAATTATTTTAATGATTATTGTAATAATTAGGGTATTCATCATGAATATATGGTTCCCTACTCTCCTCAACAGAATGGTATTGATGAATGTAAAAAGAGGACTATTCTCAATGCCATGTGATGTATGATCATTCATTCTAGCTTATCTCAATGTTTCTAGGTTGAAGAAGTCTTAATAGCAGTATTTGTACAAAATCATCTTCCTACAACTTCTCCTTTTGGTAAAATACCGATTACTACTTGGACAAGTGAAAATCCTTCTCTTTTTTTTTTGAACTTTTGGATGTATTGCTTATATTCATGTACCCAAAGAGACACACAAAAAACTTGATTCTCCCAGTTTGAAAGCTATTTTCATTGGATATTCAACTTTTTCTAAGGGATACAAGTTTTATGATCCATCTTCAAAGAAGGTAATAATAACTCATGGTGTTATTTTCAACGAACAACTTATGGCCAGTACATGGTCTCATGAGGATGCTAGGCAAACATGGTCACTAGAGGGCATTGATGATACATAGTCATTACTCACTTCTTTTCCTTTTCTATATGATGATGAACCTCCTTCATGAGATAATATTAACTCTTCAAATCAGGACTCACAACCTACACCTATTATTGTTGATGATGATCTTGGAATTGATCTTTATGTTGATCTTCCAATTGATAATGAGCATGGTACTTGTCATGTTTATGATGCTGATATTTTTGAGAATGCTCTCAATATTTGTGAAGACCCTGTCTCTTATATTGACGCCATGTCATCCCCACAAAAGGAATAGTGGCAAAAGGGCATGGAAGTTGAGTATGAATCTCTTCTCTCTAAAGGTACATGGGTTCTAACTGAGTTATCACCTGGATGTATTGCTATTAAATGCACTGGGTTTTTCAAACTAAAACAAAGAAGATAGAACATTTGATAAATTCAAAGCAAGGTGAGTTGCCAAAGGTCTCTCACAAATTGCAGGAGTTGATTACCAAGAAACTTTGTCACATGTTGTTCGTATTACGAGTATTCGAATCTTCTTAGTTTTTAATGTTGAGTTTGAAATGGATGTGAGAACTACTTTTCTTAATGGGAATTTAAAGGAAGAGATATACATGGAGCAACTAGAGGGATTTGTGGTCAAACATAGGGAAAATCTTACTTGCAAACTTCATCGGGCACTCTATGGTCTCAACCAATCCTCATGAACTTGGTATCAAAAGACTGATCTCTTCCTTACAAAACAAGATTTTTTATATCTTGTTCTTCTACTCCTAACTTATATGTCAAATGCTGCAATGATAGTTCTGTTATTCTTGCTCTATATGTGGATGATACCATACTTGTTTCTAACAATCTCAACTTCCTTCAACAAAGAAAGAAGGTTTTATCTTCTACATTTGACATGGTCAAACTTGGAGACATACACTCATGTGTTGGTATTTAGATTCAATGCTATCGAGAAAAGGGTGTTTTATTAGGTGTCAAACAAAGTTCTACACATCTTGCTAGCACTCCTTGTCTTGTGAGCTCTACCAAAAACTCTCACTTTCTGCAAAATGATGGACAATTAGCATTACATCAACCTTATGCTAATCTTATTGGATGTCTCAATTTGTTGGCTTAAATTCTCACCGTGACATTCTATTTGCAAAAAATTTTGTTGGACAACATCTTAGTTATCCATGTCTAAACATTGGGCTGTAGTTAAACAAGTTTTAAAATATTTAAAATTCACTAAAGATTTTTGGTGGGTTTAACAGTGCCAACAACACTTTGATTCTCTAAATTCACTTCAACTTTTGGGTTATATAGATGCACATTGGGCAAGCTCTCACTTCTCTATGCATTCTACAAGTGGACATTGTTTCTTTATCAATGGTTATCTTGTTTCTTGGACTAGCAAGAAACAATGTTGTGTTACTGTTTTCATTACAGAGACTGAATATGTAGTTGCATCTTTAGCGGCTCAAGAGTTAGTATGGCTTGGACAAGTTCTATTAGATATTGGCCATCCCCCTCTCTCTACCACACCACTTCGATGTGATAACCAAAGTGCTATTAGTCTTGCTAAAGACTATGTTCAACATAACAAGTCTAAACATGTTGCAGTGTATTATCATTAAGTTTGAAAGAAGTAAAGAAAGGAACAATCATGATTGAACATTTTCCAAGTGATTAGATGACTACAAATATATTCACCAAAGGATTCAATGAAGCACAGTTCACTCTATTGTGCTCGGAACTTGGAGTTGTCTTGTCTTAACTTCAATCTTTGGGAATTAATCTACTATGACATTGCAGTGTCATTGTACATACTCCTTGTAGGCACCATAACTTCACATACGCACATACACCTTAAAACCAGTTGTAGATCCTTTCTATTCTTCTTTTCTTAGAGCACACATAAATATAATCCAAATACACAGGTAACCAAAGCTTTATACAACAAATTTTCATGCCAATTCAATGGCTACAAGCATTTCATTGTTGTAGACATTCCATTACTACATCAAAATAGAGCTTGCACTGATATAGCAATGGAAAATCATGATGGTTTTCATGGGAAACCAAGTTGGTGACATAGATCTTGCTAAATTCAAATGTTTTCTCATAGAGCATAGAAATTTCCTCATAGAGCATTACACAGAACAAATAATAACTTTCTAACCAGACCTCAGATTGCCAAGCTTTAAAAAGGAAAGTTGTAGCTCTCTTCTTAGTCATGTTTGTACATATATATTCAGTTTCACTTCACATGTACGGATTCACTTTACATGCACACAATAATCCTTCTTGATCATGTTTATACATATGTATATAGGAGCTCGGGTTTTTTTTATTGTGCTCCCCAAGTGTTTTTTCATTTGTAGCTAAAGACCTTTGTTTGAGTGGGGGTGTTGGAGTTATATATAGCTCACCCTATCTAGACTAGGTCTCACCTATATATATGTAGATTGTGATAATATGAGATAGTCTTTGGGAGTGTAAATGGTGTGTCTCTTCTCTCCCTCTTGCATCTCTACATATCTTCTCTCTGAGAAAGTCTTTGGTAGTGTACATGGTGTGTATTTTCTCTCCGTGTCTCACGTCTCTATATATCTCAACAAACTTGTCAGGGGCAGGGTGAGAACTTTGTTTGTGCTTTCATGTGTATTTTGTTTTGTTGCAGCTTGATGCTTTTTATGGTTGTTGTCTGGTGTAGATCAATTTGTGGAATTCAAGGTGTTGAGTCACCCTATCTCATGGTTGCCAATGAGAGCAGAATTTAGACACCCAGGACATGCCGGAAAGGAGTAGAAGGATGCAAAATTTACATGAAATTTAAAGCCCGATGGAAGTGGAAGGAGACGTAGATTTGATGATTTTAAGTGAGCGTGAAAGATAAGAATGCAAGTTTTGGCAGTTGCAATGGTTGCAAATTTTTCATAATTTTTCTAACTGTCAGATCAAAGTAAGACGACTTCTTGTTGTTCGGGGTCAACGCATAGAATTTCTTAGATCATGAATCGGATGCCAAACGAAGGAGCTGTAGGAGGCCAGACACTTTGGAGGTCAAAATGAAGAAATAGTTTAAAGGTCATGGCCATGGGCCTTTGGGAGGCCCTTGGCCCCCAAATGTTTTACAAAATGAGGGGGGCGAGGGGGGGGGGGGATTTTTTTCCTTTATGGTGGTGCTACAAAATGGTGCATCCTCATGCCGATTTGTGGGAAAGGGGTGATTGGAGGCCAAGAGCAAGCAATCTCTCTAATCATGGCAATGAATTCCTCAACTTTTTTTCTTTGATTTGCCAGTTCTCTTGTGTGAAATGGCTGTGCGGATTGAAATCTTAGAATCTAGTTTTTTTTCTCTCCTCCCTCTCTCTCTTCTTAGTACATGTTTTTTGCATCATTCGATGAGAGAAGAGGGTGGGATGATTGGAGATATTTTGATTGGGAGATGATGCTCAAATGCAATGGAGCCTAGACTAATATTTGGAGGAGTGTTACAGCTCTTAATAAGCATCAGTGGCCTTTCAAATGCAATATATTTGTGGGATGAAGCACAATTTTATAAGTATTAAATTTCATTGTTTTATGATAAATCTCAATTGGAAAATGGTTGTTCTTTATTGTCAATGATCTGATGTATAAGAAACATTTAAAAAATCAGCAAGAATAAGTTGTTTATTAATTTTTGTATGAATACACAAAACCCGTAAAATTACGATTTTAGGGTAAATCATAGATTTTGGATGTTTTGATGTGTTAATGGTGTTCACATGGGATGAAGGTAATTTTAAGCAAGTCTAATCAAGTCACATTAGAAAATCAAGAAATGTTAATATTTATTGGAAAATAAATAGAAAAAAAAGAGAAAAATAGGTCTTTTACACTTTAAAAATAGAAAAAAATAATGTATGTGTCTATGGATGTATGGTATGACTGAAGCATGAGGTTTACCTTAGTTTAGCCCTATCTCTGTGTTAAAGTGAGTATTTATCACTCTCTTTACGAACAAAACTATATCAAAATGCTCTCTAAACTTACCATCGAAGAATGCACAACCCTAAATGATAGGGAGATGAGGGGATAATAAGTGTCGATTACATGCTAAATTTTATTTTTATTGATACACATTGCATATAGAATACGTTGTCGTGATGTTATAAGGACACAATGTGAAAAAGTATGGAATGCATCATCATCCGACTTCTTTATTGATCTAGAGAGTCAATGTAATTTGAGCCATTAGTACTAGTGTGAGTTGCATGGATTATCCAAAAATACTAGATTTTTGGATAATTTTAGTCTATTTTTTATATTATTTATTGTAAAAATACGAAAAAGATAGAAAAAGCTTCTAGATTAGGATGGCATGCAAAAAGCTAGTTGCTTTTTCAACCAATTATGGGATTTTCACAAGAGGGATAAATTGACGAAATCGCGTGCGTCGCAATTGCTGCTGAAAACTGCAGATTGAACTGAAAGAAGAATGAGTGATTTGGGAGATTCGTGACTAGACGTCCTAGGGTTTTACCCCCCTTTCGGAGCTGACGGAGCCATCAGATTTGGGTTCCAAGCAGTAGAGAAGGAGCTATAATTTTGATGCACGTTTTGGTTTTATGAAGAAGCTCCAGGAGATCTAATGCCTAGAGATTGCTTCTGAGTAGTGCGAAGATTCCAAGTTCTTTCAATACATATTGATTCAATTCATTGTGCTTTGTCTTTGTAGTGTTTACCACTTGGGTATTCTCTATCTTCTCTTCCATCTCCTATCTCTACTTCCTTCTACTTCTGATCCCCGGTGGATTTAACCTTTTGACAAAAACCCCTTCGACATTGGTGAACTCGACGTGAGAGGTCATCAAAAGAAGGAAAGATAAGATGGGAGAATCTTTGAATACAATCTCTAATGATGTTTTGCAATAGTTGGAGCAAAAAATGAATATGCTTATGCAGGTACAACAACAACAGCAGGTGATGCAAGCTTCAGTTCAAACAGAAAGTATTGTGAGGAATGCTTTGCAAGCATTTGAGCGTGAGGTGAATTTATTCAATGGCATGAATGTATCTGCATATGTACATACCTATGCTCAGAAGATGGAATTCTTTGGGGTGGCTCAATTTGCATGGAGCCATATTTTATACGTGTTATTGTTCATGAACTGAAAGCACGGATTATTGAATTATACTTGCAGGATGCTGACTGGGTAGCCTTCAAGAAGACACTCAGGGAAGAATTTTACATTGAGGAAACTAGTTTGATTACACATAAGACTTTTCAAGAGTAGGTTTTACAACCCAATAAGGGTCTTGTGGCTACAGAATTGTTAAGAGAATTTGAAAGTCGATTTGAGCAGTTGGATCTTGTAGAACAGCAAGCTCTTGCAAGTCGGAAAATTGAATTGTTTCTATAGGCAGCTGAACTTGAGCTTCAAGAGAAGCTTGATGATTTGCTGGAGAATCTGACTACAAAGACAGGTTTGAAAATAGAGTGGAGACATGTTAAGGAAGCTGTTACTGCACTTGTGAAGAAGCATAGAAGAAGAGAAAGATTGCATGTCTCTAGCTTGCCCACTGTTATGGGCAAGATAGTTGATGTATCTAGTAAGCCACCTACTTCTGTGGCTAACCCTATGGCTGTACATGCTATTGTTCCCTCTGTTACGGAAGATATCTTAGATGAATTGGTCAAAGGCATGCAGGATCTTCAATTGAAGGTTGCAAATTTGGACGAAAAAGAACAAGAGGAAAGGGGATGGGCAGCAGCCCCTAAGCCTAAAAAAAGATATATGTGGTGTGATAGTTTGTAGCACGAGAGAAAGGATTGTGCTGCCTATTAGGAGGCCTTGGCACCAAAGCTCATCTTTTGGAAAGATGGCAAGAGTGCATGGAACGGGATTTCCTCTTGCTTTGAATTTTGGAAAGGGAGGTATGCAAAAAATGTTGGAAAACTTGATTGTCCAAAATGTTTATGCGGTCGTACATGCTTCTACTTTTGGTATACAATTGGATAGAATGCATGGCCAAATGATGGTTGGTCCAAAGACTAAAATATGGACACATCCTTTACATGCAGCTGAAACGAGAAAGGTCACTGACAGTGAAATGTCTCATGCAGGGCAAGACATTCGTGTCATAACTAGTTGGGAATCACCGGTAGATGCATATTCACTGTATGCATATTTAGCAAAGGTATAAAAAACGGATGTACTTGTGGAAGAAAAACAAAAAAGAGATGAAGATATTGCAAGGACATCTAAAAGAATGGCAAGAAGAAGTGTGGATCAGCCTAAAGCTGCAAATCAGCCACCTCCCCAGCATGTTATGGAAGAGGTTAGTAAGGAGCAAAAATAGGATAACAAACAAGAGGGAAAAAAGAAGGGCAAGCAGCCAGGATATAAGTTGCAATCTGACATTGAGACATCCACAGATCTTAAGAAGGCTCTTGAAGAATGGATCTTAAACACTCGGGTGGAATTTACCTTGGGAGAGGTGCTTGGCATTGCCAAGCAATAATTTCATGATGAGATCATTGACATAATTAAAAGGAAGCGTCATTTTTTTGGTGATACCACTAGTGCATTGCTGCAATTTGAAGAGGAAACTAGTTTGTTGGGTATTCGAGCTAAATATGAGCATGAAGTAAGTACAGGAGTGCCTAAAGCTTACTTGTTGCCAAAGCTGATGGATTTGCTAAATGAAAAGATTCACATGAAGATCTTGGAGCCTTCTTCAGCCCCGTACTCAAATCGTTGGTTTACTGTGTCCAAAAAGAATGGGGCTTTGAGATTTATTCGAGACATGCAACTGGTCAATAAAATATCCATAAGAAATGTGGGTGTAGGTCCTGTGGTTGATGAATTTACAGAGGCTTTTGCAAGTAGAACGATCTATTCTTTGGGCGATCTTTACTCGAGTTATGATTAGTTTCAGCTTGTAATTGAAAGTAGGGATATCACAACCATGAAGACTCCGTCGGGGTTAGGATGCATATGTACTCTCCCACAGGGAGCAACAAACTTAGTGGCACACATGACAAATGCTATGAATAGGGTACTCAGGGATTTTATTCCACAATTGACTATGCCCTTCTTGGATGATGTTCCAATCAAAGGGTGTGCAGTGGATGAAAAGAATGAAGAGATGGATACACATGGATGCAGAAAGCTTGTTGCAGACCATATTGTGGATTGTGAGAGGATTTTGACACGTTTAGAAGAGGTGCATTTAACTCTTTCTGGACAAAAGTCTGCCTTTGGAGTTGAAGAGGTTTTGATTGTTGGGCATATGTGTGAGCCTTATGGGCGAAGGCCATCACCAGCAGAAATAGATGGGATTGATAGAATGCAAGATGTATGCACAAATGTATCAGAGGTGCTTAGATTCTTGGGTGCATGTGTGTTCTATTTGATATGGATTCCTCACTTTGCACATATAGCTGATACTCTTTATCAGCTTCTAAGGAAAGGTCAAAATTTTCATTGGGAGAGGAAGCATAAAAAACCAATGAAGAAATTGAAGCAACTCTTAAAATTTGCTCCTACATTGAGAAAGGCTGACTATTCACATGGAAAGCCTATCATTATTACTATTGATACAAGCCCAATGGGGATTGGATGGGAAATTGGGAAAGATGATGAGGAAGGGCAAATATATGCAATTTGCTTTGGTGCTAAAGTATTGATTAAACGATAGAGAAGATATCCATAGGTTAAAAGAGAATTATGAGGAATTGTGACAGCCCTGAAATGTGATAAGAAGTATTTTGTGGGTGCTCATGTAGTCATTGAGACCGATTTTTTTTTGCCAGTATTGGGTATGACTACTAGTTGTGCTACTCGGGACATTGCTATGCTCTAGTGGATTGCATACATCAAATGTTTGAACCTTGAAGTTCAGCATATTGCAAGAAGAGATAACCTAGTGCAAACATGTTATCTCGAGCACATTATGAGAATGAAGATCGGATGATGGATGAGGAGGAAGAAGATGACTTTCTTATGGCTGAAAATAATGTTGCAAGAGTGAATTTAGCAATGCAAGGTGTTGCTATAGCATTAACAAAAGCTTGGACAACAAAGAGGAGACACTTTAGATGTTTTGTATCTTGTGTAGAAGTGTTTCTAGAAGATAAATATGCAGGAGAAGGCTGAGAATTGGTCAATACCTTAGTACATTAACAAAGAGAGATGAATTGTCAGATGAGAAGTTTAAGAAAATCAAGAGGAAAGCATATGGGTTTTTCCTAAAAGATGGATACTTATGGAAACATGCTAAAAAGAAACAGGGTATGTCATTATGAGTTTTGGGTGACAGAGCTTCACAAGTAAAAGTAATGCAAGAATTTCATGAAAGCTTGTGCACTGGTCATAGAGGTGTTTGGGATACTTTTACAAAGATCAACGAAAGATATTGGTAGCAGGGTATGTGTAATGATGTTGCTCACTTTGTGGAAACATGTACGACATGTCAAATGTATTCATCTGTGAGACATCGGGATGGATTGCAACCCACATATCCATTGTCTCTCCATTTTAAGTGGGTGGTGGATTTGGTCACTATGCCTACAAGTCTTTGGAAAATGAGGTATCTTGTGCTTGCTCGTGAAGTCTTGATTAATCAAGTGGAAGGGAAAGCTTTACGTACTAAGACAACAAATACTACGTGTACTTTTCTCTTAGAAGAGATCTTTTGTCGGTATGACTATGTGGGAAAAATTACAGCAGATAGGGGTGAGTTGGATGCAGATCAATCTCATGATTTCTTTGCACGGTTGGGGATAAAGCTTGCTTTAACTTCAGCCTATAACCCTGAAGGAAATGGAAAAAGTGAAAGAGGTCATCCGCCTATTATGAAGGCATTGGCAAAAGCATGTGGAGAGAAGGTAAAAGAGTGACCATGATTGCTCCCTTATGCTTTGTGGGCTGACAGAAAAACTTATAGTGTTGTTACAAGATATATGCCTGCAGAATTGATGTATGGTCAAAAATCTATCATGTCGATACAAGAGATGACAGTCACATGGAGTGTGTTACCTAGGGAGGAGGAGTTGAATTGAGAGGAGTTGTTAGCCTTACGCATTAGATAGCTGGAAAGAAAGTCAGAAGACATAGAGGCAGCAATTGCAAAGTTAAGGGCAGCAAGGATACAAAACAAGTAACAGTTTGACAAAAGACATATACTAAGACTAAGAACCATACAAGATGGGGATTGGGTATTGGTTTATGATAGCAGTTTAGACAACCAGCATAATGCCATGCGTAAAGTTTACAAAAGATGGTTTGGACCCTATGTGGTAAGATAGGTGTTTGATAATGCTACTTATGCATTAAATGAGGTGGATGGGACAACCATCAAACTTCCGGTAGTAGGGAAAAGAATCAAATTATTCAAAAGGCAAGAATCTACTGCCTATGAGTTGCCAGAATTGGAAGAAAATAGTGGTCATGATACAGGAGCTAGTCAGGAAGATATGAAAGATGAAGAAGCAAAGGATATGGTTGCAGAGGATGAGGACTCAAAATCTGATGACAACTAGGATTTTGGCACATACCGGAGGATGTGCAGGTTCAGAGGGGGTGGATGTTGTGATGTTATGAGGACACAGTGTGAAGAAGTATGGAATGCATCATCATCCGACTTCTTTATTGATCTAGAGAGTCAATGTGATCTGAGCCATCAATACTAGTGTGAGTTGCATGGATTATCCAAAAATACTAGAGTTTTGGATAATTTCAGCCTATTTTTTATATTATTTATTATAAAAATCCAAAAAATGTAGAAAAAGCTTCTAGATTAAGATGGCATGCAAAAATCTAGTTGCTTTTTCAGCCAATTATGGGATTTTCACAAGAGGGATAGATTGACGAAATCGTGCATGTCGTGATTGGTGTAAACAGGTTGAAAACTACATGTTGAACTGAAAGAAGAAGAAGGAGTGATCTGGGAGATACGTGACTAGGCATCCTTGGTTTTACCCCCCTTTTGGAGCCAACGAAACCATCAGATTTGTGTTTCGAGCAGCAGAGAAGGAGTTGTAATTTTGATGCACGTTTTGATTCTACGAAGAAGCTCTAGGAGATCTAATGCCTGGAGATTGCTTTTGAGTAGTGCGAAGATTCCAGGTTCTTTCAATACATATTGATTCAATTCATTGTGCTTTGTCTTTGTAGTGTTCACCACTTGGGTATTCTCTATCTTCTCTTCCATCTCCTATCTCTACTTCCTTCTACTTCTAATCCCCGATGGATTTGAACTTTCAACAAAAACCCCTCAGAAAATGTGTGTTTTGAGAATTAAGGGGTTCATTAGCACGAGCAGGCTCAGCACCACTGACCATATGCATTGCAGCAATTATACTTAGAATGAAAGCATAAAAGGAGATAGTTTCAGATACTAGTTAGAATGTTGTTTTAAATAAATAAAACTAGTTGAGTACTATGAATCATTCATAGTTGCATTGCATTCAACACATGGTATCATCCTAGGTGCATGGCAATTGTCTTCATAAACATTGACCTACACTGAGGGACTAGTTATTCATTTCCTTTGGGTGAGTGTTCACTAAGGATTATCTTTTATCTTGTGGAATGATTGAGTAAAGAGAGCAATATATAGTATATGTTATTTATGTGTTGATGGTGCAGCTCGGGCCTAATCCATTAGGTATATGAGAGTCATAGAGGGGTCGTAACTCGTGCATAAATCGGATGTTGTATGCACACGTAGTGAACATCGCAAGGCTCCCAAGAAAAAATAAATCTATTAAAACTCATAAAGTAAGAAGAAGGTTTTGCACGACATGAGACAAAAAGACAAATCGGGTACAATCTCCCCCCATGCCTTATGTGAGCGCTCATCCATAAAGCATGTATTTATAAATTTATTAATCTCCAAGCTCAAATATAGCCCAATTTACAATTAGCATGATTTGACTATTGTGTTTACTTTTTCCCAAATAAATAATAAAGTTGTTGGGCGTCCCAAAAGTCGGGGACTATGTCCAAATACAATGTCCAGTAATAAAATATTTAAACCAAGTGCATATGTGCATACAAAAATAATAAATGTTTGTCAAGTGCCTTAATAAATAAGCGTGCCTAAATAAATATAAGCACCATGCCTTTAATTATAATGCATGGATCCATTAAAAATGATAACGTCTGCTAGGGAATCTGAATATATGCCATCACCTGATGCTTCCCACAATGCCACTGCTACCTACTCTACACATCAACTGAAGCATTCACAATTGTTAGAAAATAATAAAATTAAATTGACAAAAGTTAATACATAGCAGTCTTTAGCTACAAAATAAATAAATAGGTTGAAACTTTGTCCTAACCTTGATTTAATACAAGTGTACTCTAAATTCATAAACGTCCATTAGTTTAAATACGTATTTTGTGGAACCACCTGCCATGCGATCACCCATGTGCATATTAAATTAACATGACACCCAAAAAGGATAGGTGTCCCGGTCAAATTCTCGCATAAGGAATCCATCTTGTATACGAGCCCCAACAAATAAATATAGTTTTACGAATTCCACTACAAAACCTCACAGAATCCACTGTGGAATAAAAACCTCATGGAATCCACCATGGTCTCATGAAATCCACCGTGAAATATGCCTCCTAGCATCATAAGAAAACAATTACACAATGCTAATACTTCAAAAATATACAATTCATCATATGACTGAATGTAGCTAGTGCATTAGTCAAACCAAAGGCATAACAAGGAATTTCTAATGACCAAATTGAGTTCTAAATGCAGTTTTGAAAATGTCAAGTGTATCCAATCATACTTGATGAAATCTAGATTGGAGATCTATCTTGCTAAAAATAGTTGCTCCTTGTAGTTTATCCATGAGGTTTTCTACCCTAGGAATCAGATATCTATTATTAACAGTGATCTTGTTTAAGGCACTATAGTCAATACACATCTTATAGGTATTATTTTTCTTCTTAACTTATAGGACAAGTGCACCAAAAGGAGAACTACTGGGCCTAATAAGTCCTCAGTTCAACAGTTCTTCAACTTGTGCTTGGATTTCTTTGTGCTCGATCTGATTATGTCTATAAGGTGCTTTACGTGGTGGTTTGAGAACCATGAATTAAGTATATTTTATTATCTTCAAGATGTGTAGTGGTAAAATAGGAGGCAAATTAGCAGCAAAACAATCTTTAAATTGTGAAAGAAATTGTGCATGCCTAGGATGCATCTGATTTTTCTTAACTTCAATTTCATTCACCCATACTAAGTATGATTTGCTACCTTTTCTCAATGCACGTTTAGCCTGTGTGTGACTAACAAATGGAAAATTATCAAAGGTGTGTGTTCTATGTAATGTAATTTATTTTCCGTTAAGATGAGTTTTCATTGAATGTGTGGAATAATCTATGTCAGGATTATATTTGTGATGCAAAGGCATTCCTAAAATAATATCATGAGCTTGCAAAGGCAAAACCAAGAAATTTCTACACTCAACATAATCGCCAATTTTAATTTCTAAGTCATGAACTTATTGTGTACCATTGTATCTAGTGCCTAATAATGTAGCCTTTATGCGATAATGAGTTGAAACATTATGTAAATTCAACTCTTTTACCAACTTTGCGAAAATAAAATCATGTGTGCTCCCATCATCATGCAAAACAGTCTTTTCGTGACCATGCACAAGACATTTCATTGTTAATAATGAATGAGGATCTGGCATACTTGGTAAAATATCTGAAGCATCACCGATATCATCATCTTCTTCAATGAAGTCTAGCATATCTTCATGGTCTTTGTCTTCACTTGCTCGCAAGTAATTGATTTGAATGGCTCGCTTCTTTGATTAGCAGTTCACCGCTAAGTGTCTAGGTCATTGACACTTGTAGCAAACTATAGGCTTTGCTTTGGAAGCATTATTGGTAAGGGCTCGAAATTTAGTTATGTTGGGATTTGGCTGGAGAGATGGCTTAGGGTTTGAATTTGTGTTTGATGGTAAAGCAGGGGTTCGAGGTCAAGGTTTATGGAAAGAAGAAAGAACAAAGAGATTCTAATTGAATATTCAAAAGTTACAATTGAATTCCTTTGTACCAAAGTTACAGTTAGTTGGAAATTGTTGTGGTCGCTTTTCTCGTCTACGATTTTTATCTTTAGCATTATGGGACAAAGAAATCGCATCCTCCAAAGTCTTTGGCTTGAACATGTGCACTTCTGCATAAAAGTGACCAAGCAAACTGGACATATACTTGCGCTTGTGGATTTCCTCAGGAACATCTTCAAGCATTTAAAGTTGCAGAAAGGCACTCTAGAAATGTTGTGTATTGCAGAATAGGTTCACAATCTATTTGTTGCAAAAGATCCCACTGTTTGATTGCTTTTTCATGGAATTAAGGTGGAAGAAAATTCTATAAGAATTTCTTTTGAAAAACCTCCCAAGTAGTAGGACAATTTGTAATATTTCTGCCTGAAATATTAATCGACCTTAAAAACCCCGCACATCTCACACAAAAGCAGTGCAAAATAATCTCCCATGTCGATCAATGTTGGCAGCTAAGTGTTCCCTCTGTGAGCAATGTTAAATTCCAGCTTTGTGCCGTGCATAAGAGGTCGTGGCTTGAACACCGCAAGCCAGCACGAGAACACCTCTTCAAAGGAAAAGGTAAATGGATAATGGTTAAATGTGAGGTAATTTTTTTTATTATTAACCCCTCCCCCTCAGTCGATGCATGGCGGGGAGAGGAGTGTGAGAAGGACCTTCCGTTATGTGTAGGAGAGCATGGGGGGGAGGAGGCATGCTACTGACCATGTGTGTGGCCCATCCCTCCCCCCTCTAACTATATGAACCCCCCCTTGAAGCTTAGGGGAGGTAGAGGAAGGCTACCATGCTGCCCACCCTACCGTGAGGAGCCGCCATAACCACCGCCGTTGCCCATTTGCTACCACCACACTGTCGTCTTTGCCATCATTGCCACCATTAGTATAATCATCCTCCTCCTCATCTCCTTCATCATCATCCCCATCACCTCCCTCATCAATATTCTCTCTCCACGTAAGCTTCTGCCCCAAAAGCTTAGAAGCTTCTTTGGAAGATTCCAAATTGGAGTCTCCATAAGCTCTGTTCTCCCGTGCATTGCGGGGTTTTCTTAAAACCACATTCTGTAAAGGCCGTGTCCTGCGCAGAGGAGAAATACTCGATCGGAGAGGGATTTGTAACATGTAAAGGACACAAGAGGAAGTTGCTGAGCCAGGATTTGAATTCATCAATGGCTCCCAAGAAAATGGCAAGAGACGCACATGCGGCAGCTTCTACTCCAGAAATTGATTTCACATGGAAAGAATGCATTTAACATGTCTTTAATACATGTAGTTGAGTTAAATATATTTGGAAATTTCAAACGCAATTATCCATTCGTTTACGAAGTTAGTGCATGTCATGGCTTTGAAAAATTCTTGCACTTCCAAGTTGCAATCCCAAACGCATATTGCATAGGTTATAAGGTGGATTTGTCTAAATGCACCCTTGGTTTGCTCGCAAAAAGAAATAGCACATAATGCATTTAGATAATAATCTCCGAGTTGTGATTCATCTGAGATAATCATTGACATCCATTGATGTTGTCCAAGTAGTTGCATGCATGAAAGGGATTTATGTACCTTGCAAGTTGCGTGCGATGTTAATTACGTCCTAGGCTGGATTAAATGCTGTAGGACGGATTAAGTCATTAAATAGTCCTATGACATTCACTCATTCATGGATTTCTTTTATCGAGATTGCTTTAGAAAAAGATGCATTTCATATTAAAGCTTGAATTCAATGCATTAAGCGAAGGGTTATGAGCATTGTTCTTGTTGAAATTCAACATAGGTTTTTATATGAGTTAGCCCTAAATTGTCAATCACTATAGTTTAGGCAAGAAAAAGAAATGGTCATTGTACATTTTATAGTTGCATAGAAGGAAAAAGTCAAGGAACCACATATTTGCATGGAATGTTATATTTTGAAATTATTTACATCTTTTTAGGAAAAAGTATTTGCATTTCTAAGAAGAGGTCACCTCTTGTTGCAAGACCATTAGATCGATTAGGTAATTCGCTTGCAAAGGTGTAACTCAAACAATGATCACCTCAATGCGCTAGGTAGAGTTAAGCCGCGTTAAAAATTCTGCCTAGTATCGCACTTGGAATGCCAAGCCAAGACTTTTGATCCCAAAGGTCCTACCCACATCCATGTAATGTTAGGGTTAATTGAACGCCCATACGATATAGGATTTTTACCCTAGGGTAAATTGGCTTAATACTAGACTTCCTATTGAGTTTAGAAACCCTAGGGCCAAACATTGTTGGCCTAGTATGGCTAGGGTTGGGTTGGGTCAAGAAGACATCCCAAAACCCTACATCTTGACCAAATGTATTTCTTGACCAAGGAACGCCGTTTGACGGGAGAAATGATCCCACAAGTTAGGTGCAACACTTGTCTTGTGCAACAAGTTGCAACGTCGTATGGCTTTGCATTTAAATCACAAGATAGATTTGCCACTCCTTGGAACAAGGTTGGCAGGATCTAAGTACAAGTTTAATTTGCAAGAGGATGATTAGTCATCCTGTTACATCACCCTTCTGTGAGGCTAAGTTCCCATGTTATGATAACTATGAATTGCCTAGAAAGCAATTGGCCAATCAAGTTGGGGCGATGAGATTGCCCAGGAATTACTATCCCTAATGTAAGGAAACCTAAGGTATTTATTGATTGGGTTAACAGGGTATAAACCCTGACCCAAGGATAAAAGGGTAAACAAGCAACGAAACCCTTGGGGATCTTGCCAACTCGCAATCGATCCCAGATCGAATGCTGGATGCATTCGGAGAGAAGGATTCACACCTTAGCAGTTGGCCAAACAAACGACCACTGGATTGATTGTGTTTGACAGTTTAGGAGCAGTGTTTGTACTTCTTTGCTTATTGAACTAAAGCTGGAAAAATAATTAATGCTTCAGGTTGAAGGCGTGAAGGGAGAGGCATTATGAGTTATCCCCGACTATTTTCCTGACCCTATCCAAGGGGGTTGTTAGCTATGCCGGGTACGTGGACTGAACCTATCGCAAGTGTAATATTTCCTACTTAAAAAATATTACGTACTCGTGAGTCTCACGCAAGGACGATACTAGCATTGAATATACAGATAGTGTGACCTTTTACTCGACGTATCCTTGGTAGAAACAAGACCAAGGGTTTAAAGAAACCCACACATCCTCGTATGAACCTCCTCTTGGGAGGAGGTCATGAGGATAAATTGTTGTATTTATGGAAAAAATTTTAAAATTATCCCCTCTTCCCCTAGTGGACGGTCGTGCTAGAGGAGAGGGAGAGAGGTGTTAATGATTAAGCTCCTTGGTGGAGATCGCGGAAAGTTAATGCTCATGCATCAGGCCGCGTGGGGGAGGGGAGGTACCTCTCCCTCTCCCTATAAAACCCATCACCATGGGAGCTGGGAGGGGAGAGGCTGTGATAAAACAGGATGCTGCCCAAGCCAAGGAAGAAGGAGATTGAGAAGAGTTGTCACGCTGCCATTGAGAGAGAGATTAAAGCCGCCTTGCTGCTTCCGCGCCGCTACCTGAAACTGAGGCCGGCCCAGCGCCGTCCACATTGCTGCCGCCTACAAGCCCTCGTATTTAGTCATCTCCTCTTCCTCCACATGGGATCTTCACGACATCCCCAAAAGCTTTAGAAGCTTCTTAGGAAGCTTCTAAAGCCCCCTAAGGAAGCCCCCCTTCTTGTGGGCTTTCACAAGCCTTCTCTAGGTGGGTTTTAAAATCCCCCCTCCCCCTGGGATCTAAAATCCCTTTCCCGTGGGCCTTTCCTATTGGCCTCTCAAGTGGGTTTAAAAGCCCATTTACCCCAAGAAATAACCCCCTTGCCCCCTCCCCCCACCCCCCCTTTTTATTTTGTCATTCCATTAGCCGAGTTTCTAAAACCCCTTCCCTATTGCCCTCTCAAGAGGGTTCTTGTTACCCCGTGATCTTTTAAAAATCCCCTTTTATTTTCCTTCCCAAAGAAATCTTTTACACCCCTTTTTTCCTTGAAGTTTAAGGCCTTTTCCTTCCCTTATAGCCCCGGAGTTTAAGCCCTTGCATCCCCACAAAGTTTTTAAAAACGCTGTTTCCTTTCAAGTCCTTTCGTTACAAGCCTTTTAAATCCATTTCCTGATCGTCAAAGCACTACTCCGAGGAGGAAACCTTTAAGGCCTTCTAAAGCTCAATTCTGAAAGACAGTAGAATCAATCAAGGAAGCCAAATCACAAAGGGAGTTTTGCGTGCAAAGAAGATGGCCAAGATCATAAATCTGTATCCAAGGCGAAAAGGCCAAATTCACGATAGCCCCTAAGAAGGCACAAGGCGCAAACGCAGGAGGATCATCTACTAGCATCCATGTGGACATTTCACCACAAGTCCAAGTTTTCTTCCTAATTTTGTTTACGCCATAATATTTCAATTGTGCATGATTCATTTACAAAAATTAGGATGCACTTTTTCGATTGAAATACCTTGGCTAAAATAAAGGAAATAACTTCGATCAAGGAATTGGTCATTTGTATTAAACGAATGAAAATGAAAAGCATAAGATCTCTATGCATTCCTGGCAAGTGGTTATTATGCATTGCAAAGTAATGAACTCAAATTAACTAATGCCCATCTTTATAAAGTCAAAATTACTGATGTACACTTTGATTATGCATGGGAAAGAATAAATCACAAGTTGCACTATTAGGCATCTTTCCTTCGAAATGATTCATTAAAAGAAGGTCGCTAATAATCTATAGGAATTTACAAGGCATGGAAATGGTTCTTGAGCTGCATGAAATGGATTAAACTCTAGGCAATTCGCATAAATTTCAAACAATTACGTAGGTAGTTACGAAAGGTTGTGTAATGCTCATTCAGCATACAGATATCTCATTTAGAAAAGAAGTTAGAAAAAGCTGCATGATTTACATAAAACCCTAATGCTTAATAGCATGAATCTTGAATGCATATTCTAGAAGAATCAATAGAAGTTATGCCATAACTTAGCATATGCTTTAATTTTAACCAAAAAAGTAGGGTTTGTAAATCTATTCAAACGTAGGCAATGAATCCTGTAGTTACGAAAATGGTATTGTAAATATCTTCAAGAGTGTTAGATATGATCAATGCCCCACCCTCATTAGGTACTACCAATGATCCATGGTGCTCAAAGTTGTAAGGCCCCCATTATGAGGAGAAGCCAAGTGTGAGCCCGGACATTGGTGGAGTCCTGACTTGTATATCAGATGAGGTCTATGTGACCGGATGGCAAAAAGGTGACCATTGTGGGTCTAATCTTTGGGTTAGACAGAGTGGTTAAGCTGGTAGCAACTCGAGGCACATTGCATTGAGTTGCGTAGTAAGGGAGTTAAAAGGGGCCCCTATTGTGGGGTCCGGGGGCTGCGGAAGCGGCCCCTGGCTAGGGGGTCCTAGGGGGGCCAGCGGCCCCCCTGGCGGGGGTCCGGGGGCAGCGCCCCCGGCCCGATGGTAAAGGGAATATTCCCTGGAATATTCCCTGGCCGACTAGTGGAGGCTCATATGGTAGGTCGGTCAGCAGGCCGACCTAACGACCTTCGCGGGCTATAAAAGCTAAACCCCTTCGCAGCCATCTGATACTCATCTTTCACCCAGTCAGAGTTGTTGTTCCAGCTAGCCTTAAGCTCTTCACCTATCTTCTGTCTAGATCGCCATCTAAGCTTCATTTAGTGGAAGCGCACGGGTGGACAGAGCCATCTTTGTATCAGTTGTTTGGAGTTAAAGAATTTTACTGATTCTCCTCTTATCTGTTGTGTACTCTCTATCTCTTTCTCAGATTCTGTTCGTTGCGCCGTGTAATATTTTACAAAGAGTAGACAAGTAAATTGGTTTAACCTAAACACTTAAACCGTGAGGGACTCGTTTAGGGATGGTTAAATCGATGCAGCATATCCCAAGTGCTAACTGGGATTTAGCACGTTGAGGACATGACCTAATCGCTCTTATTGACAAAGCTGAAACTCTTAAACCTAAAGATTTGCCCACATTCACGGAATGTAGGGACAATAGGACGTACTTGCGAGAGACGATCTAGGGTTTTTACCCTAAGGATTGCTTGCTAAAAGGATGAAACTCGATTTGAATTTGGAACCCTAGGATCGAAAATGTCGGCCTAATGCAATGGGGAATGGATTGTTATGAAGACATCCTAACCATGTTTCCTATCTAATCATGATTTCATGATTAGAAGACCCCATTCCATGGGTAAAATAGTCCCATATTTTTTATGCAACACCTGTGCAACAAGTTGCAGTGTTGCATGATCTTGTGAGTTGATCACAAGGGAATGGCCAATTCCTCGGAATGAGATTGACAGATTCTTACGCAAGTTTATCTTGCAAGAGGATGAATAATCGTCCTGATATAGTACCTTTCTTGGGTAAAGTAACCAAGATACGGGGATTAGATATTTGCTTGGAAGCAAAAGACCAATCAGTAAATTGGAATAACATATCTACTGCTAATAAAACTTAAGGTATTGGTTAAGTTGGGTTAGTAGGGTACGGCCCTAACCCAAGGATATAAGGATTGACAAACAAACCCTTGGGGATCTTGCCAAGTCGCAATCGATCCCAGTTCGAGTGCTGGATGCATTTAGAGAGAAGGATTCACTCCTTAGCATTGTGCTTGTAACATTTTTAAGAGCCTTGTTTTGCTTTGTTTGCTCAAAGAATTAAAGGATGAAAAGATATCTAATGCTCCAGGTTAAAGGCTTGAAGGGAGAGGCAGCTTCAATTACCCCCGACTGCTTGCCTCACCCTAACCAAGGGGGTTGTTAACCGCACCGAGAAGGTGGACCGAACTCGCCACGAGAGGTCTCTCCGTTGAGCGCTACTTGGAGCAGGAGGATGCTTGGGTGCCAGGGGAGGCTCTCGCCGTAAATCCCTCACCTTCAGGGCCCTACACAAGAGGCCAACATGACTCGAGATTGGATCTCGAGGCCCACATACTAGTCTACGGGTAGAATCTTGGATTAGTAATCCCTGTGGATTGCTGGATAGCCTTCGGGAAGATTATGGATAAGCCTACGGGCTAGATGTTATAAATGTGTTCCAACTATAAATTTGATAAGCTGTTGAAAAGAAACTTGTTTGACATTTCTTTTTTATGTCAAGTGATATGATTACGTAAAGAAACTAGTACCTAATGGACTAATTAAGGAAGTTGTTTGATGCATGTCCAACTAAATGTGGTAGGTAATTAGATAACTAAAACAACTTGAGGAAAGTGCGGTGGATGTGGCCATGGGTCCGTCCTACGGACGGGTGGTCCTTGTTGGCCGGGAACTTTTCTCAATCATGATGGACAGCAAGAAGATCGTTCAAAGGACACGAACAGCTGGGCGCTGACCTAGAGTCTAGGT
This sequence comes from Lygodium microphyllum, assembly GCF_053477565.2. Classification (NCBI taxonomy): domain Eukaryota; kingdom Viridiplantae; phylum Streptophyta; class Polypodiopsida; order Schizaeales; family Lygodiaceae; genus Lygodium; species Lygodium microphyllum. The sequence continues at coordinate 155,496,849 of NC_141137.1, forward strand.
TATAGTAATTCCGATTTATGCTGTTTTAGGGGAATGGAATGGGACTATGCCTTATGGCAGAGAGGTTGAGCCTTGCATCCCTCTCATTTTCCATTCTCCTTGAACCAAGTGTAGCGTGAATCCGCTTTGACCCTGGCGTTTCTGCGTAAAGTAGTTTGCTTGGGGTTCGACGCTAGTTGCCATTTAGGAAATGACTATTAGGGAAAATCCTAATTCAGGTTGGTCCTAAGTGGGAACGGCTAGAATACTTCTGCTATGTGGTAGACACAGAAAGTCCTAGATCGCAAACCCCGTAACATTCCATGGGAGTGCCGAGTAGAGCTTTCTAGGCATCCTTTTCGATGGCGTGCTACAGCGAGAGGTCTCTCCATGGGTGCTACTTGGAGCAAGAGGATGCTTGGTGCCAGGGGGGCTCTGGCCATAAATCCCTTGCCTCCGGGTCCTGCACAAGAGGCCGATGTGACTCGAGATTGGATCTCGAGACCCGCATACTAGTCTATGGAAAAAAACTTGGAATAGCAATCCCTAAGGATTACTAGATTGCCTTCGGGCGGATTATGGATTAGCCTTCCAGCTGGATTATATGATGTATTCCAAGACTGATAAATAAGATCAAATGTTGAAAAGAAACTTGCTTGATATTGTTTTTCTATGTCAATGCTTAAGTTACATGAAGGAACTGGTGATTAATTGGCTAATTAAGGAAGTTGTTTTTGAATGTCAAACTAAATGTGGTAGGTAATTAGATAACTAAAGCAACCCTGAGGAAAGTTCGATGGATGTGACCATGGGTCCGTCCTATGGAAGGGTGGTCCTAATTGATCGGAAAATTTTCTCGAAGGAATTTGATAGCAAGGAATGATGACCTAGAATCTAGAGTACTAGAATTTCCAATTTATGTTGTTTTAGGGGAACAGAATGGGACTATGCCTTACGGGCAGAGAGGTCGAGCTTTGCATCCCTCTCATTTCCCATTCTCCTTGAACCAAGTGCAGCATGAATCCGCTTCAACCCTGACATTTTGCATAAAGTAGTTTGCCTGGGGTTCGACGCTAGCTACCATTCTAGGAATTTGACCACTAGGAAAACCCTGATTTAGGTCGGTCCTTAGTGGGAACGGCCGTAATGCTTCGGCTTCGTGGTAGACTCGGGAAGACCTAGATTGCAAACCCCGTGACATTTCATGGAAGTTTTCGGCGGTGCTTTCTGGACTCTCTTCCCGATAGGCTGATAAGATGTTTCCTACAAGTGAACAAGTGGACACGTTACAGTTGGTATCAGAGCCGACCAACGATGAACTAATGTTTATAAGAAAACTTAATGAGGAGAAGTAGAGCAAATGTTGCTGTTAAGAACATTTCCTTACTTATCAATTCTGACTTGCAGAGTCGCGAAGCATGGAATAGATTCTTGGTGTTCCAGGTTATGTTTGTAATTGCAATGTGTGCTTCGACTTATCGACGGAGGCTCGATATGATGAATATCCTAGACCGCATCTACAATCCTTCACCTCTGTACGTGGAACGAAGATGGACGGGTGATTCAGGAATTTATTACATAGTTGCCCACCGACTTGCATACCTTCGAACCAACTTGAAGAGAATCAAGTGGATGGAGGACTTAAAGATCGTGAAGCTGTTCATCTTTGTTGAGGCTCACGCAAACGCAACCCTACATATCGGCGGTCGAAAGGTCAAGCAGAACAAGTATGTGTATGAGGAAGTAACTTGAGTAATCCCTGTCGTGATAGAATCAAGGTGTTGGGACGTTACGAGAAGAACGGGTATCAAAGGAAATGATACGTTAAGCTTCCTATGACCTATCGATTCTTGAAAATCCATGATCCCAATCCATATTATTACTCAGTTCCCGTAGCTCAATGTAACACAAACTTATTCTCCCCGAATTAATGTATCATCTTGTTTCATTTTCCCAAGAATAATTGTACTCCAAAGGGCTATGCCCATATGAATGAAATAGACTTTTTTATCAATGATTGTCTTGACTGTGAGTGTTAATAAAGAAAATTAAGTGATTAGGTCACTGGACTAAAAGCTGAATTAGGCACGAAATGCAATGTGAGAAATGCCTAGCAATTTTTAACGTAAAGAATTTTCATGCCCTGGCATAACCTCAAGTACAGATCCCTAGTCCGACTCCTACACTAAGTACGGCCGTGATTCAGGAGAAGAAGTTTCTTCTCAAGAAAATCAAGCCACTAGAAATCGATGGTAAGGGGAGGACCATCCAAACTGATGCCAAGATCTGGATTGAATCCATGGAGGATTATTTCGAAGCAGTAGGTACTGCACCCACTAACCAAGCAATGCTCGCCAAGCTAAAGCTTACCGACGAAGCAAGAATTTGGTGGAAGCAATGATGCAGAGACCAAGGGATCTTGGAAGGGTCAGTTACTTGGGAGAAGCTAAAAAGAGCTATGCGAGGAAGATATCTACCACCTGTCTACTGCATGCAGAAGATGAACAAGTTCTATGAGCTAAAACAGCTTGGTTTATCTCTTGACGCATACTATTCAAAGTTCGTCTCTCTTTTGAAGTATGCGCCACAAATGGATATGACACAATAGGTGTCCAAGTTTTGTGCCGGATTAAACCCACCCGTAAATGCCTGCCTCGAATCAATGCCTCCCACAGACCTTCAAGACGCACTCATTCGAGCTGCACCGATAATACAGGAAGTGCAGACCAGGCCAAGAAATAACAAGACTTGGTCTTACAAAAATCAGAACAAGGAAGTGTATAGGTCCTAGGCTAAGAGAACACAAGGCTAAAATTAGGGACAAAGGAAGAAAGCTAGGAATAACAATGTCAATAATTTCGTTCCTACCCAAGATAATGGCCGCAATCTCCATTGCTTCCATTGCAATGAGCCTGGTCATTTCAAAAGGCAATGTCCCGAGCTTGGCAGAGGACAATGTCAAGGACCATCCCAAGGAACCATCCGTGGCCAAGGAGCCGCCACCCGGGCCAGAGGGAGGACCGCCAGTGTTGCCAACAAGGAGTTCAGTAATGAAGAAGATCCAACCATGGAAGCAGACATTGAGAAGGAAATGGTTCATGCCGCCCTTCACAAGAAAGGCCCGAATCACCAATTTTTGGTGATTCAGACTCCATCAGATTATCAAGGTAAAACCTTCAAAACCTTGAATGATTGTGGCAATAGACATTCCTTTATTTCAACAGTTTGTGCAAGAAGATTTGGAATAGCCACAAAATATGCACCTACCTTACTTGTGGATTTAGAAAATGGTCGTGAGGTCACTTGTATCAGGCAAACTACTAAGGTGGAATTCCTTCTAGGAGGAAAGTCGACTTCGGTCAGATTCAGGGTTATGAACCTAGGTATCCACGAGTGTTTGCTCCGGATGGATTGGCTTGCCCACATTCACTGTGGAAAGGGCCAAGTTTCCTTTCGGAATTCTAAAGGGGAATTGGTCACAACTCAAGGAGAGGTTGGTAGGCCAAAAATTCAACTGGCCAAAGCATCTCGGAGAATAAAAGGAGTTAGAAAGGGGCTAGCTATCTATTTTATTAAGCTAAATAAGCTAGATTAGAATCAGGGGTCTAGTGAAGAACCTTCATGGCTAAAGGAGTACGCAGACGTTTTTCCTGAAGAGGAGCTGACAGAACTTCCTTCTCAAAGGTAAGTTGATCATGAAATCAAGCTAGCACCAAGAGCTACACCAATTGAAAAGAGGCCATATAGAATGTCCATCCCGGAAGCGATTGAGCTGAAGGAGCAACTCAAGCAACTATTAGACCAAGGCTAAATCCGTCCTAGCAGTTCACCAATGTGGAACTCAAGTGTTGTTCCAGAAGAAGAAAGATAGAACGCTTCGGCTATGTATTGTTTAGAGAGGGTTGAATCAATCAACCATTAAGAAAAAATATCCCATTCCAAGAATAGATGAACTTCTTGACCGTCTTCAGGGTGCAAAGATCTTCTCCAAGATCGACTTCAGGTCAGGATATTATCACATAAGGATCAAGGAAGAAGATATTCCAAAGATGGAATTCAACACAAGATATGGACACTTTGAGTTCCTAGTCATGTCATTTGGGCAGACAAATGCTACTGCCACCTTCAACAGGTTAATGTAGGATATCTTTAGGCCATATCTTGATGACTTTGTACTCGTCTTCTTTGACGATACCTTAGTCTACTCCAAATAGGAAGAAGATCATGAACCCGAGCTTCCCATTGTCCTTGAAACAATGAGGGCACACAAGCTTTATGCCAAGAAGAAGAAGTGTGCATTTTTCAAGTAACAGATTGAATATCTAGGATTCATTGTATTGGCGGAAGGAATTTTAGTAGACCTGGCCAAGGTCGGAGATGTTCTGGAGTGGCCAACACCAACAACTGTCAAAGAAATACGTAGTTTTCTTGGATTGACAGGATGGTACAGGGTCTTTATCAAAAACTATGCTTTGATTGCAGCGCCATTGACCGATCTACTGAAGAAGCAAACATCAATTGTATGGTCAACTGTTGAACAATTAAGCTTTGATAAACTAAAGAAAAGCTTGGTATCAGCACCTATCCTGAAACTTCTGGATCTTGGTAAGGAGTTTGAAGTGATAACCGATGCTAGCACACTTTCCTTGGGATGTGTCCTTATGCAAGAAGGTCATCTTGTAGCATACTCTTTGAGGAAACTGAAGAGCCATGACAGGAATTATGCTACCCACGATTTGGAACTATTAGCTGTCATCCATACTCTCAAGCTTTGGAGACACTACTTGCTGGGTAGCAAGTTTACCTTAGTGACGGATCATAAAAGTCTCAAATGGATCTTTACCCAGAATGAGCTCAATATGAGGCAACATCGATGGATTGAAGTGCTGGAGGAGTATGATTTTAAAATCAAATACTGGCCTAGAAAGGAGAATATAGTTGCTGATGCACTCAGTCGGAAGGCATTTCTAAATTCTCTGATTTTGCAGTATCCATCAACAGCTAGATCTCTAGCCACAAAGGTATCCATGCCAAACAACCCAATTCTTGAGCTAGCTAAAGAAGAGGCATGCCATGATCCAACCTATCAGAAATTGCTAAGGGAGATCTCCATCAAGGATCAAGAGCCAAAGCTACAGGCAAAGTATCTAGAATTCTCTATCAATAGTGCACTTGTCTACTATAGAACGAGATTATGTATACCGGCAAGCTAGTCACTCAAGCAGAATATACTTGGGGAAGCTCATGACTCCCCTTTTTCAAGACATCTTGGCTATGCCAAGACCCTCAATGCAATCAAAAAGAGCTATTATTGGGAGAGGCTTAAAGGTGACGTTCTCAAATATGTCACTGAATGTTTCTCTTGTCAACACATTAAGGCCGAACATGTCAAAATGCCAGGGAAATTGCAACCACTTGACATTCCCCAAATGAAATGGGAATTCATTAGTATGGACTTTGTTGTTGGCCTGCCCCAAGTTCAGGGAGGATACAACTCCATTATGGTTGTGGTTGATATGCTCACCAAAGTTGCACATCTTATTTCTGTTAAGACAAACTATAAAGCCTCGAACATCACAAGTTTATTTATCAAGGAGATATTCAAACCGCATGGGTTACCCAGAAGAATCATTAGTGATTGTGACTCTCTGTTCACATCACATTTCTGGAGGGCTATCTTTGAAGCCATTGGAACTCAACTCTGTTTCAGTACAGCTTACCATCCCCAAATCGATGGTCAAACGGAGCGAGTCAACCAAGTCATTGAGGATATGCTAAGGGCACACTACTGCTGTGAACCCAAAAAGTGGATTCAATATTTGCCACTAGTTGAGTTTGCCTACAAAGTTTCTTACCAACAAAGCATTCAGATGACCCCTTTTCAAGCATTGTATGGGCTCGATTGTCGAAGTCCTTTAAACTTTTCAAATCCAACCTTGAGGGTTGAAGCTTCAAAGAAGATGCTGAAAGATAGGGATGACCAAATCAAGTCAATAAGACAGGACATCCAAGCCGCCAAGGATAGACAAAAGGCTTACGCGAACCTGAAACATCAAGATAGATCCTTCATTGAAGGTGACATGGTCTTCATTCGCGTATGTCCAAAGAAGAGTTCCTTATCCTTGGGGGAGTGCAAAAATCTAAGTCCAAGATATTGTGGACCCTACAAGATCTTCAAGTGCCTAGGGCCTAATGCTAATAGACTGCAACTCCTCGAAAACCTTAAAGTTTATAATGTATTCCATATAAGCCTACTGAAGAAGTATATACCTAACCCTAATCACGTGCTTGATGATCAACAAATTGTAATGCCTAGACAAGGAATCCTTGAGCTACGGCCTGACAGGATCTTAGATGTTGGGGAAAGGCATTTGAGGTCCAAGACCTTGAGAGAGTATCTCATCCAGTGGAAATATTATCCCGAAGAGGATGCCACCTGGATGGATGAAAGTACTCTCAACCAACAATACCCCCCGGTTCTTCTCGAGATGAGGACATCTTGATTCCTCTAAGGGGGAGAGAATGTAATATTTCTGCCTGAAATATTAATCGACCTTAAAAACCCCGCACATCTCGCGCAAAAGCACTGCAAAATAATCTCCCACGTCGATTAATGTTGGTGGCTAAGTGTTCCCTCTGCGAGCAATGTTAAATTCAAGCTCTATGCAGTGCATAAGAGGCTGTAGATTGAAGACCACAAGCCCGCACGAGAACACCTCTTCAAAGGAAAAGGTGAATGGATAATGGTTAAATTTGAGGCAAATTTTTTTATTATTAAGCCCTCCCCCTCAGCCGATGCATGGCGGGGAGAGGGAGTGTGAGAAGGACCTTGAGTTATGTGTAGGAGAGCATGGGGGGGAGGAGGCATGCTACTGACCACGTGTGTGGCCAATCCCTCCCCCTTCTAACTATATGAACCCCCCCTTGAAGCTTGGGGGAGGTAGAGGAAGGCTGCCGTGCTACCCGCCCTGTAGTGAGGAGCCACCATAATCGCCGCCACTACCCATTGCTGCCACCATGCTGTTGTCTTTGCCATCATCGTAATAATCATCCTCCTCATCTCCTTCATCATCATCCCCATCACCTCCCTCATCAATATTCTCTCTCCACGTAAGCTTCTGCTAGAAGCTTACAAGCTTCTTTGGAAGCTTCCAAATTGGAGCCTCCATAAGCCCTATTCTCCCGTGCATTACGGGTTTTTCTTAAAACCACATTCTATAAAGGCGATGTCCTGCTGAAAGGAGAAATACTCGGTCAGAGAGGGATTCCTAATACGTAAAGGACCCAAAAGGAAGTTGCAAAGCCGGGATTTGAATTCATCAATGGCTCCCAAGAAAATGGCGAGAGGCGCACATACGGGAGCTTCTACTCCAAGTTCGCGTGTGGATAACACCCCGAACCTCAATGCCTAGGTTCTTAGAAATTGATTTTTCATGGAAAGAATGCATTTAAGCATGTCTTTAATACACATAGTCTAGTTAAATATATTTGGAAATTTCAAACGCAATTATCCATTCGTTTACGAAGTTAGTGCATGTCATGGCTTTGAAAAATTCTTGCACTTCCAAGTTGCAACCCCAAACGCATATTACATACGTTATAAGGTGGATTTGTCAAAATGCACCCTTGGTTTCGTCGCAAAAAGAAACAATGCATAATGCATTTAGATAATAATCTCCGAGTTGTGATTCATGTGAGATAATCATTGACGTCCATTGATGTTGTCCAAGTAGTTGCATGCATGAAAGGGATTTATGTACCTTGCAAGTTGCATGCGATGTTAATTACATCCTAGGCTGGGTTAAATGCTGTAGGATGGATTAAGTCGTTAAATAGTCCTATGACATTCACTCATTCATGGACTTCTTTTATCGAGATTGTTTTAGAAAAAGATGCATTTCATATTAAAGCTTGAATTCAATGCATTAAGCGAAGGGTTATGAGCATAGTTCTTGTTGAAATTCAACGTAGGATTTTATACGAGTTAGCCCTAAATTGTCAATCATTATAGTTTAGGCAAGAAAAAGTAATGGTCATTGTACATTTTATAGTTGCATAGAAGGAAAAAGTCAATGAACCGCATATTTGCATCGAATGTTGCATTTTGAAATTATTTACATCTTTTTAGAAAAAAGTATTTGCATCTCTAAGAAGAGATCACCTCTTTCTGCAAGACCATTAGATCGATTAGGTAATTCGATTGCAAAGGTGTAACTCAAGAAATGATCACCTCAATATGCTAGGTAGAGTTAAGCCACGTTAAAAATTTTGCCTAGTATCGCACTTGGGATGCCAAGCCAAGACTTTCAATCCCAAAGGTCCTATCAACATTCATGTAATGTTAGGGTTAATTGGACGCCCATACAATAACGATCTAGGGTTTTTACCCTAGGTTAAATTGCCCTAATACTAGACTTCCAATTGAGTTTAGAAACCCTAGGGCCAAACATTGTCGGCCTAGTATGGTTAGGGTTGGGTTGGGTCAAGAAGACATCCCAAAACCCTACATCTTGACCAAATGTATTTCTTGACCAAGTAATCCCATTTGACGGGAGAAATGATCCCACAAGTTAGGTGCAACACTTGTCTCGTGCAACAAGTTGCAAGGTCACATGGCTTTGCGTTTAAATCACAAGATAGATTTGCCACTCCTTGGAACAAGGTTGGCAAGATCTAAGTACAAGTTTAATTTGCAAGAGGATGAGTAGTCATCCTGTTACATCGCCCTTCTGTGAGGCTAAGTTCCCAAGTTAGGATAACTATGAATTGCCTAGCAAGCAATTGACCAATCAAGTTAGGGCGACGAGATTGCCCGGGAATTACTATCCCTAATGTAAGGAAACCTAAGGTATTTATTGATTGGGTTAGCATGGTATAAACCCTAACCCAAGGATAAAAGGGTAAACAAGAAACGAAAACCTTGGGGATCTTGCCAAGTTGCAATCAATCCCGGATCGAATGCTGGATGCATTCGGAGAGGAGAATTCACACCTTAGCAGTTGGCCAAACAAACGACCACTTGATTGATTGTGTTTGACAGGTTAGGAGCAGTGTTTGTACTTGTTTTCTCAATGAACTAAAGCTGGAAAAATAATTAATGCTTCAGGCTGAAGGCCTGGAAGGAGAGGTAGCATGAGTGACCCTCGACTATCTGTCTGACCCTATTCAAGGGGGTTGTTATCCGTGCGGGGTACGTGGACCGAACCCACTGTGAGAGGTCTCTCCGTGGGTGCTACTTGGAGCAGGAGGATGCTTGGGTGCCAGGGGGGCTCTGGCCGTAAATCCCTTGCCTCCGGGTCCTGCACAAGAGGCCAAGGTGACTCGAGATTGGATCTCGAGGCCCGCACACTGGTCTATGGGCGAAAAATTGGAATAGCGATCCCTGAGGATTGTTGGATTGCCTTCGAGTGGATTATGGATTAGTCTTTAGGCGGATTATGGATTAGCCGTCTGACTGGATTATATGATGTATTCCAAGACTGATAAATAAGATCAAATGTTGAAAAGGAACTTGCTTGATATTGTTTTTCTATGTCAATGCTTAAGTTACATGAAGGAACCAATGATTAATTGGCTAATTAAGGAAGTTGTTTTTTCGTGTCAAACTAAATGTGGTAGGTAACTAGATAACTAAAACCCTGAGGAAAGTGTGGTGGATGTGACCATGGGTCCGTCCTATGGAAGGGTAGTCTCGGTTGGCCAAGAACTTTTCTCGAAGGAATTTGATAGCAAGAAAGGATGACCTAGAATCTAGTGTACTAGAGTTCCCGATTTATATTGTTTTAGGGGAATGGAATGGGACTATGCCTTACGGGTAGAGAAGTCCAGCTTTGCATCCCTCTTGTTTCCCATTCTCCTTGAACCAAGTGCAGCATGAATCCGCTTCGACCCTGACATTTCTGTGTAAAGTAGTTCGCCTGGGTTTTGGACGCTAGCTACCATTCTAGGAATTTGACCACTAGGAAAACCCTGATTCAGGTCGGTCCGAAGTGGGAACGATCGGAATGCTTCTGCTTCATGGCAAACTCGGGAAGACCTAGATCGCAAACCCCGTGACATTCCGTGGGAGTGTTGGGCGGCGCTTTTTGGACTCTCTTCTTGATGGGCTGCTAAGACGTGTCCTACAAGTGAACATGCAGACACATTACACAATCAATACTCTTGTGGACAACAGTCCACCATAACAATGCTCTATCTACTAGATGGTTAGTGACAGATTTGAGTTTATCTTTTTCAGCATACTACTCTTTATGGAAATAATCATTAAAATGATTGATAAAAGAGAGAATCGTTTTTCCATCACGTTGTCCTTTAAAAGTACAGAATTTGAAATTTATTTTACTTATCTTGGCTTCTTTCCTAAGAGACTGTGTATCCAGTGTTGTGTCAATCGTACGTCGAATTACATCCTCGGGTTGTGCTCCATCTTGATTGATAGTAGATCATTGAAGAGTAGTCAGTTGTGCTTGCAAAGTTTGACGTACTCCATGGTTGGTTTCGATAAATCATCTTCTGCCATAAATTCTTTCATATTTTAATTGGGCATTCTACAAAATCTCAAACAACCTCACACATTTGAAATCTTGTTAGAGGGATGAGCATAGCTCAAATTTGGGTTTACAAGGCTTGCGTTTTTTAAAAAATATGGCATTTTGAAATCTTTCTTCTTTTGTGGGTACAAAAATCGATGACGGTTTTCTTCCAAATGGAAAATGGACTGCGTGTGACAGTCTACTGTTGGAAATCAACTCTATCAAAGTGTAGGTATGAATAGAGGCATGTTGAAACTTGAAGGCCGGTTTTAGAATATGGCAATAGGAACAACTGCTATGTAGGAGATTTAGGATTTGGAATTTTGGAGCTTTAATAAGCTTAGTAACCTTAATCTTTATAGAAGATTAATGGACTTTAGCTAATCGATCAGGACAGCAGCATGTCGTCATCATAATTAGTGTTGACCAGTACATGATGCCGCCACAGTCGTTGGATTTTGAGGAGCTTAATATTTTTAGTAAGCTTATTGAGCTTTGCAATCTCAAACTTAATGAAAGTTGTTTATCTGCTTCTCTGCGAAGAAAACAACTTGCAAAGGAGCTTGGGAAGTGCTCCTCTATCACTTAGAAGTGGTCCTTCGTGATCTGACAACACAGCAGGGGGTTCTTCACTACCAAGAATATGGTGGCATTGATGGTTTCTGCCTATAGAGCTCGTTTGTTCCAAGAGCTTCACCTTCGCACGAGATGGTAAGCGATTGGAAGCCCTTGATATCTCAACTTTTCTTTGATACCACTGTTACGCAAATCAAATGTTGTATGTGCACATAGTGAATGCCTGAAGGTCCCCAAGAACAAAGAACTCTACTAAAACTCATAAAGTAAGAATAAGGTTTTGAGCGACAGGAGACAAAAAGACAAATTGGGTACAATCTCCTCGCATGCCTTGTGTGAGTGCTCCACAAAGAATGTATTTATAAAGTTATTAATCTCCAAGCTCAAAAAAATGCCAATTTACAATTAGCATGCTTTGGCTTTTGTATTTGCTTTTTTCCAAATAAAGAATAAAGCAATTGGGCATCCCAAAAGTCAGGATGTGCCCAAATACAATGTCCAATAATGAAATATTTAAACTGAGCACCTATGCGCATACAAAATAATAAATGTTTGTCAAGTGCTTTAATAAATAGGTGTGCCTAAATAAATATTAGTGCCATGCCTTTAATGATAAGACACACGCCCATCAAAAATGATAATTTTTTCTAGGTAATTTAAATGCATGCCATCACCTAGTGCTTCCCAATGTCACCACTGCTTGCTCTACACATCAATTGAAGCATTCACAATTGTTAGGAAATAATAAAATTAAATAGAAAAAAGTGAATACCTAGCAATCTTCAACTACAAAATAAATAAATAGGTTGGAACTCTCTCCTAACCTTAATTTAATACAAGTGCACTCTAAACTCATAAACATCCATTAATTTAAATATGTATTTTTGCAAAATCACCCACCATGGAATCACCCACCTGCACATTAAATTAACATGATGCCTGAAAAGGATAGGTGTCCCCATCAACTTCTCGCACAAGGAATCCACCTTGTGTACGAGCCTTGGCAAATAAATATAGTTTTATGAAATCCACCGCAAAACCTCATGGAATTCACTGTGGAATAAAACCTCACGGAAGCCACTGTGGAATATGCCTCCTGGCATTAGTAGCAATTAGCCAAGGGGTGCTCCTAGTGTCTGTTCTATGAGGTGTATCACATCAATATGTGTATGAACTCCTTGGTGAGGAGATTGGGAAGGGTTATCTATTGGAGTATGCGCCATACAAATGCTTATTTAGTTAGATGAGTATGTAGCCTTTAGACACTCCTGCAAGGCCATGGGGTATTTTGGTTGAGCATAGAGGCCTGCCGACTAGAGCCTTAGTGCTAGTGTGATGGGCATGTTTTAGGTCCAGACACAGCTTGCAATATGATTGGGTATCTTTTAGGGAAAAAAATCCAATTTTTATGAAAATTTAGAAAAAAAAATTGGGGCAAAATAAATTTGAGTTACTAATGTTGCACTTTTGGAAGAGTGGTGATCCCAACTTGGAGGATGAAAAGTGCTAGTTACTAAGGTAAAAAGAAAGGGAGACCTCCTTTTTTCTAGGTAGGGTCCACCAAAAAAAGTGGGTGGATCCTATAAATATTGGCAAAGAAGGGAACAAAAGGCATACAATGATGACCATTGAAGATAGAGACTAATCTAAGATTAAAAATTCCTAATCAATTTCTTATGAGACCCTTTCTGAGTCCATATCCTCCATAGTGCAAGAGTAAACAATGTGCTATAACATTTTTCTTTTGCAATCAACTTGTAATTATTTTTTAGATCTTCTACATAACAACCATCGGATATGAATGGAACTTGCAATCTGTATTCTACTATTTGACTAACAAAAACAAAGTTTTTAATAATATTTGATACATGTAGCACATCAACCAAGTACTTAGATTTGCCATCCTACATACTCAAAGAAATATTTTCAATATGAGTAATGGGGTGAATTGTATCATCCCCTGTCTTCATATAGCTCGGAGACTCTAGACTTTGTATCTCTCTAAACTTGGGGAGATGAGTTATAAATATATGTATATATCACATAGGTTCAATATAAGGAATTTTAAAAATACAAATTTTACACTTTTCTTAAATATAAAAGGGCCCTATAGAAAGGGTTTACTTACAAATTGAATAGAAAAGGATCATGTTTTATTAAGAAAAAATTCACACATAAGGATATCTATAAATAGATAGACCTTAGATGCAGGGTGATATAGAGGATATACATATAGTAAATTCCTCAAGTCTCTAAACCACTCTCCACAAGAAGTTACATGGTTAGAGGCACTTGAATCTACATATCATACATTATTCTTTGATGAACCATCAATGGTCATAGTATTCATAAAGTGTTGTATAGCAAATAACTATTCACTTCTATCATCATTGTTTCTACTATTGGATGCATAATTACCTTGCTCCTTTTTTGTTTTTATCTCAACCTTATTTTAGAACTTATTTTTAGAAATATAGCCTTTCAAAAAACAATGTTGGCACTCTATGCTATCACCAAAATTTTGTTTCCTATTAGAATCTATAACTTCCCCTCTTTGGCTCCCCCTTCCCCAGGATTGTTATCCTCTATTTTGTTGTGCATCATAACCTTGACCAGCACAACCACCACCTTGGCCTCTGCCATAACCTCTACCTTTGCTAATAGAGTAAAATACATTTTCAAAAATTTTTTCACTTCTAGAAGAAGATGAATGTAAGCATATAACGAGTGGGATACATAGAAACTAGGGGGGTTAAACACCTAGTCACACAACACGGGTTATATAAGGTGTAAGAGTTCTAGTTTAGGGCAATGCGTTATTATCAAGAATATACTCTTCATCTTCATCTTCATCTTCCATGGCTTTCTTCTCCTTTCTCCCCTCTTTTTTGTCTTTCTCTCTCCTCTTCTAGTCTTCGTTCTCTTCTCCTTGCTCTCTTTCATTCTCTTCCATTCTCAGCTTCATTCATTACAAGTGATATCAAAGCATCAGGATTTGGTCCTTTTCTTCTTTCCCCTTTCTCCCTTTTCAAACCCCAAAACCCTAGTTACTCAGGTTACATGTATAGGTACAACAAGAAGGATCACAAATAGTCTTAGCTTTTTGGAGCAAGCAAGAGTTATGCTTGGAGACTCAAATTGATCTGGAGGTAAAAAAAAGCTAGACTAGCAAGTCCCCACTTCTTTTCATGCAAATTTTAGGGGTTCAAGGCCAAGTTTAGAGACCCAAGAGTTAGAAGCAGGTAAAATCCGAGTAATTTTTTTTGTTAGCACTCCTCTCTCTTCTCTTGTAAGCTACCATGGCTGCGAACCCCAAAAATCACCAATAACTTATATGAGTCTACCCTAGACCTTCAAGTAGCCCTAGAAAACTCTTCCTAACCCCCTCAACTTGGGATCAAGCAATGGACTGGGGGATTGCTACCCCAAAAGGCCTACAAGGCAACCCCCTCAATTTGCAGTGCATTTTTCATTGGCTACCTTTGCTTGCTCTAGCTTGCCTACACCCCTCTTGCTGCCCTCTGGAACTCTTGGCCACCTAAGGGCACTCCTTCATCACTCCTCCCTCTCCCTTCTTAGAACTCTTAACCTTGGGAACAAACTTGAAAAGATGGATAGCAACTAAGCAATTTTAGTAGCCATGGATTCTTCACTAGAAGCTATCTTAGACTATTGAATCTCAAAGCCCAAGCCCTCCCACCTTGAGAGCCTAGCTCCCTCAAGCTCCTTCAGCTCCCTCTTTTACCTCTTCTACCTAGATTGAAGACATGGAGCTCAATATGCAGAAAAGTTTTGTGGGTAGCCATGAAAGCTCCATTTTAAGCTTCCACTATGAGACCCAAACTTAGGAGCACACGCATGAGCCCCATCATCAGTGGAAGCATTCGAATTCTTGAAGTCTTCATCCATTGGATTGCTCCAATCAACTAGGCTTGCTTGATGGAGCAATTTGCATCATACTGGATTATGCGGGATTATGCTTCAACCATCTTCCCCAAATACTAAATAGGTATGTCAATCTTATCTTAATCTTTCATATTCATCCACTTTGTAATATTTTCGTTTGAATAAAAATATTACTAGACCAACCTCCCGCACACCGTAAATTCGTGAAAAGATTATCTCCATTTCCGGTAGTTGATTTATGACTGTACACGAGAAAAGGAGTACTCCGCATTGGTCAACCGGGACCGAGGATCAAAAACCGCATCACCTACGGGGAAACATCCTCTTGGGAGGAGGTCAAGAGGATAATGATAGGTTTATTGCAAATTTTTTTATTTACCTCCCCCCAGCCAAAGTGTGGCTGAGGGAAGGGGATGGGCTATATTGGGAAACTGAGGTGGAAGGGAGGATACCATGCAAGGGGGCCACGTGGGGGAGGGAGCCCTTTCCCCCCCCTTGTCCTATAAATACACCCTCTAAGGTGTTGAAGGAAGGGGGGAAAAAGGCTACGACATTCTACTTCAGAGGTGAGAGGAGGAAGGCGACAGGCTGTGGAGGCTATTGTGGAGTGAGTGGAGGAGGGAGTAGTGAAGCATTGAGTGTCGTGCTACATCGTGATGAGGAAGGAAGTAGAGAGGTCGTGCTAGAGAAGCCGCCGCCATAGAGCCAGACACGCTGACAGACAGAAGGAGAGACCGCCACGCTGAAAGAAGCAAGAGCTATCTGCTGCCGTGCAAGCCATCCTGCCTTCACTATGCCAACTGCCGAGCTACTGCCATTGATGCCGCATGCTGTCGTTGAGCCCACATGCTGCCATCAAGGCCTTTCGAATTGTCGTCATCCTCTTCCACGTCATTATTATCCTCCCTCTTTCCACGTCGAAGCTGCACACCTTAGAAGCTTCATAGAAGCTTCTTTAGGGAGCTTCTAAGGGGGCTTTCTTAAGCCCCCTTCCCACCGATCACCCACAAGCCCATCCCTAGCCTCAGGATTTTAAGAGAAGAAGAGGAAGAACTCTCAAAGTCTCCATTGCCTCAAGGCCATTCACAAGAGCCCTTTTTGCGAACTCCCTCCTCTCCCACAAAAAGGTCCAAGCTCCAAACCCTCAGGCCCTCCGTAAGCCAAATCTTGCAAGCCGGTACTTCTTCAAGGATCTGTACTTCAAAGGGGATTTTCGCGTAAGAGGGAGACGGGCCAAGATCATAAGACTGCAAGCCAAGGCAAGAAGTTCGAAATCCATGAAGGCTAACCGAAGATCGAATTTGCGATGGGCCCTAAAAAAGTCACAAGGCGCAACCACAAAAGGTTCTTCTCCTAATATTCATGTGGATATCTCCCCGAGCCCACAAGTCTAGGTTTTTTACTAATTTTGATTCCACGCAAAAGCATTGCATTAATCACGATAACTTCATGGATTAGGAAGCACCTATGCATGCTTAAAATCACCTAGTCAAGTTAAATGCAATTGGAAATAAATAGACTATTTGAACAATGATTAGAATTAGTTCATGACATGAAATTGGGTCATTGGTATTTTCCATATAAAGAAATTGTCTATCCATTTAACGTCCTTAATAGTATGTTGCCTTGTCGTGCATGTCAAAGTGATGGCCTAGAACACCTATTGCCTATCATTATAAGGTTGAGATTATTAAAGTGCACCTTTGACTAGGCATGGAAAGATTAATTGAACGTCACATTTTTAGACAAATCTTCATTGAATGATTCATTAGGGAAAGTCCTTAACCCCGTAGGAAATAGAAGAGCGCAGAAATGATTCTAGGAATTTGCATGTGGCATGTGATTGTAAATTGGAATAGGTGAACTCTAGTTTTTTTGGCATGAATTTCACTACGTTGTAGTCAGGAAAGGAGTGCATGTTGCACATTTGTCATATGAAAAATTTCATTCATCAAGAGTTGTATTTAGGGAAAGGCTGCATGGTTTATTGAAGCATGAAATCTTAAAAGCTTAGAAAAAGAATTGTGGGCATGATTCTTGAATGCAAGTCCTAGTAGGATCAATGGAAGTTATGCCCCAATTTAACATGCGTTTCGGTCTTAACAAGAAAAGTTAGGGTTATTGCGAATTTAGGGGTACGTAGAAGCAATGAATCATGCGTTTAGGTGAATTGTGAGATGTTACAACTAGCTTTCTCCTTTAAGATCAAGTTAACATCTCTAGGGATGTTTCGTCCTTGTCGCAAGACAAGTAGATCAAATTATCTAAATCGCCTAACCCGCAAGGGATTCGCATAGGATGGCTCAACCGATACGATAAATAATCCGAGTGCTAACTAGGGTTTAGCACGTTAAGGACTTGACCTAGTTTCACGCACTTGTTACCAAGACGAACCCTTGAACCAAAGGTCCTACCCACATTCACGGAATGTAGGGACAATTGGACGCTCGTGCATAAAACGATCTAAGGTTTCTACCCTAAGGATCACTCGTTCAAATGATGAAACTCGGATTGAGTTGGAATTTCTAGGACCGAACGTTATCGGCCTAGTGTAATTAGGAATGGGTTGGGTAAGAAGACACCCTAAACCCTGCTTCTCGTTTGGAGATAATTCCGTGACTAGAAAACGCGGTTCAATGGGTGAAATGATCCCATGGAATAGATGCGACACTTGTGCAATAAGTTGCAACGTGCCATAGACTTGTGGTTTGTTCACAAGAGAGTTTTGCCATTTCTTGAAATGAGGTTGGAAAGTTCTTGCGCAAGTTTAACTTGCAAAAGGATGAGTAGTCATCCTGTTACATCACCTTTCTTGGGGAAAAATTGCCAAGTAAAGGGAAGTTAGGTATTTGCTTGGAAGCAAATGATCAATCAATAAATTGGAGCGACATGGTCGCCAGGATTTACTGTTAATAAAACCTAAGGTATTGGTTAAGTTGGGTTAACAGGGTATGGCCCTAACCCAAGGACAAAAGGGTGAACAAACAAACCCTTGGGGATCTTGCCAAGTCGCAATTGATCTCGGATCTAATGCTGGATGCATTCGGAGAGAAGGATTCACTCCTTAAGAGTTGGCCAAGTAAACGACCACTGGAATTGATTGTGCTTGTAACAGTTTAGAAAGCATTGTTTGCATTGTTTGCTCAAAGAACTAAAGGATGAAATGATATCTAATGCTTTAGGTTGAAGGTTTGAAGGGAGAGGCAGCTTCAGTTACCCCCGACTGCCTGCCTGACCCTAACCAAGGGGGTTGTTGACCGCGCCCGGAACGTGGACCGAACCTGCCGCGAGAGGTCTCTCCGTTGAGTTCTACTTGGAGCAGCAGGACGCTTGGGTGCCAGGGGGGCTCTGGCTATAAATCCCTTGCCTTCCGAGTCCTGCACAAGAGGCTAACGTGACTCGCGATTGGATCTCGAGGCCCGCATACTAGTTTACGGGCGGAAGCTTGGAATAGTGATCCCTGAGGATCACTGGATAGCCTTCGAGCGGATTATGGACAAGCCTACGAGCGGAACTCCTTGTATTTCAAAGATAAAATGATGAAATGTTAAAAAGAACTTGCTTGATATTGTTTTTCTATGTCACATGATAAGATTATGTGAAGGAACCAATGCTTAATAGGATTAATTAAAGAAGCTGATTGTTATATGTCAAATTAATGTGTTAGATAATTACATAACTAAAACAAACCGAGGAAAGTGCAGAGGATGGACCATGGGTCCATCCTACGGTTGGGTGGTCCCTTTTAGCCGGGAACTTTTCTAAAAAATCTCAAAGAACAGCGGGATGATCATCAAAACGAATAACGAGAGCGATGACCCAAAGTTACGTCTTACCCGATTTACGCTATTTTAGGGGAACGGAATGGGGCTATGCCTTATGGCAGAGAGGTTGAGCCTTGCATCCCTCTCGTTTCCCATTCTCCTTGAACCAAGTGCAGCGTGAATCGGCTTCGGACCTGGCGTTTCTGCATAAAGTAATTCGCTCCGGTCTGACGCTAGTTGCTGTTAGCCAATGACCAATCAGGAAAACCCTAATTCCGGTCGATCCTAAGTGGGAACGGCCAAGATACTTCCGCTACGTGGCAAACGCGGGAAGACCTAGATCGCAAAACCTGTAACATTCCATGGGAGTGCCGGGCGGAGTTTTCTAGACATCGTTTCTGATGGACTGCTAAGACGTGTCCTGGATGATACTAGTGGACACGTTACAGTTGGTATCAGAGCGAACCAACAAAGGACAGAAATTTTAATAAAAAGATGTAAAGAAAATGTTGTGCCTCAAACATTTCCTTACTTTCAATGCTGTCTTGCAGAATTATGAAGCATGGAACAGGTTCTTAGTGTTCCGAGTCATGTTTATGACTGCGACGCATTCCACAGATTATCGACAAAGGGTTGAGATGATGAACATCCTAGACCACATTTACAATCCATTGCCGTGTATGTGGAACGGAGATGGATGGGTGTTTCAGGGATCTATTACATAACTACCCATCGACCTACGTACCTTAAAATTAACTTGAAGAGAATCAAGTGGATGGAGGATTTGAAGATCGTGAAGCTATTCGTCTTTGTTGAGGCTCATGCAAACGCAACCCTACAGGTCGGGGGTCGAAGGGTTAACCAGAATAAGTATGTGTACGGGGAAGTGATTCAAAGAATCCCTGCCGACCGAATCAAGGTTTTGGGACGTCATGAGAAGAATGGATATCAAAGGAAAAGATACCCTAATCTTCCAATGAACTATCGATTCCTGAAAATCGAAGACCCCAATCCGTACTACTACTCAGTTCTTGTAGCTGAATGCAACAACATCTTATTCTCCTCGAATTAATGTATCAACTTGTTCCATCGTCCCAAGAAATAATTGTACCTCGAAAGGGCTATGCTGATATGAACGGAATAATTTTTTTTAAATAAAATCAACGATTAACTTGACTATGAATATTGATAAAGAAGTAAAGTGATTTGTCACTTGGCTAAAGGAATACGCGGACGTAGTTCCTGAAGAGTTAACAGAACTCCCGCTTCAAAGAGAAGTAGATCATGAGATCAAGCTAGTAATAGGACCTGCGCCAATTGCGAAGAGACCCTATAGAATGTCTATACCGGAAGCAATAGAGTTGAAGGAACAACTCAAGCAACTCCTAGATCAGGGCTACATCCGTCCTAGCAGTTCACCATGGGAAGCATGAGTACTGTTCCAGAAAAAAAAAGATGGAACAGTTCGGCTATGTATTGATTACAGAGGGTTGAATCAATCAGCAATCAAGAACAAATATCATATTCCTAGAATTGATGAGCTTCTTGATCGTCTTCAGGGTGCCAAGATCTTCTCCAAGATTATCTTAAGTCTGGTTACTATAAGATAAGAATCAGAGAAGAAGATATCCCAAAGACGACCTTCAACACTAGATATGGACACTTTGAGTTCTAGTTATGTCATTAGGGCTTACGAATGCGGCTGCCACCCTCAATAGGTTAATGTAGGATATCTTTAGACCATATCTTGATAACTTCTTCGATGCCACTCTAGTCTATTCCAAACAGGAAGGAGAACATGAACCCCAACTTCGGATTTTCCTTGAGACAATAAGGTCACACAAGTTGTATGCTAAGATGACGAAATGTGCATTCCTCAATCAAATTGGTTATCTGGGATTCATCATATCAGCAGAAGGAATCTCAGTGGAGTCGGCCTAAGTCAGAAATGTTCTAGGATGGCCAAATACCAACAACTCTCAAAGAAATACGCAGCTTTCTTGGATTGACAAGATGGTATAGGGCCTTCATAAAAAATTATGCTTTGATTGCAACACCTTTGACAGACTTACTAAAGAAGCAAAAGGTCCATTGCATGGTCAACTGCCGAACAAACTAGCTTTGATAGGTTGAAGCAAAGTTTGGTATCAACACTGATCCAAAAAACTTCTAGACCACAGTAAGGAGTTGAGGTAGTAACTGATACTAGCATGCTTGCTTTAGGATGTGTGCTCATGTAGGAAAGTCATCCTATAGCATAATCTTCAAGAAACTGAAGAGCCATGAGAAGAATTATGCTAGCCATGATCTTGAACTTTTAGTTGTCAAGCTTTGGAGACACTACCTGCTCGGTAACAAGTTTACACTAGTGATTGATCATAAAAGTCTCAAGTGGAACTTTACCTAGAACAAGCTCAACATGAGGCAATGTCAGTGGATTGGAGTGTTGGAGGAATATGACTTTGAAAGCAAGTACCGACCGGGGAAAGAGAATGTAGTTGTTGATGCACTTAGTCACAAGGCATTCCTAAATTTCCTAATCTTGTAGAATCCATCAACAGCCATATCTCTAGCTACAAAAGTATCTATGCCAAACAACCCTATACTTGAACTATCTAGAGAGGAAGCATGCCATGATTTGGCCTACCAAACAATGATAAAGGAAATATCTACCAAGGAGCAGAATCAGAAGTTGCAAGCTAAGTATCAGGAATTTTCCATTGATAATGGACTTGTCTACTACAGAACAAGGGTGTGTATACTAGCAAGCCAGTCACTTAAGCAGAAGATATTATAGGAAGCTCACAATTTTCCTTTCATAGGACATCCTGGCTATGCTAAAACTCTTAATGCAGTTATGAAGAGCTACCATTAGGAGAGGCTCAAAGGTGACATTGTCAAATATGTCACTGAGTGTTGTCTTGCCAACGTATCAAAGCCGAACATGTCATGATGCTAGAGAAACTGCAACCGCTTAACATTCCCCAAATGAAATGGGAATTCATCAGTGTGGATTCTTGTTGTAGGCCTACCTCAAGCCCTGGAAGGATACAACTCCATCATGGTTGTGGTTGATATGTTTACTAAGGTTGCACACCTTATTCCTGTAAAGACAAAACTATAAAGCCTCAAACATTGCAAGGTTGTTTATCAAGGGGATATACAAGCTACATGGGCTACCCAGAAGAATCATTAGTGATCGTGATTCTCTCTTCACATCACACTTCTGGAGAGCTATCTTTGAAGCCATTGGGACTCAACTCTATTTTTGTACAGCTTACCATCCCCAAATTGATGGCCAAATGGAGCGAGTCAATCAAGTCATTGAGGATATGCTAAAGGCACACTGCTACTGGGAACCAAAAAGGTGGATTCAATACCTGCCCTTTGTTGAGTTTACCTACAATGCTTCTTACCAACAAACCATTCAGATGACCCCTTTTCAAGCATTGTATGGGCATGACTGTCGAAGTCCCCTAAACTTCTCAGATCCAACCTTGAGGGTTGAAGCTTCAAGGCAAATGTTGGAAGAGATGGATGACCAAGTAAAGTCAATAAGACAGGACATCCAAGCCGCCAAGTATAGACAAAAGGCATACGCAGATTTGAAGCGTCAAGGTAGAACCTTCGAGGAAGGAGACATGGTCTTCAATTGTGTACGCCCAAAGAAGAGTTTCCTATCCTTAGGAGATTGCAAGAAGCTAAGTCCAAGGTATTGTGGACCATACAAGATCCTTAAGTGCCTAGGACCTAATGCTTATAGACTGCAACTCCCTAACAACCTAAAGGTTCATAATGTATTCCATATCAGCCTACTGAAGAAGTATGTACCTAATCCTAACCATGTACTTGATGACCAAAAAATTGTAATGCCTAGCCAAGGAGTCCTTGAGCTACAATCTGACAAGATCTTAGATGTTAGGGAGAGACAACTGAGATCCAGAACCTTGAAGGAATGCCTCGTCTAGTGGAAAGATTATCCGGAGGAGGATGCCACTTGGGTGGATCAAAGCACTCTCAACCATCAATATCCCCAGTTCATCTCGAGATGAGGACATCTCGATTCCTCCAAGGGGGAGAGAATGTAATATTTCCGTTTGAATAAAAATATTACTAGACCAACCTCCCGCACACTGTAAATTTGTGAAAAGATTATCTCCATTTTCGGTAGTTAATTTATGACCCTACGCGAGAAAAGGAGTACTCTGCATTGGTCAACCGAGACCGAGGATAAAAAACCGCATCACCTACGCGGAAACATCCTCTTGGGAGGAGGCCAAGAGGATAATGATAGGTTTATTGCAAATTTTTTTATTTACCTTCCCCCCAACCAAAGCGTGGCTGAGGGAAGGGGATGGGCTATATTGGGAAACTAAGGAGATGGAAGGGAGGATACCATGCAAGGGGGCCACGTGGGGGAGGGAGCCCTCTCCCCCCCCCTTGTCCTAAAAATACACCCTCTAAGGTGTTGAAGGAAGGGGGGAAAAAGGCTATGACATGCTACTTGAGAGGTGAGACGAGGAAGGCGACAGGCTCTGGAGGCTATTGTGGAGTGAGTGGAGGAGGGAGTAGTGAAGCATTGAGTGTCGTGCTACGTCGTGATGAGGAAGGAAGCAGAGAGGTCATGCTAGAGAAGCCGCTGCCATAGAGCCAGACACGCTGACGGACAGAAGGAGAGACCGCCACGTTGAAAGAAGCAAGAGCTGCCTGCTGCCGTGCGAGCCACCCCGCCTTCACTACGCCAACTGTCGAGCTACTGCCGTTGATGCCGCATGCTGTCATTGAGCCCACATGCTGCCATCAAGGCCTTTCGAATCGTCGTCATCTTCTTCCACGTCATTATTATCCTCCCTCTTTCCACGTCGGAGCTGCACACCTTAGAAGCTTCTTTAGGAAGCTTCTAAGGGGGCTTTCTTAAGCCCCCTTCCCACCGATCACCCACAAGCCCATCCCTACCCTCGGGATTTTAAGAGAAGAAGAGGAAGAACTCTCAAAGTCTCCATTTCCCCAAGGCCATTCACAAGAGCCCTTCTTGCGAACTCCCTCCTCTCCCACAAAAAGGTCCAAGCTCCAAACCCTCAGGCCTTCCGTAAGCCAAATCTTGCAAGCCGGTACTTCTTCAAGGATATGTACTTCAAAGGGGATTTTCGCGTAAGAGGGAGACAGGCCAAGATCATAAGACTGCAAGCCAAGGCAACAAGTTCGAAATCCATGAAGACTAATTGAAGATCGAATTTGCGATGGGCCCTAAAAAAGTCACAAGGCGCAACTACAAAAGGTTCTTCTCCTAATATTCATGTGGATATCTCCCCGAGCCCACAAGTCTAGGTTTTTACTAATTTTGATTCCACGCAAAAGCATTGCATTAATCACGATAACTTCATGGATTAGGAAGCACCTATGCATGCTTAAAATCACCTAGTCAAGTTAAATGCAATTGGAAATAATTCGACTATTCGAACAATGATTAGAATTAGTTCATGACATGAAATTGGGTCATTGGTATTTTCCATATAAAGAAATTGTCTATCTATTTAACGTCCTTAATAGTATGTTGCCTTGTCGTGCATGTCAAAGTGACGGCCTAGAACACCTATTGCCTATCATTATAAGGTTGAGATTATTAAAGTGCACCTTTGACTAGGCATGGAAAGATTAATTGCACGTCGCATTTTTAGACAAATCTTCATTGAATGATTCATTAGGGAAAGTCCTTAACCCCGTAGGAAATAGAAGAGCGCGGAAATGATTCTAGGAATTTGCGTGTGGCATGTGATTGTAAATTGGAATAGGTCAACTCTAGTTTTTTTGGCATGAATTTCACTATGTTGTAGTCAAGAAAGGAGTGCATGTTGCACATTTGTCATATGAAAAATTTCATTTATCAAGAGTTGTATTTAGGGAAAGGCTGCACGGTTTATTGAAGCATGAAATCTTAAAAGCTTAGAAAAAGAATTGTGGGCATGATTCTTGAATGCAAGTCCTAGTAGGATCAATGGAAGTTATGCAGCAATTTAACATGAGTTTTGGTCTTAACAAGAAAAGTTAGGGTTATTGTGAATTTAGGGGTACGTAGAAGCAATGAATCACGTGTTTAGGTGAATTGTGAGATGTTACAACTAGATTTCTCCTTTAAGATCAAGTTAACATCTCTAGGGATGGTTCGTCCTTGTCGCAAGACAAGTAGATCGAATTATCTAAATCGCCTAACCGGCAAGGGATTCGCATAGGATGGCTCAACCGATACGATAAATAACCCAAGTGCTAACTAGGGTTTAGCACGTTAAGGACTTGACCTAGTTTCACGTACTTGTTACCAAGACGAACCCTTGAACCAAAGGTCCTACCCACATTCACGGAATGTAGGGACAATTGGACGCTCATGCATAAAACAATCTAAGGTTTCTACCCTAAGGATCACTCGTTCAAATGATGAAACTCGGATTGATTTGGAATTCCTAGGACCGAACGTTGTCGGCCTAGTGTAATTAGGAATGGGTTGGGTAAGAAGACACCCTAAACCCTGCTTCTCGTCTGGAGATAATTCCGTGACTAGAAAATGCCATTCAATGGGTGAAATGATCCCATGGAATAGATGCGACACTTGTGCAATAAGTTGCAACATCGCATAAACTTGTGGTTTGTTCACAAGAGAGTTTTGCCATTTCTTGAAATGAGGTTGGCAAGTTCTTGCGCAAGTTTAACTTGCAAGAGGATGAGTAGTCATCCTGTTACATCACCTTTCTTGGGGAAAAATTGCCAAGTAAAGGGAAGTTAGGTATTTGCTTGGAAGCAAATGATTAATCAATAAATTGGAGCGACATGGTCGCCAGGATTTACTGTTAATAAAACCTAAGTTATTAGTTAAGTTGGGTTAACAGGGTATGGCCCTAACCCAAGGACAAAAGGGTGAACAAACAAACCCTTGGGGATCTTCCCAAGTCACAATTGATCCCGCATCGAATGCTGGATGCATTCGGAGAGAAGGATTCACTCCTTAAGAGTTGGCCAAGTAAACGACCACTGGAATTGATTGTGCTTGTAATAGTTTAGAAAGCATTGTTTGCATTGTTTGCTCAAAGAACTAAAGGATGAAATGATATCTAATGCTTCAGGTTGAAGGCCTGAAGGGAGAGGTAGCTTCAGTTACCCCCGACTGCCTGCCTGACCCTAACCAAGGGGGTTGTTGATCGCGCCGGGAACATGGACCGAACCCGCCATGAGAGGTCTCTCCGTTGAGTTCTACTTGGAGCCGTAAATCCCTCGCCTTCCGGGTCCTGCACAAGAGGCTAACGTGACTCAGGATTGGATCTCGAGGCCGGCATACTAGTTTACGAGTGAAAGCTTGGAATAGTGATCCCTGAGGATCACTGGATAGCCTTCGGGCGGATGATGGACAAGCCTACAGGCGGAACTCCTTGTATTTCAAAGATAAAATGATGAAATGTTAAAAAGAACTTGCTTGATATTGTTTTTCTATGTCACGTGATAAGATTACGTGAAGGAACCAGTGCTTAACAGGATTAATTAAAGAAGCTGATTGTTATATGTCAAATAAATGTGTTAGATAATTACATAACTAAAACAAACTGAGGAAAGTGCGGAGGATGGACCATGGGTCCATCCTACGGTTGGGTGGTCCCGGTTAGCCGGGAACTTTTCTAAAAAATCTCAAAGAACAGCGGGATGATCATCAAAACGAATAACGAGAGCGATGACCCAAAGTTACGTCTTACTCGATTTACGCTACTTTAGGGGAACGGAATGGGGCTATGCCTTATGGTAGAGAGGTTGAGCCTTGCATCCCTCTCGTTTCCCATTCTCCTTGAACCAAGTGCAACGTGAATCCGCTTCGGACCTGGCATTTCTGCATAAAGTAGTTCGCTCGGGTCTGACACTAGTTGCTGTTAGTTAATGACCAATCAGAAAAACCCTAATTCTGGTCGATCCTAAGTGGGAACGGCCAGGATACTTCCGCTACGTGGCAGACGCGGGAAGACCTAGATCACAAAACCCGTAACATTCCATGGGAGTGCCAGGCGGAGTTTTCTAGACATCGTTTCTGATGGACTGCTAAGACGTGTCCTGGATGATACTAGCGGACACGTTACCTACTTGGTGAGATAACTCCTTTTGTTGGAGAAATTAAAGATTGCATAGGCTTTACTAGTTTAATCCCTCATTGTATAAATGTGTCCAATGAAATTCAATATCTAGTTTGCTTCCTAATGCATCATAACTAATCCTAAATCAATTGTAGTTGCTGACATTAACCCCCTCTTTATCTTGCATGCCTTGGATAATTCTGAAAGTGAGTAATAGACCTTTGTAAATGGGTAAGTAGCAACCAATGAGTCACTAGACTGCCAAAGTAATCCCTATCCAATTATTCATCCTTGCATCTCATCAAATGACACAATGTTTTCTTTCCAATGCATCTCATCCTCATTGCTTAGTAAAAATATTTTCCATATATACTATGGCTAAGGAAAAAGGCCGATGCTAGGCGAGGTTGTAAGAGAAAAGAGAGATGACTCTCCCTTACCACTTAAGACCCTAAATGGGTGCACAACGTGGTCCAGGGGAAACTTTGCCCATCTCTAAGTGATTCGGACACCAATACTTGTATGTAGATGTAGGTACTCTCCCATGATCACCACCTCTCCTGATGAAATCATCCCCTTTGGACACCCTTTCAGTGCTGATGGTACCCATGTATAACACTTGAAGTGCATGCAGTTAGAAGAAGAGATGTATAACATAGTAAGATTCACTTGTGCAATGATGATAAAGCAGATGGACATGAAATTATGCTTGGGATAGTGATGACTATACTTAGGATGCTATTTGTATTATTTCTCAAGACCCTTAGTATATGAGTCATTCATATAGTGCTTTTGCATTAAGGGGTAGACAATGTTTTTAGTCATTGTCAAACAGGACACTCATAAAGATCTAACTGGAAAAAAATGATCTGTTGCACTTGGGAGTAAACCCTATACCTCATCTTGAAGAAGGTTTCCTCCTTTATGGTTTGAATAAAAAATCTCCCCAATTGGAGCTACGGTCTAAAATTTATGCCCGTTTTTGTGCATTAGTGTCACTATGGACAATGTGCAAACCACTCCAGGACAGACACACAAATCCCATTGCAAAATAATTTGATAATTTTCTATCAAAATATTAATATCTCATCTCAAAGAGGGCTTTGTCCCCTTTGATATAAATAAAAAATCTGACCAGTTGGAGTTTCCTACCAAAAGTTACACCCCATTTACTAACAGTAAGTCCTATGGACTCCATCCATATGGCTGGCTAGAATGGCAAAAGTAAGGCCCATGAAGAACTCTAGAGGGAGAGTAGAGACTCTAGGACCTCCATGAATTATGAACCCAACTCAGAACAAGATTAGCGTGGTGATATATAGGAGGAAATGCTTGATACGGATCCCTAGAGCCTACTCAACCACACCTTATGTCAGCATGAGCTTCCTCACATGGAATGGCAGATGAGTGTGATTGCCAATATCTCAAAACCACTCCTCAATCACTATCAGTAGAGAAGTACAAAGTATGTAGAGAATTTAGTGAGAGCAACCACCTACAAAGTATGGGCACACCACAAATATGGTAAACACCAAAGTCTATCTCAAAAAAGGCTAAGTATGGGTACCAAAGACGTGGCGGACATCCAAAGGCTGTAACAGGGGCCTTACAAAGTATACAAAGGTTGTAGTACAAGGTTACATGAGGAGTTTACAAGCTTATTTCAAAAGCATTAGGACTAGGCAATACAATAAAAATGTCTAGTAAAAATTTAGGTCTAGGACTGATAGACCCTTGTGGTTTTTAGCATTTTTAGATATGTCATTATGAATCTTCTTTTCATTATTCATGTAGTCCACTTTTCTCTTTTTGATTTTGTACTTGTCCTTCAGCTTGCTTGTTGCTTTAGGATCCTCATGGTTGATCTTGTTCTTCTTCTTCTCCGCTTTGCTTGCAGCTTTCCTCTTTCAATCCTCTTCTTCATGCTCTTCTTCTTTATTTAATTTCCTTGCATTAGTCTTCATGTCCCCCTCAAGCAAAGATATCATCATATTTGAGGCAACAGGAATGTGTTCAGAGTCTGTAAATAAGGTCATTGATAGTTCTTTGATGTAGGAAACTCCATGTATTCTTGCAAGTGAGTCAAACAAATCTTCCATGTAGTGCAAATGGGAAACAAGAATATTGATTCTTTTCATGAGAAGTAACCACTTAAGATACTTTATACTTGGCATAGAATTTGTGTGAAAAAACACAAGTGAAAGTAGTGTGAAAAATTACACTATGTAGTATTAAGAGATACTAGTAAAACTTAATGTTGTTTGCTTGATCTTTGAGTTCTCAAGATCTTCAAATTTTCATCCATCTTCTCAGCTTCAAAATGGCTTCACTTGTTTGAGTTTGATCAATAACCAAGTTGACTTGCAGTGTGTTGAAAAACGCAAGCAGTGGTAGCATTAAAATTCACTATGCTTGATGCTTGTCCTTTAGTGAAAGCTTCAAATCTTCAAAATATTTCCATGGCTTGCTTGTTGGATACTAAAATCTTGGCTTGAGTTTTAGTAACTTAGTGGATCTAAAGGTCAGAACCTTGCTTGAGCTCAATTGGTAAAAAAAAAAAGTAAAAATATGAGCTAGATGAAACTTGGCTATGGCTTCTAATTACGATTTCAAGACATCAACCTAATATTTTGGTTATAGTAGCTCACCTAGTGGACCATTTGAGTTGAAATTTTGTCAATAGGTATCCCATACAATAAACTTATAAATCCCTATGGTAGCCCTTGACATTGAGAGGTGTGATGATGGTGCCATCAATTGAACAACAACAGGTTCTGACTATGGCTTCCTATAGTACCACCTCTAAGTAATCTTCTAATATCTCTCTGCTGGAGTGGAATTTTCACAAGCCCTCTTAGTTTAAGTCACCTATATGACTAACAAATGATCTATGAGAAATCCTAGAATAATGCTCACATTAGGGAGAGAGAAAATGTCCAATTTATAGCAATGAAATTTGATCCAAATCTATGGTTTTCAACAATGTCACATTGTATGTTGCACAATATTTAGGCAATTTTGGGTTGGAAAGATGCACCTTGACCTAAATAATAACTTTCGAGAAGAAAGCTTGAAGAGATATGGCCTGGTTGAAGAGATATGGCTACTCCAACAAAGGTAGGTAGGTACTGTCTATGGCAACCAAGAGAGATAGAGTGAAGATGGAGGTGGAAGATGAAGGGTTTATGTGAAGTTGAGCTAACCAAAATTTGAGAGGAGCTAAAGGAATTATTTGCAAAGCTAAGCCATGCCCGACTGGGCTCTCATATCATGTAAAAATGTCGAATCTAGAGCATGGCTATGGAGGTTGAAAGAGGAAGAGTGAGCTCATGACGTAATAGACATCAAGACCAAATGTCAGACAAGTGAATTAGGCTCCAAGATGGAAGATTGAACTTATAAACACAATCTCATGTAGTGGACTAACAATGACACAGACACTTTGCTAGAAGTACAAAAGTACTATGACATTGCATTCAAAATGAGAGCAAGTACACTACTTTATAGGAATATACTAGGCTGCACTTTCCTCCACTATGCATATGGGATTTTGTATCCTAAGCCTTTATTTCTCCATACAAAGAGGCTAAGCTCAGAATGATTGCCATGATCTCAACATTACTTGTACCATTTCTCATTCCCATGCATCAAACACTCACTTCCACACACACAACTCCACTCCTCTAAGGTCATCTTGACACGATTGTGATGCTTTAACAAATTATTGCACACATCACTACAAGATACATGCCTCACACTAACGTTCAAAGAGACAAAAATGTTCATAAAAACTTTGCCCTTGTTGTCACAAAAAATGTCAATATTAGCGATGCCATAGAACAATCACTATTATCGTCGCTATATTCATCGCTATTATCATCGCTATATTCGTCGCTATTATCATCGCTATATTCATTGCTATATTCGTCACTATTATCATCGCTATTTGTGTTGCTATCAGCATATGTGACACTGATCAGACGCAAGTAGCAACGCTTTTAGCGACAATTTGCGATGCTAACTGCGACACTAATAGCGACGCGTGCAGTAAATTTGCAACGCTAATAGCGATGATTACAGGGAAAAAAAATTTGCGGTAGGGCATCAAGCTACCCTACCACAAATAGCACTATGTGCTTTATTTGGGCCATACGAAAGAGTTACACTAAAGCGTACAATGCTCATCTCCATGAAGAAAAAGTATACATAAATCCATAAGACTGATACATAAAATAAATACAATATCGCATAATAAAAGCGATGGTACAATCATGGCAAGATACAATGGATGATAATAAGATAGTGCATAAAAAATACCTACATAAATCACATGACCAGAAAAGAAGAGGATGTGCACTCCATGGATTCAAGGGCAAGCTATAGATTCTCGCCATTTGAAACCTCGTCTCGCTGCAAAGGAGCATCAAACGGACTCTACAAAAAAACAACAACTACACATTAGTCTACTATACAATAATGCATTTTAATTAAAATTAGTAACAATGGACAAGAAAGATGAGTAACTTACTGGGCCGCTACATCCATACAATTGATTGATCAATGCGTTGAGATCGTGTCTCTCTGCATATCTAGTCTCTAGGCTGGTGGGATCATGGTTTGTAATGGAGTGCTACAAATAAAACAAAATACAACTGTTAGAAACACGATTGTTAGTACAAGGGATATTGCAAACAAATAAGCAAGCAAAACAAAAGAAAAACTTACATAGTCTTCTAGATAAGTCCTGTGGCTGCCACTCCCAAGATCATGGACCACTTCTGTCTCCAGTTTTTCCCTCGCCACCTCGCACTGCTGTCCCCAACGTCCTGGAGAATCTGTAGCCTTCTCCCTAAGTTGTCCATGCTGAACATACAAAACATGTGATGTATACGGGGAATAAGCGGAAAGTGTCTATGAACTTTTTGAGGGATTGTTCGCCCTTGCAAGTCTTGTCGATACATGTGAGCACTATACTTTGAACATGTCTCCATAGTCTCGTATTCTCCTTCAAACAATACACAATCGTTGATACATGTATGGATGATGTTGTAGTCCATGCCAAGCTTTCGTAAAACATGTCGCGTATCAATACGAGACTCAAGCATGGTATTTGCAAGTGGTAATATACTTTAGTAACCTGAAAAAAAATCATAAAACACCTTGAAAAAGCACAATTTTTTTAAATGATAGCGCCAAAAAGAAATCAACAAAGCGTACGTAGAAGGTACCTAAACAACCCTGTCACACTTGCATCGCTCCACCCGTATTTTTCTTGCACACTTAGGAGTACAAGAAATGTCTTCAGGCAAGATACTTAGCACCCATCATATAATGGTATGGATGCTTTCTCTCTAAGCAGATGAGATGTCTCGATATCTATGGGCATCAATGCATTAATCATTGCCTCCATCTGAGGCTCCAAGATTGTAGGAAATTCTGGAAGGCTACCTGTCTCCTCTGGTATTGATGGTATAGATTAGGTAGTACTTTCCAAGTGGTGGATTGGCTTAAACACTCCATCCATCACATGCCCACGAACTCTTCTAACTAGCCCGCAAAGGGTGAACTCCTCCTCCGGATGAGACGTCACCTCCGTGTAATAAATTTTACGACTACATCTAATGTTTTTGTATATGATATTAAATTAGTTTACGAATAAAATGCATGATTGATATACACTTTTCTTACCATTTGCTCAAAATCTGAGATCGGCTAATCAATGATCTCTGATTAAAACTTGTCGAAGCGTCATACATGTTCCATAGACAATCGACGTTTTCTTCTAATTGCCAACTTACATTGAGAGCAAGGACATGGGGCACGTTTATCAAGATACACCTCGCGATCTTGAATATCATGACCCTCATCGTTTTCCATTTGGTCTACGTTACGACAACAATTTGGTTTTTTTATCATTCATTCATTCATTCTTAAATTGTTTAAGAAGTGATTTTTTCTCTTGTAACTCAAAAAAATTAACGTATATAACGTCTCCACCGGGCCTACAATATGTAAAGTCTAATATGCTATGCATGGGGACAGGGGAGTAGCTACCCTATGTTGGAGTGTTTCCCATCCCACCGTGGTATTGTACTAGACCACTACTACTACTTGTACTCGCCTTCTCAAATATACTAAAGGTGCACCTTTAACAAAACCTCTCTCTCTCTCTCTCTCTCTCTACTACTACTACTACTACTACTACCACCACCACCACCACCACCATGACTACTCACCTTCCCGAAGCATCGAACACACCCAAGGTGCACCTTTAACAAGACATCTCTCTCTCTCTCTCTCTCTCTCTCTCTCTCTCTCTCTCTCTCTCTCTCTCTCTCTCTCTCTCTCTCTCTCTCTCTCTCTCTCTCTCTTCTTCTTCTTCTTCTACTACTACTACTACTAAAACAAACAAGAAAAGAAGAAATTAAAGAGGAAGATCTTACTATCTCTTTGTTTTTTATCCATTCATTCTCCTCTCTCCCTCCCTCTCTCTCTCTTTCCCTCTTTTTTATTATGTTTCATATTTATTCCCTCCCTCTCTCGTTCCTTCTTTCTTTATATCTCTTCCTCTCCCTCTCTCATTTCCTCTCTTTCTCTCTCAGTACACATCATTTTAAACAAAAACAAGAAAAATAAAAGGTGAAAAAACAAAAACAAACGAAGAGGGAGCAATGTACTCACCACAAAGGTCCGCAACGGCTCCTCTTCGCGACGTCAGCTCCTCCTCGCCCTTCGTACACTTCCTTCTCTTCTTCGCAAACAACGATGGCAGTGGTGAGGATCTCTCCTTCTCCCTTTTTCTCTCTTTCTCTCCCTCTCCCTCTTAAATGCACAATGGAGTTCGATCTCTCTTTCGCTCTTATGCGTAAAAAGCTACGCTCGAGTTTCGACCTACTTTTTTTCGTCTGAGTACTGTCACTATTTGCAAGAAAATAGTGACTCCCCTAATATGCATCAGAAATGGCTGTCACTATTCTCCTATATCCTTGTAGTGCATGCATATTTTTTAAACAAAAGAAAGCCTAATTTTACACATCTCACTCTTATATGTTGAAAGTGTCTCAAGTGTCTTGAAGACTGTATGTTTTGGAATGCATTTATTGGAAGAAGCATTTAAATGCTTTAGGAATTCACTAAGCAACATGTCCAAAACCAAGGTCAAGTGACCTAGGAGACACTTTGTCACATCATAGGATCTAGCATACCTAGTACCTTGGCAATTCATAGTAGGCTAAGATCACCTAGGGGAATTGAGGATCATAGTGCAGAACCACAACAATCATTTCCACACCTATGCATAGAACACACAAAAAGAGGGTTAAAAAATCATCCATGCTACCACAAAGAGCTAAAGTGCAATCATTACAAGAAGGATCCAATAAGAGAGAAGTTATTGACTAAGCTATCAAGAGTACCATGATAGATTCCCATCATTCTAGAGATTTAGAAGAGCAAAAACACACATAAGAACCTTAATTTGCAAGGAGAGTATCATTTGGCTTTTCAAATCCTAAGACTCATTTGATGTGCCTCATAGCAAACTAAGCCATAGGTCTACAAGCCCTAAAATCTTAGGAGTCAACAATAAACAGAAACCTTCATATCCATCTATTTATTGAAAATATGACTAAGCTAGTAACTCAAGAACCTAGGCCATAGCTAGTAGACCAGATGGGGATAGACACATTCACAAAGATTGACCTTAGATGCATTGAGTATGACATCAATATGTATCATGAGTGTCCAACAAACAAGGCGTCTAGTAGTACCCTAACACAATCTTCCACATAGCCTAGTATACAAAAGGTCAAAGAGGCACTAACTGGAGCCTAGAAGATAAAGACATAATACCTCCTACATATCTTCGGGTCAAACTAACTACCAAGTAAGATTTCACCATTGATGCTCTCATTGACAAAGGTTCTAAATACAAGATCATGACTTATGATGTATGGATTGCAATTGGTCAAGCTTCACTAGTCCCAACAAATGGAATCATCAAACCTTATCAACGATCACATATTGTTCCCTCCTAGAATGATACAAGATTCTTCAAACTATAGAGACCGAGAGCCTATCCATAGTTTTCTTATGTGCTTAAAAACTGAGAAGATATGGGCAATGAAGTCCTACTTGGAAGAGCTTTCAAGCATGGAACAAAGTGCAATGTGGACTATGTGGCACACTGCATATAGTTGAGCTGACTAAATGTCCAAATTGTCACTACTTTCAATAAAGGAAACTTTTGTCTATTCTTTAGAGACAGGCAAGCAACCCATGTTAGATTCACACCACACACCTAACCGAAAAGGCCAAAGAGTTCTAACGGAACTCCTCTAGGCACAAGTGGAGTAGAGAGAACCACTTAGTAGGAATGCTTCTAGAATCAAAGAAAAGACCAAAGCTACTAGGAATACTAACACAACTTCTCAAGTTTATGGAAATAAAAATGCATATAGAAGGAATAGGAGACCTAGGGTATATAATTGAAAGCATTGTTGGAGAGCTAGCACAAAGCCACAATGGGTTTCTAGAGCATTGCGATGTGCTCAAGGGTTTTATGTGAGAAATTGTTGGATTTGGTTGCCAAAATCACCCACAAAGCTACCTCCACTAACTCCACAACCAAAGGTCCATTAAAATCTAAGAGAAAGATACAAGACCCAAATAAAAATCTAGGTCAAGGACCAATATACTTCTAGAGATACAAACTTACACCAAGAAGCTAGTTCCTAAGATAGCCATATCCACAATTCTAGAAGTGCAACAGCCAAGCGCAAGTGCTAGCTACTAATTTTTAGAAGGATTATAAATTTGTGGAGCCTCACTGTATTATTTTGGGCACTTGTGTATTATTGTTGTACTCATGGACACCAGATTATCATAGATGTATTATTTTGTGAAAGTTGAGCTCACACCTGTGCACATTTTGTTTATCCCCTACAATTATATTTATCGTACCAACAAATGTTGCATCGGTTGTGCATATGTATTTGTGAATAGATTAGCATAAACTCGGTCTATTTAGACTAAGGTACAAGCAATGCTATGAGTATTGGCTAGCTTAGAATCCACAAAGTGGATAGATATCCAAAAGAGGGTGCAAATCCTATTTCACATTGGTAGAAACCTTAAAATGCAAAAGGGATGAAAACCCTAACCCTAAAATGGTGTGCCCTCCTAGAGAGATGATCTATTTTTAACCCCAATTTGTGTCTATATAAGCATGGGGTATCTTGGTTGTATTTACCCTTTTGGTGCATTCATGTTATGGAAGCTCTATCAATGCAACTATTGAATCTTTCTATTCTCTTCTTCTATTCTATTATCTTGCTTCCATTGTTGAGAGTGAGTGAGTGAGAGGTGTGTTGAGTGAGGGACTAAGGTAAGGTGAATCTCTTCGTCATCTTCTTGCTTTTCTCTTCTTCTCTACTAGCTTCTCAACTTTTTGGTATCCTTGTTGGTGTCAATTGATGAGTTTACTACACCTCAAAGCTATTCTTGTTTCCTCAATTTCTTAGGATAGAGAGGAGGATCATTGGTTAATTAGAGTGGAGTGTTGAGAGACAAGGTGAGAGATTGTGATCGTAGC
Organism: Lygodium microphyllum; assembly: GCF_053477565.2. Taxonomy (NCBI): domain Eukaryota; kingdom Viridiplantae; phylum Streptophyta; class Polypodiopsida; order Schizaeales; family Lygodiaceae; genus Lygodium; species Lygodium microphyllum. The sequence continues at coordinate 155,533,303 of NC_141137.1, forward strand.
GAGGTGACTTGCAACTTCTGAAACAATATAAGTCCATCCAAAGTATCGATTGTTGTGCATTTGACTCAACACATTAGAACTCAGTACCCACTTTTGAGTAACTTTGAGCTTCACAATGGCAAAAATGGATAGCTTGATACTCATGGGCAACATGCATATAATGGAGAATATGGCCACAATGGATAAGATATGCATATAATGGAAAAAAAGTTTCTAATGGGTAGTATGCATATAATGGACAACAAGGTCTCAATGGGGGAAAAATGGACTTTATGGGTAGTATGCATTTAATGGGTAGTATGGCCCTAGTGGGTAGCATAAATACAATGGGTATTATGGATATAATTGGAAACATGCTTACAATGACTAACATAGCTTGATGGGTAGTTAAATGCTTATGATAAGGAGATTTGCTACAAGATAATTCTTACTAAATTCAACATCCAACCTTTGTCTCAATTAGATCTAGAAAAGGGGATGGCCAAGTTGGAATTCTACTTGGATTTATACCTAAGACAAATAAGTAAAAGATAAACTTTGGCACACTTCATCTTGAGGGTTTCACCCATAGTTGATGGCACTATGTAAATTTTTAAAAAAATCTTATTCATGGATGGGAAGCCTTTAAGGCACATATAGTGCAAGTGTTTGTCTCTATGGTTGATGTGGAGTGGTTGGCTAGGAAGCGGTACCAACTAGATGAATGTAGCTTATCCATGAGAGACTATACAAATAAATATCTTGACTTGACAACATATGATGAAAGTGTTGGTGAAGATGCAAAATAACATAAGTATATTGATGGCTTGGAACCCAATTTATTCATGAATGTGATTTCATAAAGGTCCACTACACATTTCCAAGTGATAGTGTTGGTTGAAAGATATGCCCACAAATATAGGAAAGACATTGGATTTCAGCTCAATGAATGCTTCAAAAACCCAAGGTAATCAAGGAGGCCAAGCATCTATCCCAATGGATCTATTTAGAGAGTGCAAAGAAAATGGCTTATACTTTCGATCTGGGGAAAAGTACACTGTGGGGCCGTGCTTCAAAATGTGCTTATTGATGGACTAAGCTCAATAATATGTATGCCTTGGAAGATGAGGATTTGGGGGCTATGATACATTCTCACCATGAGAACTATGATGAGGATATGTGTCAAGAGCAATTCTATAATACCCCGAATGACTTTTCCTTTTACTTAGGTGGATACTTGCCTCATGACTTAGGTGAAAATGCTTTTACTATAACCCCATACGTTGCCACTTCCATATGCTCTATCTCTATGAATGCATAGACATGCTCTAAGAGTCCAAGCATGCTATGAATACAAGGGAGCATAAATGGAAAACATGTTTTTATTCTTGTGGATAGTAGTAGTGCTCATAGTTTTGTGAATACATCAACTATGGATCATTTGAGATGTTAACAATCTCTATATGACCTTTGGGAGTTGAGAGCAATTTGGAATGACCTATATAAGTCTAGATATATCCTATAATACCTTGTAGCACCTATAAAATGGATGGAGATCACCCCCAAAATAGCTTGTAGTGTCCCTTTTTACCTATAACCTCTTGCAACCTATTCTTGAATATCAAAATAACCTATAAACCCTATAGGCTAATTAGTAAACCCCTCTTTTACTATTGTTCAACTCAAGTCTTAACAGTCTTCAATCTCTCTTCAATGCTCCACTCACGGTATGTATGTGAGGAATACAACAATATGGCATGCTTCCTACAGGGGCTTTGAATCACTAGGAGGTTGGACAAGCTCCCTCGAGTTAGTTGGTTCCACCCCTTTGAGATCTTTAATATTTAGGGAGGGTCATCTCTCTTTTATCAATCTAAAAGTGGCATCTATCTCTAATTCATGGCACATTAGAAGCCTATGAATACCATAACCTCCCATGAACAAGTGGATAAATATTCAATAATTGGATTAAGAGAATTTTTCAAGGCTAGATGGGTAGATTTCCTCTTTCAAAGGTTGAAGAAGATTGATGAATCAAGCCTTAGTCCCACAAGATTGAATAGAAGTCCCAAATTGCTTCATAATGCTCCATAGCCTCAATGTCCATTGAGCAGTCCAATCCAATGTTTCTAGAGTGCAAATGCCTTGCAAAAGAAGAATCTTTAATCCATTTGAAAGAATAATATTAAATTTGAGCTTAATGTATAAAACCCCCAAATTGTTGACCCATTATGTCCTTTAATGCATGAGTCCTCTTCAATGCTTAAAATCTTGGCCCATTCTTGGAGTAGAACCACTTTAGGGGGTTGAAAAATTATGAGCGTTGAAGAAGATGAGAGCTTCAAGCTATTGGATATGGCTTCCCTATTGTGTTTTAGGCTTTTAGAGAGAGAGAGAGAGAGAGAGAGAGAGAGAGAGAGAGAGAGAGAGAGAGAGAGCTTGAAAGATTGAAGAAGAAAGGCCAAATCCCTAAGCAATAGGTAGTAAATGATCAAACTTGAAGCCTTAATAAGAACCATAGGTGATTATTGATATTGGAAATGGAGTAGAAATGGCTGCTTGTCTAGCTACTCAAAATGCACCATGAATTTTGGGGCTGTCATGTATGTTTCGCTACAACAATGTTTGCTACAAGAGTTATGAACTTGTTGATCAAACTTTAGAGAATGCTTGCCCCGTGATTAGAGAGAAGGCTAATGGTCCCATGAAGCAAGAAGAGAGATTCAATTGTTGTCAACCATGAGAGCCTGGAAGATAGAGCCTTGCAAGGTGAAGACAGAGAAAGCCTTTTTCAAAAAGTAATAGGAGTTAAACCTTGAATCTTCTTTAACAAAAATACCTTCCAAAATGGCATGTATCTTGCTGATGACATGCTAATTTTTCTGCCTTTTCTCCTACTTTTCCTCCATATCCTATAATAAGCTCCAACTAAGCTATCTTCTTCACTTGAAGGACCTTTGGTCTTTACACCTATCTCCTTCAAGAGTTGTACTACATGTGCCTGTGTGACCTTTGATTGACTGTGTGAATGTTGGTTATGATGTGATTGAATGGGATGAAAGACTAATGCTCTTGTACCATTTTTCAAGGAGGAGACTAGGGAGGAGAGAGAAGAGTGCAAAACAGAGAAATACATAGGAGGAGAGAGAAACACTAGAATGAAAGGAAAGAGGTGAGGGAAGCCATGAAAGACTAGAGAAGTTGGAGAGATGAAGAGATTCTTCTTATGTGTATTTCTGAAATAATGAAAATTTTGCAAGTCTCTACATCATCTTAATAACTATGTCAACGTTACTGGCATTATTTCTCAAACACACTAAAAATATATCTCTTTCTAGTTTCTTCCAATGCTACACATAACAAGTCATTATCACGCAACAAATAGGAAAATATAAATCCACACAATAAATAATTTAAAATATTCTTATTTTCATGGCTATTGTCATAATATACTAAGCATCTCACTGCCTCTAATCTCTCCTATATCACGAGCGTAATTACCACTTGACCATCCGCTCCATTAAGTACTCAAGTGATCAAACCAATATACCTAGCTTCCATAAGAGGTACTCCATAAGGTACTCAAGTGATGAAACAAACCAATTTACCTAGCTTCCACAAGAGCATAGGACTCTCATTCAATAAGCAAAGTTCTATAGACATCCTGCAAGATACTAAGAGTTGTTGACATGGGGATCCATACAATCTTTACTACCATAATGTCTTTCCCATCTAGTTGTCACATGCATGGTCAAGACAAGATAATTTCCACATTCAAAATATGAGGAAAAACATACAATCTTTACTACCATAATGTCTTTCCCATCTAGTTGTCACATGCATGGTCAAGACAAGATAATTTCCACATTCAAAATATGAGGAAAAACATACAATCTTTACTACCATAATGTCTTTCCCATCTAGTTGTCACATGCATGGTCAAGACAAGATAATTTCCACATTCAAAATATGAGGAAAAACATACAATCTTTACTACCATAATGTCTTTCCCATCTAGTTGTCACATGCATGGTCAAGACAAGATAATTTCCACATTCAAAATATGAGGAAAAACATACAATCTTTACTACCATAATGTCTTTCCCATCTAGTTGTCACATGCATGGTCAAGACAAGATAATTTCCACATTCAAAATATGAGGACAAACATATCATAAGTAGAAAAACATAATTCTGTATACTCTACAACCACACTATGTATGAAACTACACGTGCTTTTATCCCTTTCCATATTTCTAGAAATAAAGTATTCAACAAAGTTTGGTGGATGGATATGTGTATGCTCTCTCTATGTCACTTCGAGGCTATGAAAAATAGTCATTGGGATGCTCTTTGCATGTACACGTATAAACAACATTCAAATATCTATTTGTTATTGCTCAAGGTACAGTAGTAACACAACAACATGCTTGATTTTTGGAGGCCGATCTAAAGTCTTTTAGTTGCTTGAATCACCCATTGGGGATTGTAGCTAGAAACAACCTAGAGTAACTAGCTTGGGATATAGTAAATAGGCTTGAAAGGGACTCTAACATAATATGCTCATCTAAAATTTTGAAAATTGTAGCCTAGTTGTGAGTTTTCCTTTATTATGCAAATCATCAACCAAAAAGCTATTTTTTTTCTTTTTGATTTTTCACCAAGAAATAATTTTGAATTTTGTTTTTCCTCTTTGTTTCTTTTCATTCTCTCATTAGTTTAATTGCATGAAAAGTGCATGGTCCTGTAGTCCTTGTGTGATTAGCCTAGATTACTCTCCGTATCGGATTAAGGTGCCATAAAATGGTAGAGTGACTAATCTATTGAGATAAACATATCTAAACAATTATATGTTTTGGATCTCAATGCTATATTACCCATTTTAACATTTTGGATTTTGTTGTGTTTTAAATGTATAAGTTAAATATTTTTGGTTATGTCCATCTTCAACAAGGTGTAAAAGCATGAATGTGTTAATAATTCACATTTCTATGTTAAGAACACTTAATTAACACTATATGCACATTGATGTAATTGCTTTAAGAATTGTCATTGCTTTATTAATAAGAGCTATATAATGGGGACATTACAACTATACATTAAAGGTATTCATAGTGTTTAAAATCGAGGAGCATCCCTAGCATTTGGAATGTGTTTTTAAAAAAAAATAATATTGGCATGTATTTCTTTTTTGAAAGTTGACATATTGATAAATAATGGTGTGTTTGTTATAAAGTCACCAAGGTGATGGAATACTAGGAGACCATTCTTGTCACATACATTTAATACATATTCAACACCCACTTACAGTTAGTTATTATCATAAATTAATCATTCCATTTTTCCTCATAACTTTACTAAGACTTATGAAACCCCTTCTCAAATTTATGTGCATATCTTTGTCTTGAGCATGTCAATAAAAAACCCTTTTAACAAACTCACTTTGAGTTCAAAAAATCTTTTAACTATTTCTCACTGCTGTATTCTCTTTTCCTAACAAGAAGGAAATATTGTTATACTTTTAAGTGGTTTCTTCGTACATAGTTGGTCAAGAACCTATTGTATAAAGTTTATAGTCTTGGTTGTAATAAAATTTTAATGTTTATGAGTAAAGGCAGACCTATGAGTGTATTGATAAAGTTGATATGGAATGAGCTTAGAGTTTGTCATTGCCAAGATTGATGGAGGATTTGACGTAATGACTTGACACCATACCATTTGTGTAGAAGTACTGTAAGTCATATATACGAATGTAAGTCTTCTTTTTAAAAAGCAAAATAGTTCCAAAGTAATTGCAAGTTGTTTAAATAAAGTGCCTACCCCTAGAATGGAAATGGAAAAGGAAAGGTAGTAGATTGAACATTCTTCTGATTGTTTGAACCAAAGAAGTCTATACCAAAACTGAACCATCAACTGGTTGTGCATTGTAGAGTAGAGACTATGATTGACATGATATAGAGGGACAGCAGAGGGACACTAGTTGGGAAAGTAAGTGAAAAAGATTGATCATCCTCCATGAGCATAATCACATTAGTAGGAGTAGATCTTAGGGCGAGTACTTGTCACAAAATTGTGAGATGGATGTAAGGTCCGTGTAATATGTGTATCAAGAGGGACTACTAGCAAAGTGGAGGGAGGAGAGGAATCCGGAAACCATGTTATGAATGTATGTAGTATCATCATGGACTTGTGGCAAAGTGGAGGATCCAATGCCGTATGATATGGATGCAAGCATTTCATGGATGATAAGGGGAAGGATGGAACCGAGATAAATGCAAGCCTCACGTATAACTGTCGAGCAATTCACAAGTCGCAAGTAGGAAAGAGAGGGAAAGCACGAGACCTTTGTACTCTTGGCTTGGAAGCCAATGTAGAGTTGATAGTGGACCCTTCGCTTTCACGTGGTCGATGGCAGTTAACACAACGCAGTAGTCTAATCGCCAGCCAAAAGGCTAGGCGCCCTTCGGGAGTTGGGAAGTGTAAGAGGGGGCGCGCTCTGATCTGCCTCTGATGGCTCTCTCGTGCAGGCAGCCTGCTGCCTGTGTATCTCCGTGTCTCTCTGTACAGTTTCAATCATTCACGGAAGCTGTAACGTCAAAAGAACCAAGGCCAGTAGTAAAGCGCAAGTGGCTACATGGCAAAGTGATGTGCACCCCAACAAAATTAACTAGTGCTCCCTAATCGCACGACTCCAAAGGAAAAGCCCTCCTTGTCAACTTGCAAGGTACCCTAGCATACAAAAAGCGTCCCTCCGAGTGTTCATTTGCCCCGCCCCTCTGATTTGATCATTACCCATGATTGCTCGTCTTGAACCCCCCCCGAGGGACACCCTAGTGCATCCTTTGCAACTTGTGAAAATGCCAATCCCCTTTACTTTAAGAAAGTGCACCAAGGAATAAAGGGATCCCAAAAGATGTTTGGCATGCTCTCCTTCCTCCAAGCAAGCGAACAACACTAACATCCATCCCTATCCCACCTCCATAAGCTCATAATCAATCCTTTCCCTGTTCTTACTCCTTACTCGCCCATTCGTCTTGCTTCTTAAGAGGAACCCCACCATTACCCATTATTGGAAGGGGTCACATCTTCCCCTCTACATCCCCTTCCAATCGTGTAGTGAATGTTGGTTTTGCAACACACACAATAGACATTTTCTGTCTTGCCAATACATTGACGTTTTTCGATGTTGCCATTGAACTAACCTACTAACCAAAAGCCTGCATATTCCTTATCTTCTCGAACCCAAAGTTGGTGACCACTAAGCCTAATTGCCACTTGGAGGTCGTTATCCTAGAGTCACGCAAGGTAGTGACTTGCTAAGGTCAATACTTGAAATCAACCACCAAAAGTACGTATTAATCCCTAAATCTCCTATATATATGTCTAGAAATGCTAGTATATAAAGTCAAGCTACTTGATCCCTAAAAGTGCTATGCATGTTTGAACTAAGATTGTATATCACTTCACATCTCCATCTTTATTCATTACAACTTTATCTTTTCAAAAGATTTTGGAGTGGTGTCTTCAGAACAAACTTGTAGAAAGGATACTTGATCATTATTATGATGATTTTGTCGTCTAATTGTTTTTTCCCTGCCTTTTCATGTACACAACCAAATAGGAAAAGGCATTGATTGTCTCAAGATATGCATGCTAAGGATTCCCATCATCATTGAGAAGTAATTATTCTAAAAGATCTAGTCCTCATATATTAAAACCAACAATTCTAGGAATATAGAGAGCTATTTGCTTTTCTACATGTCATTAGTCATTTGCATGGCCACATAATGATTGACTATTTATGAAAGCCTACAAATGCATAAAGCATTTAAAAAAAGCATTCTAGCACAAATCAAGTTTGCCAACATCATTTTTCCAAAGTGCACATCTTCTAGTTTGAAAAATTTACGCATAATAGGAAATTTCCTTCTAAAGTACGATTAATGTCTGGAACAACCAAACACGCATTGATATTATAATTTATTGTCACAGTAGAAAGTGGGAATAGCAATAAGTAGAAATCAATGAGCATGTCTCTTTAAAGTTTTGATCAAGCTACAAGGCACACAATTTAATCAACTAGGGCAAATAAGAGAGTTGGTCAATGAAAATTTAGGGTTATCTAGGGCCAAAAACACCAAAATGGGAATGTAAAGTTTTTCTTACACATAACTCGATGTTAAGGAGTTTATTGACCGAAAGGTTCAATGTGTATGGTTTAGCTCAAAAAGTGTAAGTGTGCCACATGCACTTTTGACAATTATTTTATTGATATAGAGGACTATATTTGTACGATGATCGTTGACACTGTGGAGTAAGGAGTAAGCATGAAAATGTACCAAGAAAGATAAGAATTTGCAATTAGTAGTTATACTCAATGGTTTGGTGCTGTGTAAAGTGTGAAGTGTGGATCATGAGAAGTTTAGGTTTCAAGGGTGTCATTTTATTGTCCCGAGAACCAAACTCCTCAAAGATGTAATCATGACATTTTGGGTTAGAGCCATTAGAGGTTCCATCATCAATCCACTTACAAACTTGATGGCCCTTATCGTAAGCAATGTGCATTATTTATACAAACTAGTACATGGATGCACCCATATAGCTCTTTCTTTAGATTATGAATGAATTCAAGTAACCATCAATGTGGATGTATAGCATTAATGACATTCAATAATTGTGACATGATATTATAGCAAATGAAGGGAAATTGTGTAGAATGGAAGCAAACATATAAATCGAGCTTCTATGAAGCCTAACATTGCAACACATATAAGCATCAAGATTTAGGCTTATAAATTCATTTGATTTTAATATGGATGATGGCATATAGGCATGATATGACATCGTCTCTATCTCATTTTCACTCTCTACATAGGATCATGACTTTCATCTATTTGTTTAGAAAACAAATAGACTATGCAAATTGCATATACATGTATGCACACACATGTAGAAAAGAAATTCAAAATACTGTTTAGTTGCACACAAAATGGGAAACAATGCTTATCCTCCCTAATCCTTCCAAGTTAGGAGGTACAAGCACTCCAGACCTTGCCCTATAGCCCTCTTTAAATAAAAAAGTAGATGCAAATAACATATCATTAGAACTACATGTGAAATTTCGATTTTGTTATGAATTCAAATACGTCACCCTCTACCATTTACCTTCTATTACATCCCACTCAAATTTTATATATATCTCAATTTGAAAGTTTGTCCATGACTCCTCACCAAATTGACTGCGTAGTGTTCACAAGAGGTGTCTAGAATTGGTGCATCCTTTAGTTATTTTGGGTGAAGATAGTCACAAGTCAAAGTTTGTTACAATGACAGAGAGCAAACATTCAATTTGCCTCATCACAAACATATAAAGAGCTTACTGTTAAGGAGACAAAGGTTCTCAAGACACTATGGCCAATTCATAGAATTGAGCCAAATAAGAGAATGACATGTTTTGTAGTCTATTTAGTCAAATGGGCGATGTGTACAATATATGTAAAATAATGATGACAAAATGGCCATTGTGTATCTGCACATCGCTGTTGGAATCATCCGGGGAGATTAGTCATAAATATATGTATGTATCATGTGAGCTCAATATAAGGGATTTTTAAAATACCATTTTTACACATTTTTTACATATAGAAGTGTCCCATATAAAGGGGTTACTTGCAAATTGAATAGAAAATGGTTATGTTTTATCAAGGAAAAATTCATAAATAAGGATATTTATAAATAGGCCTTGAACGCACATGATATAGAGGGTATACATATAGTGAACTACCCAGTGGAATTGATGGAAGTATGCTACTAGTGTTTTTGAGGGTTTCATTTGGTTTTGGAACATCTCAAGCACACACTCATTGGTGGTTTATGAGCATAATGTGTTAAGACTTCAAGCTCTTTTATATTTAGTATGTGTGTAACTGACACTCTATCACATACAGCTATATCAGCAAGTGTGGGACATTAACTAAGTCGATGACTTTAGGCTATGTGTGAATGGTCTATAGTAAGACCTTTAATGTGTTGTATTCACTTGAGTTATGTGTTATCGACCAATGAATTTTGAATCTGAGAAGTGCTTAAAATTAGCTTAAAAACCCAAATTTCAGGGGAAAGTTTAATCTCATTGAAGGCGATGGCTGCAGTCAATACGATTTTAAGCGGCAAGTCAGAGACAGGTGCCAAAAGTGCTTTAAAGACCCATTGAGTGACGGTTGGGAAATTTTCATAATTTCTTAGGATGTTGGATGAGACTCAAGGAAGTGCCACGCAGTGTGGACCCCGAGATGGTGTGTCAGAAATTTTCAGCTCATCAAGGGTGCCCGAAGTGGAGGACAAAAGAGAGTAATTGGGAAAAGGACTTCAAAGGCCAAGGGGGGTGACCCTTGGGATCTCCCACCACCCAAAATTTGAAAAAAAGGTGGGGGGGACGTTTTTTTTCTCCATGGCATGGAAAAATGAAGGCACCAATGATAGACATCACTGATTTCACGAGGGAGAGGGAGAGGGGGTCATGGCACCTCAATGCAACCATACAAACTAATCATACCAGGCATATACTTGCTTCCTTTTCTCTCCATTAGCACTCTCCACTCGTCCAATGGATGCGTGGAGTGATATATCAGAAATGAGTATTTCTCTCTCCTCCCTCTCTCTCCTCTCTATGGGTTGTTCATGCGCATTATCTTGAAGAAAGAATCAGGAAGAAGATTGAAAAAAAGATGATTGAGATGAATGGAGATGCTAAAGATTGATGTGCAACATGGAATCGAGAGCAATGAAGGCTCTGTCCGGTTGGTCATACCGTCATTCATTGTGTCTCAAGGTTCGTAAAAACACTATATGACTATTTTTTATGAAGGAAATGAAGGTTTTTTTTACATTTTATGATGGAAATGATGTTCTTATGTGATGAAAATTTGTTTGAGTGCTGGTTGCATCATGTTTAACTGATATTTATGAAAAAATTCTGATATCATAATGATATACATGCGATATTTAAACCCCACAAAATCCAAAATGCCGTTTTTAAGGGTAAAATGATGGTTTTGTCGTTTTCGGTGGGTGAAATGTGTTCCTATGGGGAAAAATGGGAAAAAATTTTGAATTTTAGTATGTTAAAGTGATTGCTATGGAAAATATCTAAAAATAATAGCGATTATTGATAAATAAATGCTAAAAATAAGGGAAAATTTAGAAATACGCTTCATAAAAATAAGAAAAAATATAATGAGTGTTTGTGAATGTATATTAGTGGGGAAACATAAGGTTTAGCCTCTGTTTGCCTGATCACTTTGTTAAAGTTCATGATTTATCACTTTTCATACATGAAAATATGACAAAATGAACCCCTACACCTATGTAATGGAAACACTACTTAAATGTAGGGGGTGGGGGTGTCTGTTGTGTGCATGAGGTCCGGCTAGTGCCATAGCTAGTGCTAGCCCATTTTAGGTCCCATTAGTGGTGCATTTTCGGAGAGCCGCCAATAAGTGGTGGTTTCAAATTTAGGGTTTCTAGGGACCAAATAGTCAGTTTATGTCCTCTGACAAGAACCATCAAGTCGAAGTACAAAAAAAGAAATGTGTTGAGAGGGCTAGACAGTGATTGGAGATTCTAAGGCATTATTTTCCTCAAAGGAGCAGCCCATTATACATAAGCGGGAGTGGTTCTAATAACCTAAGTGTCACAAGTAGCCCTTTGAGTGTAAGAGGATGTCTTAATACTTCTCCTCTTCTAGTCAATCAACCCACTTCAAGTCATACTCCTGTTGTCAATCCACTTGTAGCCATGGAACAACCCATCACAATTCTAGCAGGGATCCCGGATTTATTGGCATTAAGAGCATCTTTGCCCATCTTCCATGGGTTAGCAGAAGAAGATGGAGAACTCCATATTAAGGAGTTTCAAACACTCATGTACAACTATCGAATCCAAGACGAAGGACACTTAATGATGTTCTTCAATATGACATTAAAAGGAAGGGCACTAGTATGGTATCACAGTCTAAAGGCTGGAACCATAACTAGCATTCACCAATTTTTCACAGCCTTCTGTAGAGAGTTTGCCCCTGAGAGAGGTGGACAATATTGGTTGCGTATCTTGAATGTAACATGCCAAGAGCCAAATGAGAATGTCCAAGCCTATGCCAAGAAGCTAAAGCAAGTTATTCACAAACTTAATACTTATAACCCCATTCCACCAGGTGCACAGTTGCAATATTTCCTACATGGATTAGATTTTAACATCTAGGTGCAGCTGAGTAGTGCCACTTTGACCAACATTGACACTACTATTACCCAAGAAGAAGGAGTAGAGTCATGCTTGCAACTGGCTTATGCAGCAAGGATAAATCGGAATGGTAATAATTTGGCACCGACCAACGGGAGTCAAGAGTACCCCATGTCAAATGTGAATGGAAGAGGGAGTCTCATGCCAAATTTGCCTATGTTACCAGATCCTCCCAGTATGACTATGCCTATGGCTAGTCATACGGCCCCACTGAATAGTGGAGGCTAAAAAAAACCCAAATGTTGTCCCGGTAGGTCAATGACCGATTCCTAATCAAGTGGTTAGGATGATGGGATGATAGACAGAGGATTGCGACTCTAAGTCAAGTGCCTTAAATATCCTTGGTGACGCCAAGGATATGATGAATCACTACACTAACATGATCAGTGAACAATATAGACAAATAGCTGTGGATGTCAATTTTCTTAAGAAGTAGTAGAATTTAATAGAGAGTCAACGCCCTAAAGAGGGTACCCCCTCAAGATTCAGTTGTAAGTGGTGTGGTGGCCAACATTTCCCTAGTAATTGTCTGAATGTCAAATGTGATATTTGCGGAAAGTCTAGCCACTTAGCTGCTACCTGTTGGAGTAAGATCAATTCTCTCCAACAAGGGAGTAAACGACCAAGTCTAGTTAACCATCATGCACAAGGGAATAATCTCCAACAAGATGAGGGACCACGACAAATACTGCAAAGAGGAGAGGCTATTGTAGAGGAGTTTCCTCATGGTAGTGGATTCAGTCTTATTGAGGTCGTACATGTCAATGACGTTGAAACTTCTAATCTATGAGTCGTAACAAGAGGTCAAAAGACTAGAGAGGGTGACAAAGGAACTGTAAAACCTGTCGAGGAAAACCCTACGCAAGATGCTATGGGAAAGAAAGTCCGGAATCCGGATATGGAAGGGGGATATCTAAGGCATGTTGATAGTAGTGTTGATCCCAAGAAGGATAAAGGATTGCCAAGAAAGAATGCAAAAGTTAAAAAAGAGGCACCAAATCCAGTCCAAAGGTCAAAGGAGAGAATGGTTTGGCGAGAGAAGAGAACTTTGGCTAACTACCACAACTTTGATTTAGCAAGTTCTCTTTGCGAAGTTAAACTAGACGTGAATCTCCTGCAATTGATTAAACTATCTCCAGGAGTATGCAAGGAATAATGTTGAATGAGAAGAGACTACACTACTCCTCTTTGTTTCTCCAATCCTTCTCTTTGTCTCTCAACATGGTATCAGAGCCATGAATGGGCTCTGTGGTGGATAGCATTTTGGAAGAAGACTTGAAGACTAAAGGCCAAGGGTTCCTTTGAATAGCAAGCTTGTGCCATTGCTTTTTTACAAGGTATGTGTTGGGCACTTGGAAGAAGGAATTGGCCATCATTAGTGTGAAGGACTGGTATTGATCCCCCAAGGTTGCATCATGTGATTGCACCTATTTCTTGTTTGATCTTCTTTGTTGTAATTGAAGTCATTGAACACTAACCTAGCTATCCAATGCTTGGAGATACATTATGGAAGGTACTTGAAGGTCGTGACATGGAAATGCATTGATGGAAGCTCAGTTTTAAGGTTATGCACATGTATACAGACTAGGAATAGAGCATGAACAGTTATAAACAATGAATATACATCATATACTAGATCTTGTTTGAAGCATTGAAGCTATCTAACATTCATTCTTGGCTCCATTGAAGTGTAGATACATCTTGGAAGACATATGTATTGTGTTTTATGCATTTGAGTTTCAATTTCTTGGACAAAACACTTACATTTGAGAGGGTATGACAGACTGAAAACTATCATAAAAGTGTGGATAGCAAGCATACATTGCTCCTAAAGCATTACATAACATTGGTTAAATTTTGTCAAATGTATGATATGGCATATGTTTGCTAAATGTTTGGAGGATTGAGATGAGCATTGAATGCTCATGAAAGCTAAATTTTGGAGTTGAAAATAAATGCATTGACATTTTTTTGGCTGGTTACAAATAGGGAATGCATTTTATGACATTGTATGTTGAAGACACAGTGTCTACGATTGTTTGTATGATCATGTATTGACCCCTAAATTTGATAGCACATGTATGAAGTACTTTGAGGACATTTTGGAGCTAGATAAACTTTTTTTGATTGAGTACTGCAAGCAAGGTGTTTAACACTTGTACTTGATGTGTATGCACTGAACTGTGCCCACATGATCATGTATGAACTCCTACTTGTACTAGTAGATGTTTGAGAATTTTTGGAGCATGTATGACATGTATACATCTCAATTTAAACTTGTTGGCTTGCAAGAAGTCAGGCATTGACTAGCCATTGTCTGTTACAATATGACAAATGCAAATAGGACTGAAAATATAAGCCAGATAGTGGGGGAAAAGCTTGAGAGCAATAATTATGCCATATGGAAGTTCTGCATGGAGAACTTCTTGATAGTTAGGTGAAGGATATTGGGACTTGGTGAAAGGTGTTGAAGCTAAATCTGAAATCCCAAAGAGGAATCCTACAGTTGCTCAAAGATGAGCACACCGAGATTGGTTCCAAAGAGCTCGTAGGGTGCTACACTGGTTATCTTTGTGTATCTCGGATGCTATGGTAATTCAGATCATGAATTGCAAGTCACCAAAAGATTCATGGAACATATTGATAAAGTATTATGGCACAACTACCAGTGCTGCCAAGAAGATACAATTAAAGTAGAAATTCAACAACATGGAGAGAAAAGAAAGATCTATACAAGATTATGTCATAGAGATCAAGGCTATTGTAGATAAACTGGCATCCATTGGCACACAGGTTGAGGATGAAAACATGGTTGCAGTGACATTAAATGGCTTGGGATCTGAAAATAAGTCATTTGATACTTTCATATCTATGTGGACTGAAATGCTAGATTTCAATGAGTTGATTGCATTTCTTATTCATGAGGAAGTTAAACTTGGCTTAGCTACAAGCTCTAGTAGCTCCAAGAGCAAGGATGTTGTCTTTATTCGCATCAACACAACCATGGCAAATGTGATAGAGGTTATGGTTCTAGCAAAGAGGAGGCCAACAAAATGTATCTTATGGAAATAATAACCAACAGGGTTCAAATGCAAGAGGAAGTTAAAATTTTAGAGGCATGGGGAGATCTAGCCCTAGAGGCAGAGGCTCTTGGCACAGTAGCAACGTCCATTTGACAATCTTAATAAGGATAAGGATTGTCACTATTGTGAAAAGTACAATTGCCAAGGACTTCTAGAAGAAACAAGGTGATCAAAAGGGCAAGCAACATGGACATTATGCATTGTCCAGTCATATAGATGATGCTTCTAGGGATAGAATGTTTGCTATGACATATGTGAAAGATAGGGCTACTATGAAGTCTACTGAGGATGTTTCTTGGTATATTGAATTGGGGGCATCAAATCGTATGACCCCTCATGGTGACTAATTTATTGACACGGTTCCTAAGAGGAATGGCTATGTATGCACATGGGATGACATGCAGCATAGCATTGAACATAAAGGCAAAGTTCCTTTGGTAATCCACAATGGCAAGAAAAAGAATTTACATGATGTATTGGATGTCCTGTCAATTACTAAAAACATGTTTTCTGTGGGCTAGATGACTGAGCAAAATTTTTAGGTTAGGTTTAATAAGCATGGTTTCTTCATTGAAGATTTTGGTAATGGCTACAAATCGATTGCTCATGGTCATAGGAATGGCAGGATGTTTACTCTTGATGTCACTTTGCCACAATTGAAATCTGCCATGTTTGCCGATGGCTCTGGCATAGTTAGACATTTAGAAATATGGCATAAGAGAGTGGGACATGTTAATCTTCAGTGGTGGCTGCAAATGATGTAGAGAAGAAATAGCTTATTACAGGTCTACCCAAGTTTTCCTACACAGATATTGGTCATGTCTGCGATGCTTGTCCGTTTGGCAAATAGTCAAGGTTACCATTTGTTAAGCATGTAAGAAATAGTAAGCTACCATTGCAGTTGGTTCACTCTAATGTGTGGGGGATAGCCCATAATGCATCTATGGGAGGCTCTAAGTATTATGTGACATTCATTGATGACTTCAATCACTATACTTGGGTTTATATATTGAAAACAAAGGATGAAATGTTTGTTGTTTTTCAACAATTTAAGTAGTAGGTTGAAAAGGAATTTTATTGCTAAGTCTCTTGTTTAAGATTTGATAGTGGTGGGGAGTATGTGTCAAATGAATTTGACAATCTTCTAGCTAAAAATGAGGTAGCTTACATGCAGCTACATTCCACAGCAGAATGGGATAGTTGAATGGAAGATCAAGGTCTTAATGGAAGCTACTCATGTAATGATGAATGAGAAGAAGTTTCTACTCTATTATTGGGCTGAGGTTGTTATAAGACCCATGTATATCTTAAACATGACTCCCACTGCAAGTATTCATCATATGACACCATTTGAGAAGCTGTATGGCTACAAGCCTGATATCAGTCACATGAAAGTATTTGGCTATCTTGCTTATCTACACATCCCTGATGAGAAGAGGAAGAAGATGGATCTGAAAGCACATAAGTGTATCTTTATTGGTTATTCCACAGAAGAAGAAGGAATATAAATGTTATAAGACCCATGTATATCTTAAACAGGACTCCCACTGCAAGTATTCATCATATGACACCATTTAAGAAGCTGTATGGCTACAAGCCTGATATCAGTCACATGAAAGTATTTGGCTGTCTTGCTTATCTACACATCCCTGATGAGAAGAGGAAGAAGGTGGATTTGAAAGCATATAAGTGTATCTTTATTAGTTATTCCATAGAAGAAGAAGGAATATAAATGCTATGATCCCTCTACTCGAGAGACACTAGTGAGCAGAGATGCCATCCTGGTATGCATCACCTACTACAGTGCCATTGGATATGCCTTCTACACATGTTTTTACAGTTGATTTGTAGCAGAGTACTACATTGACAAGCCCTAGTGGTATGATGGTATCTCCATGGACAGGGATATTCTGGAGCTCTGGCTCACCATCTAGTGACATCACTATGTCAGTGAGGGGGAGATATGATGTGGCGGAAAGAAAAGGGAAAGAACAAGCTTCTGATGATACATCTGGTGTGATGACACTTGGAAGGATGACTTCAGGCTATGACTTAGTTGACAATCTAGACAATGAGCTTGGTACTCTGACTGTGTAAATGCCTAGAATTAGGAAAAATAGGTATATTCCACCTCATGAGAGAGGGAAATCAAGTAGTGCACCACATCTTAGACGCTTTCAGAGAGTTAGTCCTGTGGATAGGCTGACTTACAGTGGTTATGCTGCGAAGCATTATGTGTTATAAGATCAAAGATACATGCTCGAATTTCTTATATACTTAAAAGATATATGGTGAATATTATGTTGGCATAGAGAGAGAATATATGAGAGAAAAGAAAAATGTAAAGAGAGAGAGAGAGAGATTGACAACACACTAGGGACTGGAAGATGGGCCTTTCCCCCACCTTGTGGAGTTATACTATTAACAAGGGGCAAGATCCTCTATTACACTTAAACTAGTTCTTAACTTGTAGATCTTGGAAACAAGATCACGGTTCCTTGCATGGTATACAACCGACTAACACTTGCACAACTTGGAAGTTGGCACCTTTTGATCCTTCTTGACTCTCTCCTATACAATATGTGTAGGGTCCTCCTCTTGGAGCTTCTGCAGCACTTGCACCTTCTCTCCTATGCAATATGTGTAGGGATCTTCTCTTGGATCTTGATTTCAGAAGAGCTTTTTCAGCACTTGCATCTTCTCTTTTTCTCTTGGAGCTTGATTTCAGTAGAGCTTCCACAGCTCTCGCACCTTCTCTTCTCCTCTTGGAACTTGATTTTAGCAGAGCTTCTGTAGCACTTACTCCTTCTCTTCTCCTCTTGGATGCATGCAAAGTGATGCTTTCTTCACCTCTTCCACACCCAAGGAGAGCCTCCTCTTTTATAGGCTTCAAGAGCTTCTCTTCTTGGAGAGAGACTTGAGTGCCAAGATTGGAAAGATTGATCTTCATGCAGGATGTGACTGTTCAAGGACCTACTCTGCAGCACCAATTTTGAAAGATCTCTCTGAGCATTGCTCAAATGGAAATACATCTAAGACAAAAGTTGTGGATCTTGCGGTGTTTGATTATCTACGTGGGCTATTTTTAGAGATCAACTTTCTATCACGAGATATTTTAAAAATGGTTTCACCATGTCTATTTTATGAAAAGCATCTTTTTAAACTCTATTGTTAACTTATGGTCCATGCAACCAACTTGAGCCATAGATAAGGAGAGTTCATTAGATTGCCTTGGGCCTCAACCTTAAGATTGACTTTCCACAAAAGCTTGTGTCATCTTGGACCTTATAAAGAGAAAATCAATTCTTTCCTCACTTCTAAAGGATCACGTCTCTTGTCTCTCTTAGTGAGAGAATTACCTCTCTCATTTTTCTTAGTGAAAGAATTACTTCTCTTCTTAATTCATTAAGAGAGAAAATACCTTAAACCTTTAGTTGTAAGGGATAGGATGACCCCAAGTGAATGCAATCCCCATTACACACAAGTAAATGTTCCCAAGCATCCTTGGATGCACACATAAATACATATACACAATGCGAATGCACTTCCTCTCTTAGAACTCAATCCATCTTCCTTTATATGTAACTCCTCGATTCTTGTGTACACTCTTACACTTGGCAAACACTTCCTTTCCCCTTCATAACTTCTACTACCTGTACCAAATATCCCCGTCATAGTGCTCTGATCACCCCATTAAGTGATGCACTAGGAATACAGGTCTCTAAATGGTCTCATGGCCATGCTAGATCATCATCAACACTTAAAGAAAAGTGAGTCGTTATTTTATTAATATAAATTTATTAAATAGAGAATAGAAAATTGAGTCAGTAGTTTATTAATACAAATTTACTAAATGCGTAATAAACAATCAGTTTGGTGACATTATGCTTACATGATAAAAATGACGGAGGCCAAGGAACCTGCCACATATGTTGAAGCTGTGATTGATAAAAAATCACTATAACATATAGACCCAATAGCGACGTTTAAAGTGACGGAATTATTCATGGAAAAAATTATCCCGTCATCGCTATTCGCGTCGCTATTAGTGACGTGATCGATTCGTCGCTATTTGCGTCGGTATATGCGTCGCTATTAGCATCACTATATGCGTCGCTATTTGCGTCGCTAACCAATTGGCGACACATATAGCGACACTAATAGCGACAAATTAGCGACGCAAATAGCGACGCTAATAGCCATGCATATAGCGACTCAAATAGTGATGCTAATAGAGACGGTTGCAGAGTAAATTTGCGACGCAAATAGCGACGGTTACATAGGGGGAAAAAATAGGTGGCAGGCATACAGCCCTGCAACCCTTCTAGCTATATGCACTAAATATTCTTGCATAATTCATTTGCCAATGTCAACTACATCTAATGTCTAAAAATTGTGTATCAGATTATTTAAAAAAAACTGAATCCTTTGATTGCAAAAGCAAGATATAATTAATTCGAAAAGGTATTTCACAAGGAGCTTTTTCATCACTTGCTTAGGCCCGAGAAGAAAAAGAGATTGTGATTACAAAAGCTAGATATAATCAATTCAAAAAAGTATTAATCAAGGAGCTTTTTTATAACTTGTTAGGCCCAAGAAGAAGAGCTTCACTTCAAGCTTTCATTATAGTCAGAACCATGAGGTATGAATAAGTCCCATTGATCTTCTGCTTACTCCAGCTTATTCTCCCCCTTCTCAAACTCCATTTCTTGAGCTCAGATTAGTTACTGTACTCCAAGTAGATCCATGAAACAAACAAATTTCTCTTTACCGAGTGATTTGGTAAAGATATCAGCTACTTGGTCTTGTGTGTTCACATGAAGTAGATCAATCTGTCCTACAAGTACCATTTCTCTTATGAAATCATAATGAATCTCTATGTGTTTGGATCTAGCATGATAGACGGGGTTGCTAGCTAGTATCCATATACACCTTAGGTTGTATACATAACCCTCATGCTACTCCATATATACCTCTTCAAGCAAGTCACCATTCATGAATGCATTTTTGACATCCACTTTTCATAATTTTCAGCCCTTAGAAGCCACTAATGCAATGACTATTCTCACCATTTCCATCTTAGCAACCGAGCTGAAAGTCTCCTCATAATCTAGGCTATATTGATGTGCATATCCCTTTGTAACGAGCTGGGCTTTATACCTTTCCTACGAACCATCTAACTTGCATTTCTCTTTATAAACCCATTTTCTTAAAGACATCGAGTACCTCATCCTTGTACTTCCGAATGTACAGCCATGTGTATCAATTGAAATCATCTATCCAACCGACACTAGATTCTTGCAAATTTCGTTCTGCCATCTGTCCAATCAACTATAGATTCTTGATAATAGAAGGTACATGTAGTACATCATGCAGGCTCTTCTTTCTATCGTCATAGCTGTAGTAGTCTACCTTCCTACTGATGGGTTGTCTCACACTCGTACGTGGTATCCATCTCCTCTTCTTCTCTAGTGGTCGTTGTGCTCTATGGGGAGTACCTGTTGCTGCACTAGAGGAGGCTCTACCTTGTACTTCAGGTGGCGGGCTTTGGCATGAGGCCTCTCCATGGCTGAGAAATGGGGACATGCTTGCTTGGTGCCTGCCATGCAAGCTCGAGGAGGGCAAGATGGAGAAGAGACAAAGGTTGGCTTCTCCTTCGTAGTTGTCCCCTCTCTTTTAGTGGATGTGGTGGCAATGGTAGTGGCAATGGCAGCTTGTCTCTCTCTCTCTCTCCCTCTCTCTCAATCTCCCTTGTGTTGATCTGTCTCCCTTCTTCTCTCTATACATCTCTTAATCAACAAAAATAAATGGTAAGTAAATAAAAGAGAAAAACAAAGAGAGAAGATATAATACATTTACCTCAAATCTTGAAGAAGAATCCTTTCGCGCTTCTCTCCTTCTTCTTCTTCTCCTTCACGGGTTCCCTCATTCTTCTTTGCAGTTGTCCCCTCTATTTTTGTGGTGGATTGGTGGTGGCAGTGACCTCTCTCTCTCTCTCTCTCTCTCAATCTCCCTTGCGCACGTTGATCTCTCTCACTTTTTCTCTCTATACCCTCTTCATCAACAAAAAGAAAGAGAGAAGTAAAGAAAAGAGAAAAACAAAGAGAGAATAGATAATGCACTTACCTCAAAGCTTGAAGAAGAATCCCTTCACACTACTCTCCTTCTTCTTCTTCTCCTTCACGGGTTCCCTCCTTCTTCTTTGCAGTTGTCCCCTCTCTTTTTGTGGTGGATTGGTAGTGGCAGCGACCTCTCTCTCTCTCTCTCTCTCTCTCTCTGAATCTCCCTTACGCACGTTGATCTCTCTCACTTCTTCTCTCTATACACTCTTCATCAACATAAAGAAAGAGAGAAGTAAAGAAAAGACAAAAACAAAGAGAGAATAGATAATGCACTTACCTCAAAGCTTGAAGAAGAATCCCTTCGCGCTACTCTCCTTCTTCTTCTTCTTCTTCATGGGTTCCCTCCTTCTTCTTTGTAATTGTCCCCTCTCTTTTTGTGGTGGATTGGCGGTGGCAGTAACCTCTCTCTCTCTCTCTCTCTCTCTCTCTCTCTCTCTCTCTCTCTCTCTCTCTCTCTCTCTCTCTCAATCTCCCTTGTGTACGTTGATCTCTCTCACTTCTTCTCTCTATACAATCTTCATCAATGAAAAGAAAGAGAAAAGTAAAGAAAAGAGAAAAACAAAGAGAGAAGAGATAATGCACTTACCTCAAAGCTTGAAGAACAAAGAGAAAAACAAAGAGAGAATAGATAATGCACTTACCTCAAAGCTTGAAGAAGAATCCCTTCGCGCTTCTCTCCTTCTTCTTCTTCTCCTTCACGGGCTCCCTCCTTCTTCTTTGCAGTTGTCCCCTCTCTTTTTGTGGTGGATTGGCAGTGGCAGCGACCTCTCTCTCTCTCTCTCTCTCTCTCTCTCTCTCTCTCTCTCTCAATCTCCCTTGTACATGTTGATCTCTCTCACTTCTCTCAATACACTCATCAACAAAAAGAAAGAGAGAAGTAAAGAAAAGAGAAAAACAAAGAGAGAATAGATAATGCACTTACCTCAAAGCTTGAAGAAGAATCCCTTCGTACTTCTCTCATTTTTTTCTCATTCGGGAGTTCCTTCCTTCTCCTTTGCACTTATCTCCTCCCTCTTCATGGATGGTGGCAGTGGCAACGGCCTCTCTCTCTCTCTCTCTTGCTTGTTTACAAACCTGTAAAATGCCATGCTCGGGTTTTGACAAATTTTTATGAAGCCCCTCTCTCTCCTGTTTTTTATTTCTCTCCATCTCTCTCTTCCTTCCCCTCCCTTCTTCTCTCTATTTCTCTCCCTCCTTCCCTCCCCACTCTCACTCAACTTATCTCATTGCAAAGACAATCAAAGATAGAAAATAAAAAGCTTAAGAAACAAAGATATTGAAAGAAATGTCACCCCACCTCTCTTTATCTCTCTCTCCCCCCTCTCCCTTTACTTTGCTTTATTAACCTTCTCTCTCATTCTCTCATTGTTTTCCTATTTCTCTCTCCTTCTCTCTCATTCTCTCATTGTTTTCCTATTTCTCTCTCCCTCTCTCTCGCTCTCTATTTTTTCTCTCTATCTCTCTTTCCCCCTCTCTCTCTCTCTTCTTTTCACTCTCCTTCCTATCTTTACCTCACCCTTCTTTTCTACATTCCCCTCCTCTCTTCCTTCCCTCTCCCTCTCTCTATTTCTCTCCCCCTCCCCTCTCCCTCTCTCTATTTCTCTCCCCCTCTCTTTATCTCTCTATTTCCCTTTCTTTGTTTCCTCTCTCTTTGTTTTTTCCCCCTCTCTCTCTCGTTGTTTCTCTCACTCATCCTCTCTCCCTCCCTCCATCTCTCATTTCTCTCTTCCTCTTTCTCTTTATTTCCTCTCTACCATTTTCTCTCTTTCTCTCCCTTCATTCTTCTCCCTTCTTTCCTCCCTCCCTCTCTTTCCATGTATCTCTTTGCAAAGAAAAACAAAAAAGGAAAACAAGATAACACAAAAATAAAGCAAGAAGAGGCAATGTACCTACCTCAAAGGCCTGAAGATAAAACCCTTTGTACCTTCTCTTTGCACCTTCCCTCCCTTCTCCATTGCACACTTCTCTTTCTTCTTCATATATAGCGGCGGCGGCTCTCTCTCTCTCTCTCTCTCTCTCTCTCCCTCGCAAAGCTTTAAGCTCTCTCGCTCTAACTTTCATTCTTTCTCGCAAATGTTCTCTCGGTGAATGTTACGCTCACGTTTTTGAAACTTTTTACCCAGACCGGCATCGCTATTTGCGTCTCTATTTGCGTCGCTATATGCGTCGCTAATATTAGCGATGCAAATAGCGACGCAAATAGAGACACAAATAGCGACGCTTTTAGTGACACCGCTTTTTTGCATCGCAAATGGCCGTCGCTATTGCCCCATTCCCTTGTAGTGAATGGTGCATAGCTATGGATGAGAAAATGTCTACCTTGGCTAAAAATAGAACATGGAATCTTGTACCAGTGCCAGAAGGAAAGAAGACCATTGGTTGCAAATGGGTTTGTAAGATCAAATGCAAGTTAGATGGTAGTCTAGAGAGGTACAAAGTCGGGCTGGTCACTAAAGGATATGCTCAGCAGTATGGGTTAAACTATGATGAAACATTCGGCTGTGTTGCCAACATGGAAACCATACAAACACTAATCGCATTGATTGTTGCTAAAGGTTGGAAATTGCACTAGATGGATGTTAAGAATGTGTTTCTCAATGGTGTTTTAGTAGAGGATGTTTATATGGATTAGCCTAAAGGGTATGTACACCTTGATTTTCTACATTATGTATGCCAGCTGAAAAAAGTAATCTATGGGCGAAAGTAGGCTCTGAGAGCTTGGGATGCAAGGATTAATAATTACTTATAGAGTTTGGGATTCACTATTGGCAAGGCTGATCATAGTCTCTTTATGAAAAAGATAGACAAAGTTTTCGTAGTGCTAGTTATCTATGTTGATGATTTGATAATCACAAGTGATGATGACCTGGGGATACAACATGTTATGCACATGCTAAAATTTGAATTTGATATGAAAGACTTAGGTGAATTGAAGTATTTCTTAGGTATTGAGATGATCAAGGCTCAAAATGGTTTATGGTTGATGCAGAAACACTATGCCATGAAAATGCTAAAGAAATATGGCATGGCTGAATGTAAACCACTAAATACACCTCTTGATCAAAATGTTAAGTTGGACATTAGCACTAGAGTTGAAATTGATGATGTGACTATGTATAGTCGGAAGTCCGATCTACTTGAGGCCTGACTTGAGTTATGCTATTAGGCTCATACATCAGTTCATGCAAAAGCCTAGAAAGACACATTTGG
Organism: Lygodium microphyllum; assembly: GCF_053477565.2. Classification (NCBI taxonomy): domain Eukaryota; kingdom Viridiplantae; phylum Streptophyta; class Polypodiopsida; order Schizaeales; family Lygodiaceae; genus Lygodium; species Lygodium microphyllum. The sequence continues at coordinate 155,557,994 of NC_141137.1, forward strand.
ATGCTGTTAGGTAGATTATGAGATATGTAAAGTCCATCGTAGATTATGGGATGTTTTATGTGAAAGCTAAGCCCTTGTCACTAATTGGATATATGGATGCAAATTGGGTATCTACAAGTGGTTATGCCTTTGGATTTGGAAGTAGAATGATCAGCTGGAGCAGCAAGAAGCAACCTATGGTTGCATTGTCTAGCACTAAGGTAGAGTAGAGGGGTGTTGTATTGGTAGCATGTGAGATTGCATGGCTGATCAAGCTTATGATTCATTTGGACATACATGTGGATGCTCTAGTGACCTTGTTATGTGACAATCTTAGTAGTGTACTATTGGCAACACTAGAAGAAAGAGGGGGTGTTAGAGACACAGAAAAAAATGACGGGGCAATGCCAAAGCATCGCTTATGCGAAGCCTATTTTTTTAAATTTAATTTTTGGCGCGCGTCCCTTATGTGATGTTTGAAGTGTCATATAAGCAACGTGATATTATGTTACAAATGAAGTCCCTTAGCGATGAGTAACTATGACATGTTAATTTGCAATATGGATGTTGTCAATTAAGTGACGCTCTATACATTTTAATTTATTTGCAAGCTAGGTCAATTCCCATCAGTTTGTGAGAGAGAGCATGTGTATGGAGAGAGAGAGAGAGGGAGAGGGAGCGAGAGAGAGAGATATATATATATATGTATATATATATACATCTTCTTGCTTTGACCACGCTCCTCATGAAAAGTGTCACCCCTAATCCATCGCATTGAGCACCTCAGAGACATTCTAGGTAACCATATTCTCACACACGAACATTGCAACATACTATGGTCAAACACCCTAGGACCCATCACCTGATACCAATTGGAGACATAGAGAGAGAGAGAGAGAGAGAGAGAAGAGAAGAGATAAGATAAGATCTATTAATGTCTTTGAAAGGCGAGAATGGCCTATGAAACAAATAACCAATACAACTGGTATCATCATCTGTCTCGTTAGAGAAGAAGTGATAGAGATAAATATGTACTCTACATGGTGGATTGGGATGAGAGGTATGAGAAGTATGGAGAACTAAAAAAACTAAAAAAAAGTTGAAAAAACTAGGTTTGCAAAAATTAAGAGTGTAAAGTATCTCCTCCTCAATCCATGGAATCCACCAAGACTGTGCAAGCTACCTCTGACTGCATCAGCACACCAATCTGCATCTGTGATGAGCAATCTTGATGCGAATGTGATGCATATGGGCATGCCTATGTTGCCAAGTAGGTACTCTAGGGAACCATGCTCTACGTAATGCTGTAGCTCTGTCAACTATGATATCGCCTCATGATGTCCCTCAATGATGCCTATGAGTAGGAGATGTAGTGTTGGGGGTGGCAACAGCTAGGGGCTACACTAAAAAAGTCTGTAATTTCTCTCTCGAGGGGTGGATGAGGCTTGGGTTGCCTCCTATCTCGTAACAATACTACTCTATGATGTTGGAGCTCCAATAAGAAAAGACCCAAACATGTTTGGTCCTCGTAGTCCATCACGTGTCTTAATGGTCCAAAGGCCTCCTAAAAGAGGCAATGATAGTGGCCTGAAGTATCATAGTATATAGTATATCTATAGATGTAGTGCTCCTCTAGTTCTGGCTCCCATCCACAAAGTTGGCACATCCTCTCATTGACTGCAATATGGCTCCATCAACTTGTCTCAATCAAGAATTGATGTAATGAGGTGTGAATCTGACCAATAGCAACTCAGAGTCCATATGGGAGAGTTGAGCATCCATGTAACTTGGCCTCACTATGAAACCATCATGAGAGATTTGCAAGAAGTGGCATTGGTATTGTGCTTTTTTCATGCCTAATGGGAAAGGGGGCTTGGAAAAAGTCTTTTCTATCTCCACTTTAGTGATATCTACTCTAATCACACTATTCATCTCTACACAACTAAGACTCATAGTAGGGTAATCAAGGCTATAATCAAATGGTGGCAATCTATCTGTACTCATGCCATGTAAGTTCATCCATGTGCTCATATGTGCATACCAACACTGCCTAATTCCCTCTGTTGCAAGTTGTCTCCAAGGCTAGTCTAGGGTATCAATCTTTAGGGAGTTGCTATATCCTCTGGAGGAAAGTAATTGCTTGGAATAATGCCTCAAATACCATGGGTGCGACACCCAATTCTACTCGGATGATCTCTTGTGGTACATAGGCTTTTTCCCTTATCATACGTGCTATCATCATGACCAGTGGTGTGTCCATATGTTCCCAACCATCATAATGTTGTGCTTCCGGTCCATCACAGTCCATAAGTGACATCCATCTAGTATGTTCCATATGTTCCCAACCATCATAATGTTGTGCTTCTGGTCCATCACAGTCCATAAGTGACATCTATCTAGTATGTTCCATATGTTCCCAACCATCATAATGTTGTGCTTCCGGTCCATCACTGTCCATAAATCACATCCGTCTAGTATGATAAAGGCTTGGGCCCCAAATGGCTGCCCCATAAATAGTGTGGGCATAACTAAAGTGTCAAAAAGCCACAATTTGGTATGAGGCTCTTAAATCTCTATGTGGGCATAGTGTGGCTCTAGGGTACCCAAAGCTGCATACGCCTGTGCAAGCCTAGCCTATAAAGTTTCCTTCCATGAAAAATGTGATCCTTTGAAAGTGACAGGTATACATATTGTCTAACCATTTCCACAAGCTGACTGTCATACATAAAGCGATGCTTTGAACGTGTCACCCAAGCTATCCAGGTGTTAAAGTCCATAATTTTAGACTTTCCAAGATTAACCTTGAGACCTTTATCTTCACAAAACACATGCAATGCATCTAGATGCCATTGTAGTCCCTCGGGTGAATTTGAGATGAGCACCATATCATCTGCATATAACAAAATTGGTATTAATACCTTAGCCAAGCCGGCTCCCATACCGCCCCATCTTTGTATGTAATCAGAAATCTCATCATTGTACAATCTAAACAGTAGAGAAGAGAGGGAAAAACCTTGCTTTACACCAACCACGCTAGACACTGAGTCTGTTGTACCTTCAAGCACTCATACTCTCCCTATTATAGTTTCATACAATGCATAAATATGCCCCTGCATATCCTCTAGGACCCTAATGACTCGCAACCTTTGCATGAGTCTTGCACGTGGTACAATATCAAAAGCCTTGTGAAAATAGCATGTTATATCCATGGTAGAAGCCAGCTTGTCCTGCACACTGTATTTTCTTTGTTTCAGCCCATCAACTCAACTCATGTTCCATAATAGGTCTTTGCTAGCATATGGCCAATCATAATAGTACGATAGTTGTTAGCAACCAATGGATCTCTACTCTTAAAAATCAGCACTATTGTGTGGTCACACCAACTTACTCAAAACCCCTCACATATGGCTCTATTGATGAAGACATTTGCCAAGATAGGGGCCAATACATAACATGCATGTGAAAAATGCTCTACCACAAGGCCATCTTGATCATGTGCTCTCCCATTCTTGAATCTCCAAATTGCATATTTCACCATCTTTTCCGTAAAGAAACCACATTATGTTGGCCTCGAATTTCATGTATAGGGTATGTGTTGTTGTGATGGAACATCATACAATGCCCTAGCATGTTCATGCCATACCATAGGTGATGTCAACTAAATTGGGTGTTGCCTCCCATGAAATTTCCTCCATGCCTTCTTGTTTTCTTTGCTAAAAAAGATCTTATACATCTCTGACTCTAGTTTGGCTAAATAATCTCTCTTCTTTTTCCGCACAAGATGATGAAAGATATTCCTTGCTTATTTATGTGTGCATGTCTCTAATGTAATATCCCTATGTAGGCGGGTCCTAGTCGTGTCTGCACTCATCATCATACCAAGCATTTTCAAGGGTAGCATATCTATGTATTGCTATGGATCCCATCTTTCATGGAAAGGCCTTTGAAGCTGCATCATATAAAACCTTTGCTAGAGATCTAATGACATCTTCCAATGGTTCATGTTGGTCTAGCTAGCTTAAGCCATCTTATATTGCATCACTATAGATATGCAACATTTGCTCTAGCAATTCATAATGTGGGAATGTGTGTAATTGTGTGCATGTTTCTTGTCTCGGACCACATGTTGGAGTAAATTTTAGGATCACATGGTTGGCTGCTATACCAATCAGCTTATCAGATATCTCAAAATGCTTAATTTCTAGGATTAACGCGGGCAAGCCCATTATATAGTTCACAACGCTGGTCCCTTTTTTGTTGTTCCAACAAGTGAAAGAATCCACCCCTAGCCATCTTATAGGCCATTGAATATATCCAATTCGTGAGCACTTCCTAAAGCTCGCAGATGGGATCCATATGCTATCACCTCCTTATCTTGAGATGTCCTGACAAGCCCTAGTTCATCCAATGCCAATTCCTTAAATATTTCATGTTCAGTATCATAGAAGGTGGGACCACTCACTTCGTGTTTGAGCATTAAAGTCTTCCACTAGTTGTATGTTTCCACTACTTGCATATCTCATAATATCCTCATGTAGTACTTCAAATGGTGATCCCTCCCTAAGAGCAAATGTTGAAAAGACAGGTGGGAAGTAACATACTCGAACATATAGATTCCTTGTGTGCCCTATCCTTATCCTTACCCACATATATCTAACATGTACATCTCACGACACCACGTGAATCATGACTTGGAGGCTCTCACGATAAAGAATAGCTACCCCACCTGACCATTGGTTCCTCTTGGTCTACGAGCTTGAGGTCTATAGACACTCTCCCATTTGTATCCCAGAGTATTCGGTAATCTAGAATTTATACATTGATGTGTCTCTGTATACATAACCATGTCTATCCCACAAAAAGTATCCTTAAAATAACATGCATCAAGTCTCATTGAACCATTACAATTCCAAAGGGACATCTTTAGCATCTCATGGGCTTCATACTGTCATTGTGACCTCGTTCTGCTATGACTACTATGACATGTCTATACATAGCATACTTGCCTTCTTTACATGCCTCCAACACTTTTGGCATGCTAGCCCTCCTGCGCTCCAATTGTGTGGGTGTGAGATTTGTGAGAGTGCACAATGGAAGAAGAAACACAAACACAGAGGGAGACAGAGAATGAGAGAAATATGAAAATGAAGGAAGAAAATCTACACTCATTGAAATGAATGCTGAATACAAAGCTGTGGACTAATTAGTCATTGCACGCAACCCAAAGCATCAATGAGGGCACCAGATCAAGCTGAAAATAGTGGTAGCACCAATGCCAGAGTGGAAATAGAGGGAGAGTATGCTAAAATATACAAAATAGTGTATGGGATTGATGGGGGGGTTTGCTATATATAGGCCCCCAACTCCTAAACTAGTCGCCTTGAGGGCGCAGCCCTAGAAAGTGGCCGACCTACTCCTAAAGTGGCTGCCCTACCCAAAAAGTGGCCAACTGCATATAAAGAGGCCAAAACAGGCTAAGTGCCACCTGAGAAGGGAATGCAAACAAAAAACCAACAACACACTAAACAATCAGAGCTCCTCTATTTCCTGCCAAACTTTGAAAGGAGCTCACAACTAGGAGATGATAGATCGGAAATGAAATAGGATAGGCTAACAAGATCCTCATCAAGATAAATATTTTTGCCCTTCAAAGCCTTTCTTTTTTATAAGAAGGCCCTTTTACTATCAATTTCTTCAAATTTCAACATGAGGATCTCACCTCTTTTGTCATTTGGATCACCTATCCTCCAAGCATCCATAATGTGTGTCTTGTTTGCAACCATCTTACCACAAAGTATTTTTGCATCCTTGTGGGGATTTCCTTTTTTAGCCCATCCCACCACACGTACATGCAAAACATGGAATTTCCTCTTTGCTTCCTCCTCTAGTGTTGTGTTCATCATTTTTACTTTGTTCTAAGTCATCCCTTTGTTTCTTTTGACTACCTCAATCTATTGTGCATTTTTGTTTGAACATTTTCTACTTTCTTTTGAGCTCCCTCTACCACATTCACCCATGTGTACATTTCATTTTTTTAACTTTCCACCTCTTTCTTTAATTTTGGTGCATCTATCATTGTTGTTTATGCGTCCATCATTGACTTGTATGTCCCTAGTTCATTCTTACATGACTTTAATTATCATTTGAGTTCTGCAATCTCCATGTCCTTGGCTGATATGCATGCATTTGTATCAGTTTTCAATGCGTCCATATCTGCTTTCCAAGCATCCCTTTCCATGTTCAAGTTATCTATCATAGCCATTTGCAAATGAGCCTTGATTTCTTTATATTTAGCATCACCTCAACTATTAGAGCATGATTTCCCATTTGTTTCTACAGCAACACTTAGTTATTTCTTGAATGTCTCTTGCAGTTTTTCATACATATCTTTTTGCTTTGTATTCATGTCATTCATGACTTTTTGTTGCATGTTGCCACACACCCTCATGCACGCTTTTAGGTTTGAAACCATTTTAGTATTCAATTCCTTCCCCCATGTTTCGTGCATTGCATTCATGTCACTCGATACCTTGTCAATCATTGGCATACATATTGCTACCATCTCAACGTTTATGAGGGCTTTCATGTCATCCAAACCATTTGTTGTAGTTAGCCTTTGCATCTTTATCCATCACTTGGCGCTTGTGCGATAGGCATTTTCACAAGCTCTCCTTCTATTTTGTCTATAGTAGAACTTTTTGTCTTTAGTGGGTGTCTTGTACTGCCCTTCTAATGCAATGCCTCCTGTGGTTAGCGGAATTCGTTGTGTGTCAAGTTCGATCTCATGTCTATTGATTTCTTTATCACTACTCTTTGCGATCTCGCATTCCAAGGCATCCACTCAGTGTGCTTGCATTTATACCTTACACAGCCCCATGTTGACCCTGTAGAGACTCCTAAATGACTGCCAATACATCTTGAACTTCGATGATAGTATCTATCTCCTTGTGGAGGGACTTGACTCTGCAAGATAGCGGCTGTCCCCCTGTGCAAAAATCTACATACATACATACATACATATATCTACACATGCACGCGCGTGCGCAAGCACGCACGCACACACACACACACACACACACACACACACACACACACACACACACACACACACACACACACACACACACACACACACACACACACACACACACACACACACACACCTATGTACATATGTATGTACACGTGCGCATGCACACACGCGCGTGCACACACACACACACACACACACACACACACACACACACACACACACATAGAGAAATATATATCCACATGAAAGTGAGTTGACAAATTATTGTCATATCCACCTGAAAGTGAACATGAATACCTGGAATAGGATCGTGTCTTGATTGCCACATGACGTGTTACTTTTTTTTTGCTTATATTGACATGTTAATTTTTTTTATTTTTGAAAATAGGTCATCTACATATATGGATTCTTCCAAGAATGGTTTGTTGATCGCTTTGAGGACTATCTTGAGGGCAAGCAGCATCCCTAGAGAGCAAAGTACATGCAATTTCCAAGCAACCATCCCTCCATTCCGATATTGAGCCCTCTGGATGGGCTCTTTGGCAAACAAGCCCCTTCATGAATCCCATGAACCTCTCTACCCAAAACATTCAATGAGTGCTAACAACACCAGCAATCTCTATCTCATCCACCAAATGGATTAGTACGTGGACTTGAATGTCAAAAAAAGAAGTTGATAGCTCCTTCTCCATCACGCAAAGGAGCTGAATGCACTCCATTTTCTTTTGCGCTATTGACAGCACATTTATCTCCTTAGATGTGATGCATCTGAAAAAATAGATGAACATTAAGTGAAATCCCATTCCAAGCATAGATATAGGCATGTGCAAAGTGTAGACATACCTTGTGAGCTTCCCCAAGCGGTAGATAACGTTGCAAACACCACTTGTTAGACAACTATCAATGACAAGAGGGAGGACATGCTGCATACGTTTGTTTTACAATACAGTTGGATAACTTTTCAAGACAACAATGAGCTGCGGACCAAAAAAAGTAAGATTTGTCTTGATGAAATTATGCCAATCATGTGTTTTCAAGTTGGAAAGACTCGTGTCATCCACAGTAAATATGTTTTGCAATGATGCACCATATCCTCTGGGTATTTGAATAGACTGTATCCGTTGATTGATCGTTGAAATCTGTGGGGGTTAACACCCATGGTGCATGTGCATACTCTTTTCTTCCTGTCTCTTAATCGACTCGAGGCCATAAAGCATGCTTGCAATTTTTCTCCTTTGTCATTTTTGGCTTGTTTTTTGTCCTTCAAACCAATGAAATGTTTCCATAAAGAGTGTCCTACATTCTTAAATATATGCATAGGATCAAGAAGATGACAAATCTTTAGATCCTTCCAATACCCTAGATGAAACCATATAAAGATAGAGGGAACTAGAGAACTTTGTCCTTGACTAGGTTCATTATCTTCATTGCTTGCAAGCTTTGACTCTAGATTGATGATATGTCCTTTCGTCCACTTTTTGTACCAATCTATAGGCATCATTAGTACTGGACATCGGCCACTCTCAACCTTTCCATTGAAGTGTTTAGCTTGTGTCTTTCGATGTAGTGAGTGATCTTTAGGCAACAATCATCTATGCCGAAGATATATGTTCTTGTTGAGATGCTTACTATACATAGATTTCAAACAATCACCGCATAGGGGACAAGCTCTATAACTCTTGGTTGAGCACCCTGCATCCATAGTAACACATTTAGCAAGAGCATGAAAGATGAAATTGAAATGAAAATATTCATGCATGTGCTACTTAAATCACAATCGAATACCTAAACAAAATCCATTGCCAGGAAAGTCGTGTATAGTCCATGCTAGAATTCATCAAACTTGAAACCTTGTTTTATCATCTTGTTTTGTCATGTCAAGCACGTCTATGCCTCTCCATAACTCTAGAGATCATCAATAAGAGGAGCCAAATAAGCGTTAAGGTCTTTGACTTGGCGTTTTCTTGGGATTACGAGGGACAAAATTAGGTGTTGTTTCTTAAATCAAATAAATGGTGGCAGGTTGTAGTTCACAAGAACTACTAGCCAAGTGGACCATTTACTTGAACACATGGAGAAAGGATTCACACCATCCAATCCAACAACCATCTTAATGTGTCATGGATCTTGTTCAAATTTTGACCACTTTGAATTGATATGCTTGAAGGCAAGATAGTTTGAGGGAATTTGCATAATCCCATTTTTACTTACGTTATTTGCTCCCAATCCATAGGTCTTGCTAACTTTGGGGTTTGAAATATATGTTGTGTATGGGGAGCCAATGGAAAATGTCGAAGCACCTTCTGAGGGATCTTTCTGCTTGCATCTTTGTAACATGATGTTTCACATCTTGGGCATCTCTCCTTGTTCTTGTATTCACCTCTATATAAAATACAATCATTGGGACATGCAATCATGTTGTAGTCCAATCCAAGCTTGGTGATCATATTTTTTGCCTTGTCTCTTGACATAGGGAGGACATTGTTTGTAGGTAGAAACTTTTTTGATAGCATCATTTCAAGCACACATAACTCTTAGATTTTGTTAAATAATGCACTCAACATCAACATGGGAGAAGTAGCTTACTTTAATAGTGCTGAAACGGATGTGTTACTCCAAGCATAATGACTTTGGACGTTTAAGATAAGTAAAGTCGCCCTTAATGGTGCCAATTTTGAGCCTTCGTATATTTTCTGAAGTGCTTCAGCTCTAAGAAAGCTTTCATCCTCACTGTTTCACCTTCTTCATACCAATCGTTAATAAACTCATTCATGTCATCATCATTGTTAAAGTCTTCATGCGCTTTTCCAAAATCCATGTCATAAAGTTTCTTCAAACTGTCATAACTTTTTGGATCACTCTTGCGAAGGAATCTCATGTACTCATTTGGCATTCAAGAGGTTCCATGAGAGGGTAGATGCACATCATTCTCTATATTCATCATTAAGCAATGAGACAATCTGACTAAAGAAGGAACTTGTTATTATCAAATATACATGTAAAGATTGAGAAAGCTGGAAAAAACAAAGAACACAATTCATGCTTCCATATATAGAGAGTTGAACAAGTTTTTTTTTTCAAATAAAGTGTGGCTAATTATATTACTTCAAAAAAATTTGAATACAATGAAGTGCTCATGCATGTTAGACCAACTTTTGCATCCCAGGAAAAGTGATGTTGTATTCATGCATCTTAGGAATGAGTATACATAGAAAGGGGTGATCCAAGGAAAAGGACCATCCTAAGAGAAGTAAATCATCTAAACTTCAATCCAAAGGTGGAGATGCTCTTGCAAGTCTTGGAAATCCATAGTTTACTAATAGTCATCATCGATACGCAATTATATAATGGCATTGACAAGAATATATATTGGAACATCTCTACTCATGTATCCTAGTTCATGACCATTTTCACAATCCACAAATGTGCAATTGGTTCTTGTGCTTCCTCCTCGACTGCTATTAATTAGACCTACTATGTTCCCTTGTGTGTATGGTCTCCCATCTACATAAAGTCTCTGTCCTAATTGAGGATGGGTGATGCCTTTATTTGAAAGAGAGGTTGCATTGAGGCACATACCATAAGTGCTCATGGTGAAAGTATGCCACACTAGTTGGTGCCATGGATCCCATCCATATATGGGTCCGCAAAAGCACATAAGTGTCACCTCTAAATTGGGTGGAACTTATAGGTCCTGTGCAATGAAGAGGCCACGTCCTACATCTAAAATACTAGAAGGAGCTATCATGTAGCAAGGGCCCCAAAAGCTAAAAGTCTCTCCATCTCTAGGAAGTGATCCTCCTTGTCATCCTCTGTAGAGCCTGTGATTGTACCTCTACACAAGAGATCATAGATAATCAAGAAATGCATAATCGTGAGACGTCTTGCTCTCAAGGCCAAGAGGTAGAGGTTGTTGCAAGATATCAAGTTGCGTGGCTACCGGATTGCATGACCAAGCCATCTACGAGAGAGACGAGCATTTCATCCATAGATGTCATCTTCACCATGAAATGAAGTTGCATATTCCTACATGTGTAATGTGGTGATTACTAATATGTACCTTCAAGAAAAATTAAAATAATGTAAATAGGATGTAAAGAACACTAACCATAAGCCAATGTCATTGTGCTGGCATCGGTGCATGAACAAAAAAACCATATTCTGACTCATGGGAATGACATTGGCATCGCGACCTCTGACACAAGCCTCGACATCTATCACACAAACATAGAATTGGCTCCTCCTCATAATAATATGAATACTTTTATTCACATGAATGAGAACTCTCTAGATTTATGAATGCCACACGACCACCACAATTGTAATGCAGATGTGATGGTGTACGAGAGGAATTTGAATCTACATAAATAGAGATAAAAGAGATTAAACTTGGTGCTGATCTGCTTTATTCATTGACTCACAAATAGAGTGTGCGTGCTAGTGTGAGAAATATAAAATCAAAATAGTACATTGACAGTCTTTTTTTAAACACAACTAGGAGGTATGCACATGATCCAGCAACAAGAGGCTTGCTGGATTTCTCGAGGACTTGTGGACCTACTTCCATCCGGAGTACCGTTTACGAATGGCATTTCCACAGTAGAGAGTATGTTCTTTTGTCGCTTTATTGAACTATTTTGACTTCAAAATTCATATAGAGTTAAAATTGTATAATATAATTTTTTGTTTGATTTCAATGATTTAATATAGGAGGTAGCAGCGGCCAAAGTCTTGAGTGGACATACATCTCACGTCAATCATATGTGGAGAGATGGTTTTCTTGCTACTTTTGTAAGTATATGCCATAGATTTTTATTGTTTATGTAAATAGAAGCATAGAAGAAAGAAAAATAACCAAAATAATCTAACTTTGGATCTATTTTTTAACAAACCAAAGATTACGGTCATCCCCCCACGGCAACAGAGATACAAATAACGACTTCTGAGGGGTACATAGCCCTTCAGAGGAGGCATCCTTCAGCAGACCCTTTTGTGAGTATCCATTGTATTATTTTTAGATATGTTTTCAAGTATTTTTTTAATAGTTAACTTTATTAATTGTGTCAGTACTTGATCTTTATTGATGCAGGAGATTCATGGTGAGATAGATATGGATGTTATCACTCGAGAGAAGGCGGAGGGCAGGAGGATAGATGAGGAGCAAACCCAAGCTGCTGCTGCATGAGTACCTCCAAAGCCATTGAAGCCCTATGGAGATGCATAGAGCACATCCGATAGCCCATGACATTGTACATATATTGATTTATATATATCTCATTAGTTTCGATCTTGTGAATCGTTGCATGTTTGTTAAAGTGTTTTTTTAAGTTTTGTGAATCGTCTCACGTTTGATAAAATGCTTTTTTAAAAATCCCTAATTAGTAGAGAAAAAAGAAAGTATGTACTGTGATCCATATTTTGTCTTGCATAAGTGATCCGTGTATGTGTCATTCTATATGAGAGTAGGTCTATTTTATACTCACAAGGTTGCATTCGTATGTGCATGAGAGAGAGAGAGAGAGAGAGAGAGAGAGAGAGTATGTGTGTGTGTGTGTGTGTGTAAGTGTGAGAGAGTGAGAGTGAGAGAATAAGTGTATGTGTGCGTAAGGGTGAGAAAGAAAGAAAGAAAGAAAGTTATATTAACATCTTCTAAAGACCAAAACTGGCCTATGAGACAAACTGTGATACAACTGATGAGGTCCAGCTATCCAAAATAAAAGTGCTGAATGAAAAGCTAAAACCTGGAAACTGAAAATACGGTGTTGTGAGTGTGATAAGTGTCGTGTATGTGTATGTGCATATGTAGCTCTGGTACTCCAGATAATGGCTATAAAAGGGGAACAAATGTCGGCTGTGATAGAGGAACAACTGTCAGCTGTGATAAAGTGGTGCGATGTGTATATGTAACAGATGCAGGGAGATATACTATCCTAGGATGTAGTAGCAGTCATCAAAGTCGCTAATAGCAAGTGATCCCTCCTGGATGCAGGATGTGGTACATCAGCGGTGGAGAAAGAGCAAACTGGAGATCTGAGATCCAATGTGTCGAGTGTCGTCGGATCTCAGTCTACTGTCGATGTAGATCAAGAATCCTCCGGATCTCCTGTTGGTGTGGCTGTGGGGTCTGAAACCCATGGATCCTTGTGCGGCGTCGGGTACGCTGGTCCTCAACCTGCTGTAGTGTGAGCCCGGAGGTCTGGCTGGAGGCTGGTACAGTAGCTCTCACTCTGTCTATCTGAAAGAAGTGTGTAATAGTCATCTGGGTGGGTGAGAGTGAGAGAGTATGTGTGTGTGTGTGTGTGAGACAGAGAGAGCAAGTGTATGTGTATATAAGAGAAAGAGAGACCAAATATATGTGTGTGAGTGAGAGAGAAAAAGCAGGTATGTGTGTGAGTGAGAGGGAGTGAAGAGTGCCGCGCACATTTTTTAAAAAAAAAAGTTCTAGAGCATCGCTTAACCGATGCTTTTTTTGAGTCACTTAAGTGATGCTCACTATTGCATATGCAATGCATAATATGTCATATGAGCGACGTAAAAACGTTGCATATTGTGTCCTTAAGTGTATTGCAATGTGACATCCATGTAGCAATGCACATAGTGACATTTGGGCATCACATATACGATGCTTGTCAACATTTCTAACCCCCCCAACCCCCCTTATAGTGTAACAAATCCAGTTTATCATGCCATGACTAAACACATTGAGGTACACTACCATTTTATTAGAGAGATGGTTCTTATAGGGAAAGTAGATCTTATGCATGTGAAGACTAATGAACAAGTTGCGGATATCTTTACCAAGACTTTGGGTAAAGATAACTTCATTGTTTTCTAATAGCTACTTGGTGTGCATAGGCTGTCTTGAGCTTGAGAGGGAGTGTTAAGACTTCAAGCTCTTTTATCTTTGGTATGTGTGTAACCGATACTCTGTCACCTTCATATGTCTAGCTGTATTAGCAAATGTGGGACATTAAATAAGTCCGTGACTTTAGGCTGTGCATGAATGGTTTGTAAGACCTTTAGTATGTTGTATTCAGTTCATTTATGTGTTATGGAATAATGAAGGAAATGAGAAGAGAGCACACTACTCCTCCTTGTTGCTCCAACCCTTCTCTCTATCTCTCAAGTTCATGTTGTGCTGCCAAGCCTAGTGCCAAGAGTGTGTCTAGGTTAAGGGAAAAAAATTTCCTCTATCACATGTGACAATGCTTCAAAACAATGGGTTTGTCTTGCAAGATGCTAGCCTTGTTGCTAAGCAAGCTCCATCAGTATGTATTACTGCAAGTGTTCCTAGTGGATATTAGTTGAAGTATGTGGATGGTAAACTAGTCAAATGGAGATCAAGGTTGACAATGGAATTTCAAGAAATTATTTAGAAGGGTAGGACCTTGGATGAAATTATTATTCATGAGGCCATTGGTTTAGCAATGAGTCATATATGTTCTAAGTTAGCATAAAAGAAAGTTGATCTCTAGTCATCAATTACTCTATATCAATTGTAGAGTTTCCTCATTACAGATGCTAATTTTCAGAAGAGAGAAATCATGAATCAAGTTTACATTCCATGCAAGAATTATTACTATTTATTCTTGAATGTTCTAAGCTTGGACCCCCTATCACATGAGTTCATTCATAAGGATACTTTGACAAAGGTTGATTTTTTCAAGCTTTGAGAATGTGAGAAATCTTCTTAGATAGATGTACAACATCGTGAGATTGTGTCACCATGATGAAAATTTCCTCTGATGTATCTACTTCACTTTGACATGCAATCACTTTGAAGGTCAAATCTCCATGCATTGTTCTCCTACATGATGTCACATTCTTATGCTGATTTTGACAATGAGAGCTAAAAGCATGCCTCTTGTTTATGAAGTTGTGATCTTAGTATTCTTGAAGTTAGTACTCTTTTCTTTAACAAGTGTTTTGTTGTCATTAGAACATGTACATACATGTAAACATTCAAAGGATCAAATATACAAGCATGCTTCTCATCCATGTGTTGATTTGGACAACCAATCCTAAAAGCATACCTTTTGTTCATGCAGTTGTAATTTTATCAACTTATGTTTTTGGGAAATAGGTTCTTAGCGTTCATCACAAATGGAGAGGCTAGCAAGCAATGCTAGATGTGACACTTTGTCACATATTTCTCCACTTTTATTTTATGCCCAGAAAAAGGGATTTATCCATGTATCTCACGATAAAGCTAGAAACATATTTCCATAAATGCATCTCACACTAGCCTACTAAGTCAAAAATGTCCTCCCATGTATATGATAGCTGAGGAAAATGTCAATACTAGAAGGGGTGGTAAGATATAAGATAGGTAATCCTCTAATACCACATCAGAACCTAAAGGGATGCACAACGTAGCTAGGGTGGCCCACCTCTTGATCACCCTAAGCCCAACACTTGTAAGCAACTACATGTATATTTGGTGTCTTGAGATGGTAAGCTTAGCATGTGCAAATATTGATGATGGACCTCTTTGTTAGATGGATCCACATGTCTAGACATAGCACGTCATTGGTCATTATGGTCCTCACAAGGCCATTAACGTATAACTTATTATATTTGGTTTATTGCACCTACTCTAACTAGCATAGTAATGATACCACTCATATAATATAGTCAATTACATACTGTTTGACTTAGTAGGCCACTTTCTTTTATGTTGTATCTTATCTATAATTTGTATATCTTGTATTCTCCCCATGATATGATTCATGACATGCTATTAAAGTGACACTACTAAGAGAGGCTAGTTTTGAAGGTTGAAGTAAAGGGGAAGATGCAAGGATTGGATCAATCAAGCAACGAGTAAGAAGGCCTCCCATTCTTCAACTCTTTCTCTTAAATAATGCATGTGGAGGCACCAAAAGTAAGGCTGCAAAAAAAATATTTAAGTGCTATGAGATTTGGTGTGTGAGAATTTGAGGCATTTTTGTGCCTTGTTTTAGATGTAAAACAATTTCGAGATATAGTGGGATTTCATCTATATCAATCAAAAGTGGGTGCATTGGTTACAAATTTTGAATTTGTCAGTTTATGAGGTATTTGCTAGGAAGTAAGTGGAAGTTTTATTTACAAACAAGTTGGAGATTACATGTATCATCAACTAGCCACACAATTAGAGAGATTGTTGGGCATGTTATTGTATACTCATTGTAAAGGTTGTAGAAGATTTTCTTGCTATTTTCTATCAATGTAGTGACAATGGTAGAAAATAATAGAAACCCCTTTTGAGATATCAAGCTCTACATGAGCTAACATCCACTATGTACATTGTGTTGGAATATTAGAGTTGCAAAATGGAACAATGTGCACTAGAGGGAGAAGAGAGCTCACAAAGTACAAGAAGATCTTTCTTATTTATTTGTTCATGAAACTACAACTTGTACACTCTCTCATCTCTATTGAGAATAACCCTCATGGTTGTTTTTATAGCCTCTGAATGAGAAAGGATTAGGGTATTCCTTGTCCTCTAGTTCATTCACACCTCACCTTTCCTAATACATCCTTGCTTATGTAGGTTTCTCATGTTATAATCCTAACATCCCCCTCAATGCCAATGTGGTATTGGATTACATAACATGTAAATGTCCCCCACCCAATCAATTAGGGAATGCCTTTGTAAAGTAGGCTACAAGGATTTTTGTAAAAAGATTATAAAAAGGATACTAAAAAAGTTAGTCACTCAAGTACTTTGGAGACATAGTTGGCCTCCAATTCTTTTGGTGCTTCAATGGAGTTAGAACATTCACTATTGGTATATCATGTTTGCTTACATTTGTTGCACTTCATCTTGTTGGGATTATTTTCTAATAGTTGCTTACAATATGTCCCTTTTTATTGAAAAAGAGGCATTTATTGGAAACAATAAACATGCCATTAGTGAATTTGGAAATTTCCCACAAGTTTAGAACTCATGGTCAAAATTTTCTCTTTGCTATAAGTCTCACATCATGGCTTTCAATTCTATGTTCAATAGCTCAATAGACTCCATTTTTCATAAGGTTTGTAATTATGTATTTGATAGTACATTTGGGTGACTTGAAGATATATTTTTTTGAGACCTAGTGTTCTAAATAATAAAAAATGGACCTTGAAAGTTTTCCCAATTCACCAAAATTGTGTTAATATGAAGTAAGAGTTGATCATGGGTTGTTAAGATAGATGCTAAACTAGTGTTGCCTTCCTTTTAATTTCTTTTCTCCTCATCCACACAAGATAGAATGACACCTTCAAGTGTAAGTATTGAGATGGCATCTTCTTCAGTAACTTGAGCTCTCGGGGGGGTCCACCTTATAAAACATGTAAGATACCATGTGATTTCAAAAGAAAGGGTATTATATTTAGTAAAACTTACAGGATTGTATTTACAAAAGGGGTTTTTTAATTAAAATTTGAAAAAAAATAGTAATTTTAGTAAAGTAAAAGGGGTCATTTTAATGCCTTATATCATGTAAAGGAAGGGTATTTCTTAATATTCTTTGACCACACGTTATATAGATGATTTTTTATAGGTGGACTCCCCAGGCTTGAGCTTGGATTGAAGCTAGTTTGGCCATTAGCCCCCTCATGTGGGAAATAAACTTTCCCAAGTTTTCTCCTTGTTTGTATTCCAAGCTGAAGAAGAACATTGTGAGGAAGATTTTGGAGTTATTTCCTCTTGTACCATACAATTTCTTGAGCCCACCAAACCACCTCTCCTTTGTAGTCACAAGTTGATCAATGTGGTGGAATACGAATTCATCCACATATAAAACATATTATAGCTTTGGCTATTTCATCATCTTCTACATCTATAGAGTTGGATTGGTCAGTGGCCTTGATCCTTTTGATGAAGGGCCAGTAACCCCTCTCCATCACTTTATATTTCACGAATACCTACCAAGGCTGAAATCTTTCCCATCAAACTTATAGATTTAAGGTTTTTCATAAACATAGACCATGATAGAAAGGTCTTATTGATTGCACAATAGTTTCTAATCCTTTACAAAGCGAACAATAAGAGTGGAAGTAAATGAAATGATGTCAAAATGAAATAAGTAACTAGATGAAAGTGATTTAAAGATTTGAATTAAAAATAAGAAAGATAACATTTGGAGAGGAATAGTGACATGGTTTATGTATTTATAATTTTATGCATAGCCTTACAGTGTCACTACTAAGATAAGCACTTAAATGACCATGCTAAAATGCTAAATGACATTTAGATATCAGATGTAACATTCAAATTTCCAATTAACATCAACAAGCAATGAATGAGAAATATAGCTTTAGTACTTAGAAGCAGTCCTCATAGTTTATGTCCCACTTGAGATGTGAAATGTCAGTCTTTTAATGGGCTTAATGATATCCATCAAGTGTGTCCAACCCTAAGATGGAGCTTCTAGATCTCCACCAATGAAATCAAAAGAAGGTTAATTAGTGATTAGAATCATTGTTAGTGACTTCTAGGATTATTAAAGTTGAAATGATAAGCTTGAAGCTTTCTAGCTACGACTGCCATGAAGAATGTCAATTAGGATTTTTATTAGTGTGGCCATTAAGAAGGAAATTTTCCAAGCCCTCTTAGGTAGGGATACCTCCCTTATGGGGCTATCTTAGCCACATGGTAGCCACTACTATTATGCCATGTCTAGGTTGTGAGTAGTTGCAAAGTATCATGCTATTCCAAAATGTACCAGATCTACAAATCTCACAATGCAAGGCTCCTGTATGGCCAATGTCAAGGTTTGAGGTGATGGGATGCTACACCTTGACGTGGAAAAAAAGTTTCTAGAAGAGATATTGAGCTGAAATACCCCCCTTTGGCCACACCAATTCCTCCAAGGTCTATTGGTCTAGAACTTGCTATGAAGGTTGAGAGTATAAGATGAAAAATGGAACTCTCATGTGCTTGTAGGCTAAGATGAAGATAGGGAAAGCTCAATAGATTAAAGATGGCTCTGATACCATGTTGGAATATCAAAGTTGTAGTATGGAAGAGTATGTACAAAAGGTAGAAGAGATCTCACAAAGTACAAGAAGAAGATATTGCTTATTCAATTGCTTGTGAAAAGGGTTTCGCATGTCCTCTAGTCTATCAACACCTCACCTTCTCTCATGTGCCCTATCTTACATAGGGTTCTCATGCTATACTTCTAATACCTTGGTAATGTGGCAGGATATTATTCATTAGCATGTTAGGTGATCGACATGAGGATATACTAGTTAGAAATTGGGTGGGGAGCCCTTGTACCTCCCCTTTTGAGAGAAGGTCACTAATTCCAATATTGTTCACACAAGTGTGTGTTTAACCAAAAGTTTTCCCATAATTGCACTAACCATCCAGCCCCAAAAATCTTAAAGTAATTGATGATCTCCAGTATATCCAATTATGAAAATATTTCTCCATTTGGCCTAGGTTTCAAACCTAGACTCAACACATCACTGCTACATTGATAGTGAGCTAGTTTTCTCTAACAAGTGTGGATTGCATTTCTAATATACATTATGCTCAATTCCTCATCCTCATAAGATGCCACCAATAATATGCGGTTCTCTAAGTTGTAAGGCCCCCATTATGAGGAGAAGCCATGTCTGTGTATAGGGCTCCTAAGTTTGTGTGTGAGATGAGGTCAAAGTGACTTGATGAAAAAATGGTGACCTTTTTTCATCTATCCTTTGGGTTAGATAGAGTAATTATATTGGTAACAACTCAAGGCACAATGCATGGATTTTTGGGATATGGGAGTTATCAATGACCTCTATTTTGGGGTCTGAGGGCAATGCCCTTGGCCTAACGATAAAGGAAATATTACCTTGAATATTTCTTGGCCGACTAAGGAAGATTCATAATATAGTTGGATAGGCCGACTAGACTACCTTCCCATGCTATAAAAGGAGACCCCTCTAAAGTCATCATCAACCTATGTAGTGATCCTTAAGCTCTTCACCTAACATCTATCTAGATCACCATCGAAGCTTCATAATGGAAGTGCATGGGTGGATAGACCCATCTTGAAACCTTATAGATTCAAAATCTGTAACCTAGACTGCTAGATTGCTAAATTCAAATTATTTCTTAGATTTCTAGATTATAGATTTCAATTATTACTATGCAGTCAGTGAAAATACTTTGTGTGTTTAGTTGTAGTGTACTTGGTACTAGCTTTCTTACAGATTGTAGTTGTTGCAAGGTTTTCTACATGGAGGTTGAGGATGATAATAATAATTATCCTACATGGAGGTTGAGGATGATACATTTCTTAAAGGGAAAATATATTTAGAACTACATTGAAGGAGACATGGTAGTAGCACTTGAAGTTCTTACAGAGAATGCTACTCAAAAACAAGTAAAGGATAAGAAAGATTGGGAGTAGACACAGAGTAAGGTTATGTATTGGCTATCTATTAGTATCATGTACAATATGTTAGACTATTTAGAGGAATATAAAACCCTTCTATTGCATGGAATAATTTTAAGGCTATTCAAACTAAAAACAAAGGCCAAAAAGCTATAGCTTAAGTGAACCAAGTGAATAGAGGAAACCTATCCATTAATGATTATGTCTTGAAGATTAAGAGTATTGTGGAAGCTCTTGGACCTATCATTGTGATAGTTGATGATGATGATATTGTCTGTGCATGCTTATATGGACTTGGAGATAAATACAAGATCTTCAAATTGTCTATGAAAACAAGGGATGATATCCCTTGTTTACAAACATATATTTATGCTGATCCTTGAGGAGAAGAACTTTGGCTTCATAATGAATGAAGCTGAGAGGAGAGACAAGAAGAAACTAAAGAGAGAGAAAGAGAGCAAGAAGAAGAGAAATGAAGACTAGAAGAGGAGACAGAAAGACAAAAAAGGTGGGAGAAAGGAGGTGGAAGCCATGGAAGCTAAAGATGAAGGTGAAGAGTATGTCTTGATTTCACTAAACTAGGACTCTTACACCTTATATACCCGGATTAGTGTGATAGGGTGTCTAGCCCCTAGTGTCTATGTATCATGCTCATTACACTCCATCCCCACCCTGACGGTTTTTGCCCTTAAAAATGAAGAGAATTGGAGGGAAGTGATGGGTGGGCTTAAGGAGTAGTGTGCAGAATACTACTCAAAGCCACATTACAATGGAGAATATAGGTATGAGAAGTAAAATCATATATTGAATTGGGGCATGAAAATGTGTATATGATGTATACAATATGTGCAAGTTGATGCATATGGTTTTGGCCACCAATTCTTGACAATTAGGGGCTGACAAGTAGTGGACAACAAACTATCTAGAATAGGCTTGTTGGAGAATACTGGTCATAACTTCCTATGGGTAGCTCCGATTGAGGTTTGTGACATGTCAAAAAAAGCTCATGAAGTGTATTTTTAGACCATATAGGTGACATTGGATGGTCATTAATGCAAGGTAAAAACTATTCTAAAATAGTGTATTGTTTGCAAGTTGTGTGTAGTGTAGCGACTAGGGAAAATTTAGCTAATCCTTAGTCGAAATTGCACCCTTGAAGTAGGGGAAGAACTACACTCGTGAAATGCTGATTGGGGTAGGGCTTTTGCAAAAACATTCCATTTCCTAGGATCAAATGGACAACCTACACAATAAGCATCAAGAGCATAAGGGTCATCCATACAAGCATGGGTCATCGTACTATCAGCGGGGTCAAAAGGATATTTGTGATCCAATGCATCTGTTGTATCAAAGAAGTAATTCATAGTGTCATCTTCAAGGACTCATGGTGCCACAAGATCCTCACTGACCCATATGGTAGCATGCATTGAGTTTTCGATAAACTCATTGGGAATCACTATACTAGGTATAACTAGAGTAGATGAGACTACAATCACTACAACATTCACAACATCAACCCCTAGGCATTTCATGTCCATGAGTCCCACAATCTTGGCTACTACTAGGAATTCAAAGTTAAGAGCCTTAGGCTAATGGGGCAACTGCTCATGAATCTGCAGTGAGATGCTCTCATCATGGCATCATTCATGGAGAAACATCATAATGCTCATAAGGATGCACATGCTACTCATAGTAATGATCAAGTGGCTGATGATTATGATCACTCCCTTTTGTTGATAATGACATTGCTCCCCATGTATAGACTCATTTACATTTGCATGATGTTTCCCATGTACATAAGGGTGTCTAGATGGTTGTCCATGTATGTGACTAGAATGTAGCTCATAAGAACATAGATAGTCATCGGATGCATGCTACTACTCAAAATATGCACAATCATCATATACATGTTGACCATAAGTAGTAGGTACATGATGCTGCCTTTGCACATCCAAACCATGCCAGTGGTCATGGTACTCATAACCAACCTCACAGGTAGAAGAAGGAATTCCCTTAGCTCCAAGGATGCCATGTGGGCCATGCAATGGCTCCAATGGTGGTAGATGTCTAGATTCGCACTTAGATTCATTTGCCTTCTCTTGGAATGAAGCTGTAGCTAGCTGAGCAAAAAGAGTGGTGAGCTACTTCAATTTTATGGAGCAGTGTGGGCTCAAGATGAAGAATCCCATATGCACAGTGGAGGAAAGTGCAGCCTAGTCTATTCTTATAAAGCAATGTATTTTCTCTCATTTTGAATGCAATGTCATAGTACTTTTTTACTTCTAGTGTATGTGTCATTGTTAGTCCACTACAAAAGATTGTGTTTATGAGTCCAAGCTTCCATCTTGGAACCTAATTCACTTGTGTGACATTTGTTCTTGATGCCTATTACCTCATGAGCTCACTCTTCCTCTTTCAATCTCCATAGCCATGCTCTAGATCTACAAGTCCTAGGTAGGTAATGTAAGTGTAAAGTGTAGGGTGCAAGCTTAGGTGATGCTTGTGCAAGCCTAGGTGGTGCAAGTACAAATCTTAGGTAACGAAAGTGAGGTGGTGCAAGTCCAAGGTTTGTGGGTGGTGCAAGTGGATGGTGCAAGTGAAAAGTGACCTAGGTGGGTGGTGTAGGTCATAGGTTTATGGGTGGTGCAACTAGTGTTGAGATGGCAAGCTCAACACCTGCGGACATTGTGATGGACCACCTAGCTAGATGGGTCTCCATGTCTACACTTAGTACGTTGGTGGTCATTATGATGCTTATATGGGCACTAACATATCACCTATTATATTTAGTTTGTTACACCTACCTAGAGCTGGCAAAGATATAGCGCTAGTCTATTAGTGTAGTCTGTTATTCATTGTCTAACTTAGTAAGCCACTTTTCTTTATGGTGTATCTTATCTATACTTTGTGTACATTGTATAGTGGTGGAAGAAAAATAAGAAATCAACAAGAAAATGTTTTGGCCTCCATCTCTATTCTTTTGTTTTTTAGTGAGCTTCCTCTTATGTATACTGTGTGTCTTTGGCACAGCAATAGAAGCAAGTCCCCCCACCATGCAATTCTTGACATGGTATCAGAGATGAAGTGAAGGAAAAGAAACTCTCCCATTCTTCCAATCTGAAGTGAAGGAAAAGAAGCAAGGTTCGAGCAAGCAAGCAACGGGTAAGAAACTCTCCCATTCTTCCAATCTCTCTCTTGGGGATAGCGCATGTGGAGGCACTAGAAGCAGGGTAGAGTGAAAATCTCAGATTGCTATGAGATTGGGTGTGCAAGTAGAGCATTATATATTCTACAAATTATCCCTTCAAGACTGTCCCATAGTTTTTTTGGGCTTTTGAGGCCGTTTCAAGCCCCATTTTAGAGCTGCAAGTTTTTGGGCACAGTAGTTTCAGGGTATAGTGTGATTTTGGCTATATTGACTAAAAGTGGGTGCATAGGTTACAGATTTTGAATCTGTAAATTTTTAGGTATTTTTCAAGAAAGAAACATAAAGTTTATCTACAAACAGGTTGTAGCTTACATGTACTATTGAGAAATTAGTGAAAAAGGTTGCTTGGTGTATTGATGTGCACTTATTGTGAAAGGTTGCAAAAGACTAGCTTATAGTGTTGTATCATTTTTTGTGATAACGACAGAGAACAATGGAAATCCCATTATTGAGAAGCTCAACAAGA